>NC_080077.1:48007654-48333699 GCF_949987535.1 Balaenoptera acutorostrata
CCAGACCTAACAAATGAAGAGGAAATAGGCAGTCTACCTGTAAAAGAATTCAGAATAATGATAGTAAAGATGATCCAAAATCTTGGAAAAAGAATGGAGAACATACAAGAAACGTTTAACAAGGACCTAGAAGAACTACAGAGCAAACAAACAATGATGAACAACACAATAAATGAAATTTAAAACTCTCTAGAAGGAATCAATATCAGAATAACTGAGGCAGAAGAACGGGAAAGTGACCTGGAAGATAAAATAGTGCAAATAACTACTGCAGAGCAGAATAAAGAAAAAAGAATGAAAAAAATTGAGGACAGTCTCAGAGACTTCTGGGACAACATTAAACACACCAATATTTGAATTATAGGGGTCCCAGAAGAAGAGAAAAAGAAAGGGACTGAGAAAATATTTGAAGAGATTGTAGTTGAAAACTTCCCTAATAAGGGAAAGGAAATAGTTAATCAAGTCCAGGAAGCACAGAGAGTCCCATACAGGATAACTCCAAGGAGAAACACGCCAAGACACATATTAATCAAACTATCAAAAATTAAATACAAAGAACAAATATTAAAAGCAGCAAGGGAAAAACAACAAGTAACACATAAGGGAATCCCCATAAGGTTAACAACTGATCTTTCAGCAGAAACTCTGCAAGCCAGAAGGGAATGGCACAATATATTTAAAGTGATGAAAGAGAAAAACCTACAACCAAGATTACTGTACCCAGCAAGGATCTCATTCAGATTTGACAGAGAAATTAAAAGCTTTACAGACAAGCAAAAGCTAAGACAATTCAGCACCACCAAACCAGCTTTACAACAAATGCTAAAGGAACTTCTCTAGACAGGAAACACAAGAGAAGGAAAAGACCTACAATAACAAACCCAAAATAATTAAGAAAATGGTAATAGGAATATACATATCAATAATTACCTTAAATGTAAATGGATTAAATGCTCCAACCAAAAGACATAGACTGGCTGAATGGATACAAAAACAAGACCCGTATATATCCTGTCTACAAGAGACCCACTTCAGACCTAGGGACACATACAGACTGAAAGTGAGGGGATGGAAAAAGATATTCCATGTGAATGGAAATCAAAAGAAAGCTGGAATAACAATTCTCATATCAGACAAAATAGACTTTAAAACAAAGACTATTACAAGAGACAAGGAAGGACACTACATAATGATCAAGGGATCAATCCAAGAAGAGATATAACATTTGTAAATATTTATGCACCCAACATAGGAGCACCTCAGTACATAAGGCAAATACTAACAGCCATAAAAGAGGAAATTGACAGTAACACAGTCATAGTAGGGGACTTTAACACCCCACTTTCACCAATGGACAGATCATCCAAAATGAAAATAAATAAGGAAACACAAGCTTTAAATGATACATTAAACAAGATGGACTTAATTGATAATTATAGGACATTCCTTCCAAAAACAACAGAATACACATTCTTCTCAAGTGCTCATGGAACATTCTTCAGGATAGATCATATCTTGGGTCACAAATCAAGCCTTGGTAAATTTAAGAAAATTGAAATCGTATCAAGTATCTTTTCCGACCACAACACTATGAGACTAGATATCAGTTACAGGATAAAATCTGTAAGAAATACAAACACATGGAGGATAAACAACACACTACTTAATAACCAAGAGATCACTGAAGAAATCAAAGAGGAAATCAAAAAATACCTAGAAACAAATGACAATGAAAACACAACAACCCAAAACCTATGGGATGCAGCAGAAGCAGTTCTAAGAGGGAAGTTTATAGCTATACAAGCCTACCTTAAGAAACAAGAAACATCTCAAATAAACAACCTAACCTTACACCTAAAGCAATTAGAGAAAGAAGAACAAAAAAACCCCAAAGTTAGCAGAAGGAAAGAAATCATAAAGATCAGATCAGAAATAAATGAAAAAGAAATGAAGGAAATGATAGCAAAGGTCAATAAAACTAAAAGCTGGTTCTTTGAGAAGATAAACAAAATTGATAAACCATTAGCCAGACTTATCAAGAAAAAAAGGGAGAAGACTCAAATCAATAGAATTAGAAATGAGAAAGGAGAAGTAACAACTGACACTGCAGAAATACAAACGATCATGAGAGATTACTACAAGCAACTCTATGCCAATAAAATGGACAACCTGGAAGAAATGGACAAATTCTTAGAAATGCACAACCTTTCAAGACTGAACCAGGAAGAAATAGAAAATATGAACAAACCAATCACAAGCACAGAAATTGAAACTGTAATTAAAAATCTTCCAACAAACAAAACCCCAGGACCAGATGGCTTCACAGGCAAATTCTATCAAACATTTAAAGAAGAGCTAACACCCATCCTTCTCAAACTCTTCCAAAATATAGCAGAGGGAGGAACACTCCCAAACTCATTCTACAAGGCCACCATCACTCTGATACCAAAAGCAGACAAAGATGTCACAAAGAAAGAAAACTACAGGCCAATATCACTGATGAACATAGATGCAAAAATCCTCAACAAAATACTAGCAAACAGAATCCAACATTAAAAAGATCATATATTATGATCAAGTGGGGGTTTCTTCAATATACGCAAATCAATCAACATGATACACCATATTAACACATTGAAGGAGAAAAACCATATGATCATCTCAATAGATGCAGAGAAAGCTTTCAACAAAATTCAACACCCATTTATGATAAAAACCCTCCAGAAAGTAGGCATACAGGGAACTTTCCTCAACATAATAAAGGCCATATATGACAAACCCACAGGCAACATCGTCCTCAATGGTGAAAAACTGAAACCATTTCCACTAAGATCAGAAACAAGGCAAGGTTGCCCACTCTCACTACTATTATTCAACGTAGTTTTGCAAGTTTTAGCCACAGCAATCCGAGAATAAAAAGAAATAAAAGGAATCCAAATTGGAAAAGAAGAAGTAAAGCTGTCACTGTTTGCAGATGACATGATACTATACATAGAGAATCCTAAGGATGCTACCAGAAAACTACTAGAGCTAATCAATGAATTTGGTAAAGTAGCAGGATACAAAATTAATGCACAGAAATCTCTTGCATTCCTATACACTAATGGTGAAGAATCTGAAAGAGAAATTAAGGAAACACTCCCATTTACCATGGCAACAAAAAGAATAAAATATCTAGGAATAAACCTACCTAAGGAGACAAAAGACTTGTATGCAGAAAATTATAAGACACTGATGAAAGAAATTAAATATGATACAAATAGATGGAGAGATATACCATGTTCTTGGATTGGAAGAATCAACATTGTGAAAATGACTCTACTACCCAAAGCAATCTACAGATTCAATGCAATCCCTATCAAACTACCATTGGCATTTTTCACAGAAGTAGAACAAAAAATTTCACAATTTGTATGGAAACACAAAAGACCCCGAATAGCCAAAGCAATTTTGAGAAAGAAAAACGGAGCTGGAGGAATCAGGCTCCCAGACTTCAGACTACACTACAAAGCTACAGTAATCAACACAGTATGGTACTGGCACAAAAAGCAAAATATAGATCAATGGAACAGAATAGAAAGCCCAGAGATAAACCCACGCACATATGGTCACCTTATCTTTGATAAAGGAGGCAAGCATATACAGTGGAGAAAAGACAGCCTCTTCAATAAGTGGTGCTGGGAAAACTGGACAGCTACATGTAAAAGAATGAAACTAGAACACTCCCTAACACCATACACAAAAATATAATGGATTAAAGACCTAAATGTAAGGCCAGACACCATCAAACTCTTAGAGGAAAACATAGGCAGAGCACTCTATGACATAAATCACAGCAAGATCCTTTTTGACCCACCTCCTAGAGAAATGGAAATAAAAACACAAATAAACAAATGGGACCTAATGAAACTTAAAAGCTTTTGCACAGCAAAGGAAACCATAAACAAGATGAAAAGACAACCCTCAGAATGGGAGAAGATATTTGCAAATGAAGCAACTGACAAAGGATTAATCTCCAAAACATACAAGCAACTCATGCAGCTCAATATCAAAAAAAAAAAAAACAACCCAATCCAGAAATGGGCAGAAGACCTAAATAGACATTTCTCCAAAGAAGATATACAGATTGCCAGCAAACACATGAAAGGATGCTCAACATCACTAACCATTAGAGAAATGCAAGTCAAAAGTACAATGAGGTATCACTTCACACCATTCAGAATGGCCATCATCAAAAAATCTACAAACAATAAATGCTGGAGAGGGTGTGGAGAAAAGGGAAGCCTCTTGCACTGTTGGTGCGAATGTAAATTGATACAGCCACTATGGAGAACAGTATGGAGGTTCCTTAAAAAACTAAAAATAGAACTACCATATGACCCAGCAATCCCACTACTGGGCATATACCCTGAGAAAACCATAATTCAAAAAGAGTCATGTACCAAAATGTTCATTGCAGCTCTGTTTACAATAGCCAGGACATTGAAGCAACCTAAGTGTCCATCAACAGATGAATGGGTAAAGAAAATGTGGCACATATATGCATTGGAATATTACTCAGCCATAAAAGGAACGAAACTGAGTTATTTGTAGTGAGGTGGCTGGACCTAGAGACTGTCATACAGAGTGAAGTAAGTCAGAAAGAGAAAAACAAATACCGTATGCTAACACATATATATGCAATCAAAAAAAAAAAAAAAGAAAGGAAGAAAATGGTCAGAAGAACCTAGGGGCAAGACAGGAATAAAGATGCAGACCTACTAGAGAATGGACTTGAGGACACGGGGAGGGGGAAGGGTAAGCTGGGGCAAAGTGAGAGAGTGGCATGGACATATATACACTACCAAACGTAAAATAGCTAGTGGGAAGCAGCCGCATAGCACAGGGAGATCAGCTCGGTGCTTTGTGACCACCTAGAAGGGTGGGATAGGGAAGGTGGGAGGTAGGGAGATGCAAGAGGGAAGACATATGGGGACTTATGTATATGTATAACTGATTCACTTTGTTATAAAGCAGAAACTGACACACCGTTGTAAAGCAATTATACTGTAATAAAGATGTTAAAAAAAAAAAAGATATGGATTATTCCCCAACTCCAGACTTAAGTTAATAGACACCTAGAGATATATAAAATGTATTTTTTTTATTAAGGACAATTAACGTTTGTCCAAGAAATATTACAAATAAAATCTCTGTTTCATTTGGAATGTTTTTCACCTTCTTGACTATCTAATTATATTAATTCCACTATATGAAAATCTGAAAATGTTTTGCTGTTAAGAGTATATTGGGGTATAATAACAGGAAATAAAACTATTCTATCTCAATAGCTGATGAAACTACTTGGTGTATAGGAACTGGTCTTTTTCACTGTGAAGTGATACAATTAGCATAAGCTGAAGGATTTGATAAGAAATAGCCAACAAAACTGCATGCTATGCTTTCACAGGTAGTGTCCAAGAGCATCTGTTACAGACATTTTTGACCAATTTGTCTATTTTTGTTTTATGTAATTTGTGACTCATGTAAGTGATTACATAGGACTTTTTACATTGACTGATAACATAATTAAAAGTAGCCAATATAATTTTATCTGGTCACAGTAAAGAATACATTTCATTTCAATTTTTTTAATTTATGTTTATTTACAAGATACTAAATTGTAATAAACAAGATACTAAATAAACAAGATACTAAATAAACAAGATACTAAATCAATTACTTAAGTACATAAATAAACAAGATACTAAAATAAACAAGATACTAAATAAACAAGATACTAAACAAGATACTAAACAAGTATCTAAATAAACAAGATACTAAATCAATAAATAAACAAGATACTAAATCAATTACTTAAGTACATTCATGTTCAAGGGATTTCCTAAGTACAAATTTAAACTGAGATTTATTTTATACTAGAAATGAGAGTACTTAGTGACATTTTAGGATTGTTCAAATTCTGGTTTAAGAGGGAATCAAATGTATCTTTCTCATATTGAGTCAGCATTCATTCAACCAAGTTTTGGAGCAATTCATAGTCTATTTTATATTTAATATGCTTTATATTTGAAAATAAATTTGAAAATATGTTTATATATATGAGGTAGAAGGGGATGAGATCAAAGGATTGAATTAATGTAGAATGTCTTGACAACGGATCTACGTTGGCACCAGGAATTGATTCTGCTTCTCGCAGGCCTATCTATTAAGTTGTTGGCACATTTAAATGTGTTCACACCCAGTAATGCCAGAGTATACTGATACGAATATGTTCAGCAAAGTATGAAAACTAGGTGTATCTCTATAATAATGTTTTTATTTTGTTTGTGGCATGTGGTTAGATATTTATGGAAAGAAATAATTTTCTATCTCCAAATGGACTTTCAAATATAATGACTTTCACTTAAAAACAAATTAACTCCAGAGTTTACCATGTATATTCAAAAAGAGTTTGTTTTGCCATCCCCAAATTATCATAGTACAATTGGATTCTATCTTTTAAAATCTCACTCTGTTATCCAGGGTTTAAATGCCAAAAATGTTTTTGTTTTGTTTTGCTTTGTTTTAAATGTTAGTTTATGTGAATTGCTTAAGTCTGCAAAATTCAGAAGGAAATCTCTGCAGTACAGACTTTGCTAAAATATTTCCAGTATTTCCTGCATCTGTTTGGGTGGAAATGGTACCCAATGCAGCTTTTACAACTCTTTCAGTAAAAAACAGAGGTGGTTAGAATATAAGTTTAAAACAATGGAAAAAAATGTTGGTTATTTTTAAAGTTAAAAAAATGTGTTTTAAGCCTAGTTCCTGACAAGGTTAAACTGTTAGTTATTTCTTATCCTGTCTGAATTCCTTCAGACCCTTAGTCCTTAAGTTGGAAGTAACTTCAAGGAAGGTTTAATTCATTATTATGTGTGCATTCATATGTATAACTCAGTTTCTAACAGTTTTATTTCCCCGGTGTTATTAATTTTTCTATTAATCTATAAACCATGGTTAATTAGGGAAAATTCTATTTTATTAAGTTATGTTACAGCTCCACTGTCATTCCAAATAGAGTTATTTAAAATTCCACTTGGAATTAACAGTTAATCTGCATAATCTCATGTATATATTTAAAATCCTTTAAAAATCATAACAGCAATAGAAAGAACACTCGTAACAGAGAGTCAGACTTCATTTTTGATGTTTGATAACTGACAGATTTCAAGCCCCATCTTCCCCTTTTTTTGCATCATCTGAGCAAGCTGATAAGAAACTTTACACACACTGCCTCTTTTGATACCAGCAAAAAGTTTAAGCCTTGCAACCCTCCAACCCAGGTTCTGGAACTTTTCCCCAGCCACAACTGCTAGCTGCTGTGAAGGCTCAGCCTACACACCCTGTCTAACTCAACTCAGCTCAAACACACTTATACCTACTCAGTTCCCTCTTTAGATTATCCCTTTGAAGAGACACAATACATTTTTACTTGGCTACCCATGGGAATACCTCTTGAGCCCTGCCATGGCACACAATATTTGCAGACAAGATCTTAACTACACCCAGCTTTCTCCAGAAGCACAGGTATGACATTGCACTAATGACCTCAGCCCCACAATTGGATTCACCCCCTCTTTCCTTGTAATAACCAACCCTGCAGGTGTATTCATTCTTCATGATGACATTACCTTCACAGCTGGATTCATCCCCAGTGATGACCTCAACTCTAGAGTTGGAACAGTTGGATTCATTCTGGGCAGAATCACCCACAACCTTGAGTCCCATTATAAAACCTATGAAATATATTTTCTGCCCCCCTATACTCCCTTCTACTCCCCAACTTTCAGCAACCACCACCTTGATTAGTCAGTAGCCATCAACATCTAGGCAAGACGCTCCACCGGCAAAAAGATTAACTCTTTGAAGGCTCAGATGATGGTTAGCATTATTTAGCAATAAAGTAGTTTTTAAATTAAGGTTTATACTTTTTTTTAGACATAATGCTATTGCACACTTGATAGACTACAGTATAGCCTAAACATAACTTTTATATGAACTGGGAAACCAAAAAATTTGTGTGACTTGGTTTTTCATGATATTCAGTTTATTGCAATGATCTGGAACTTATCCCACAATATCTCTGAAATATGCCTGTACATATATTTTGTTTTGTCATACTTTGTCAGTTCCTTTGTTTCTGGATTCCAGCAACTGCCAATCTTGTCCTTTTCTGCATCTTACACCATATCTGAAAACACTAATTGTCATATCCTCTCCTTCAGTTTGTTGCTTTGACTTCCTACTCATCTCCTGTACTGTCTGAATGTCTGCTTCCCTTGGAGTTTAGCTTCATCCATCCATTCTTACTGCTGTGGACATTTGCTCCCCACTCTGCATGGATTTCCTGTATCATGTTGCCCTTTCTCCTCTATGCCCACCACTTACACAGGGCCTTCTTGACATACTACTTTCCAGTCTTCGTCCCTTTTCTTCTCCAAAACCTCATGTTCCTTCAACGATTGCTGAAATTCATCACCTCTAACCTTTTTCTCTCTCAAATTTTGACTCCACCAGGAGATAGGAAGTGTGGCTCTTTCTGGTGGTATCACAGTGTGTAGTGTGTACTTGTTATTTATACCTGCCCAGCAGTCGTTCACTCTTCTTTTCAAAAGCCCCTATTTTTCTATGAGATAACACCTCCTCTAACCTTAGTCCATGCAGTTTGGGAGAAGGTGATTACACCTCAGTATCTTGGAAGACTTATGACTCAGGAGAAGCCCCTTGGGGCTGAGAGTATTTAAAGAAAGGACTTTTGTGGAAGTATAGGAAAATAAATAATTTCTTTCCTGAGGGATTTCTGTAAGATTAGATATAAGCTTGGAGATTCATTGTAATCACAGTTTGCAAGAGAGTGCTCTCCTTGTCTCTTCACGTGGTATGAAGGGAGATCTGGACTGGATTCATAGATCTGTAAATCATTATACAGTATGCTGCAGTGTAAGCCAAGTGAGCTCACTGAGTGACTGACTATCTGTAGAGTGAGAAATTTTGCCAAATGGAACTTTGGAGAAATGTCCAATATTTCTTGATTAGGTGGAGGAAGATAAATCCCTAGAAGAAAAGAGAATGGCCAAGATAATTAGGAGAAAAATTGGGAGCTATGGCTAAAATAAGACAGAGAAAATGTTCTGAAAAATAAGATATGATCAACAGAGTTAAAATCTGCTGAGAGGCCAAGCAAATTAGAACTGAAAACTGGGTGGTGTTGGTGATCTTGGCAACAGATATTGAAGTAAATTGATGAAGGAATGGGAAATGAGGGAATGGAGACAGCAAGTACACCTACTCTTTCATAAAGCTTGACTCTGAAGGGAGGAAATAGATAAGGAAGCAACCAGAGACCCAAAAAAAGATCAAAGAGATTTTTTGAAGATGAAAAAGATTAACATATGTTAATACATTGATATGAAATATGGGGAATGTGAGAGAGGGGAGAGATAGAGAGGGAACTGAGGAAGAGAGGGAAGAGGGGAAGAAAAAGATGAAGAAAAGGCTATTCAGTGGAACAAAGTCTCTGAAGATACTGGTGGGAATAGATTTCAACTCACAGGATGAAAGCAGATTGCCTGTCTTCTTCACCCTGCATCACCTTTCCCCACCCTGCTCCTAGGGCTGAAATTTATGACTAGTAAATTTTATATCATAGTTACTTAAAGTTATCTCAAACCCTGCATACACTAAATATTTCCTTACCTTTTCTCTGAAAATCTATTTTCCCTATTATATTGCTTATCTTGATACCACCATATATTTTGCATCTACTTTCCCAAGTCAATAATCTCACATTCATTCTTGACATTTTGATCTGCCTTACTCTTATTAGCTCATTAATCAACAACATTTTTTGTTTCAAGTCCTTATCATTATTTACTGCAGGTAATCTCTAAGAAGCATCAAAACTCTCTTGAGAATCTCCACTCTCCTCCTCTATATCCCTTCACAGGCAATCCTTTCTCTATTCATTTATGTTTGAATAAATAAAATAATGTTGCAGAATTGCTGTATATAAAATCTTAAAACAAGCTTCTTGATATTTTCATTTCTCCCTTTTATATTTTCTCTTACTTTCCTCTTTCCAGATTTATAGGATCTTCATCATGTCTCTAAGGTCTTTCATAGTCAACATCTAAGACACTATCTGTCTAGCACTCCTCTCTTCTCCTGGGAATGCTTCTCATCCAGCTTCTCTCCAACATTTTAATGTGGTTGATGTTAGAACTACCATGTTTTTATATGATGTTGATTCTAGAAATAGTTGATTGGATCTGGAGTGGTCCAAGACCTAATATGATACAATTAGGGTTCTTTCCTGGGACTATTTGAACCAAACTGAGGAACTGAAAGAAATAGTTTTTCTTTGGTGGTGTTTTTTAGGAGAGGTAAAACTCCATCTTCTGTAGAAGAATCTGGTATACAGTCAGAGACTATACACACACCCCACACCCATTCATGGCACACAACGCTTCTTCTCTTATTCTGTTGGCTAAACCAATCACTTGGCCAAACCTTTGTCATCTTGATGCAAAGTATTTTCATTCCACAGAGAATTCTGTAAGTCATATAGCAGTGAACATATGACTCATAAGAAGGATGATGAATAATTTCTAACAAGAATTCAATCTACCAAACCTAGTTTTGTCCCTACAGTATTCCATGTTCTAAAGTTACATTTTCCACTCATCAAGCCAATTCATCAAAGAGTGAAATAAAATTGTACCTCTTCTCTTACCTGGTCTCAGATACATATTAGAAAAAAAAAAAAAAAAAGATTGAACCTGTACTAAAGCCTTCCCAGAATTATTTCTACTGTTAAAATAGGGTTGGTTTAAAAAAAAAATTGGAGTTGTTCAAGTAATAGGAGAAGAAATAAGTGAAATATCTCGGGCAGTGTGAGGAAAATACATTTTGAGTTATATCTGCTTATTTTATCTATCTTATGACTAGTTAATATCTTCCCTGTTTTACCTTAAGCTTCATGAGAGAAGATACAAGAGCAGGGAAGCATGGTGTGGTAGTCACACATCCCTTACTTTGGAGTTAGACCACCTGGGTTGAAATTCTAGCTCTACTGTTTCCTAGCTATATGACCTAAATTCTTTTTCTTCTCAGTGTCCGAACTTCAACCATGTAATACTTTTTTATGGGGTTAATGATTAAGCAAGTCTAGAAAAGGCACATAATTTAGAACAGTATCAAGCATGGATATAAATCTTTGTTATTGTTATTACTATAGAGATGTAGAATGTCTTGCTTATAATCACATTCCCAGGGCTTAGTATATAGCAGGCGCTGAAAATATTTACGTATTGAGTGGATGAAAGACTATGTAAATGAATGGATGATTATATCTTTGTATATATTTTTCTGCATGCGAATATATCAATACATCAACATTGTATATGTATATATGTATAAACATATATACATGTAATTGTTTTATCTTTTTATGGTAATGCACTAAGGCAAATACATTTAGAATGTAAAAGTAGTAAAAGTCTTACATTTTTAAAGCTACAGAATCATTAATTTTGCAAGATGTCAGAATTTGAAAGGAAATTATCGGTGAAAAGCCATGGAGATGTTTCTATATAATGGGGGACAAAAGGAAAGAGGGATGGCATTTATTCTTCTGCCCTGCCACTTGGGCTTTATGTCAGCTGCTTAAAAGGTGGCACTGAAGCATGTGATTGGTTTCATAAGAGCCTTAAAAATGAAAAAAGAAAAGTGATTCTTGCATATTAAAACAAAGGTCCAGCAGATTCAACAGACTGAAAGAGAGTGAGGAACAGACATCGTCACATCTTATTATGGATACCAGTGTCTCTTCACCATCCTGAAGCTGACAACCAAGATGACCATAGAGTATTAGGCCATTGCTTGTGTACTAATGAGTCTCTGCATTCAGTACATATTTGTAGTTTTAGGGAACCTCAGCAGTGATAGACAGCTGGGAACTTCTGACAAATAAAATCATAAAATGCTGATGCTAGAAGGAAACTCAGGTTATCTGAATTCAGGTCCAGCAACCTTTCCCTGCTCTGAGATTGCTTGGTCTGGCCTATTTTGTTTTATGGAACCTGTTAGGCCAGGGAAAGAAAACATTTATCAAATGTGCCAAATGACATCAACAGTTTGAACATATATAAATTATTCATTCAAATTCAGAGAATCTTTTTCTTTTTTCATGTTTAAAACAAGGTAATTGGAAAACTGAAACTTAGTGCCTTCTCAAACCATTACTAATTATAATAGTAATTAGAGATTTATTTAATAAACATTCAGTAAACAGCTTATGATTGACTACTGGAAAATTATTATTATTTTTTTGCTTTTTAAAAGATTATTTTAGTCAAATTTACATACAATAAAACGTCTCAATTTAAAGTATCCAGTTCAGTGAGTTGAGGCAAACAGAATCAGCCATGTAACCATCATTAACAATATATAGACTATTTCTTTTACCCAAGAAAGTTTCCTCATGTCCTTTTCCAGTTAGTTCCTTCCCGCACCCCAAAATCAACTGCTATTTTGCTTATACTTGAACTTCATGGAATTTACATCATGCAGTATGAACTATTTTATTCCTGTATTTACTCATTCAACATAATGTTTTTGAGATTTTTTTCCCCAATTGTTGCATGTATCAGTGGTTCATTCTTTATAATTGCTGAGTGGGATTTTATTATATAAAGTATTACAATTATTTTCTTCATTTTCCCATTGCTGGATATTTGATTGTTTTGCATTTATTAGTTATTATGACTAAAGTTTCTATTAATGTTTTTATATTAGTATTTTTGTGGATGTATGTTTTCTATTTCTCTTAGGAGTCAAATTGATGGGTCAGAGGGTAGGTATGTTTTTAATAAATTGCCAATTACTTTTCAGAATGGTGGTAGCATTTTACACTCACACAAACAATATATGCAAATTATGATGGCTCCATATCCTCCCTATGTTGGTATTGCCAGTCTTTTAAATTTTAACGATTACAGTTGATATAAGACAGTATCGGTACGATTACAGTCGGTATAAGACAGTATGCTTTTAATTAACATTTCTTTAATTATTAACGATGTTAAGCATCTTAACAGATGTTATGTTCAGGTCTTTTCACTTTTTAAAAAAAATTATTTTATTTATTTTATTTTTGGCTGCGTTGGGTCTTCGTTGCGGTGCACGGGCTTCTCATTGTGGTGGCTTCTCTTGTTGCGGAGCACAGGCTCTAGGTTTGCGGGCTTCAGTAGTTGTGGCTTGCAGGCTCTAGAGCGCAGGCTCAGTAGTTGTAGCTCACGGGCTTAGTTTCTCCGGGGCATGTGGGATCTTCCTGGACCAGGGTTTGAACCCGTGTCCCCTGCACTGGCAGGTGGATTCTTAACCACTGTGCCACCAGGGAACCCCAAGGTCTTTTCACTTTTATGTATGGGTCTACAATACATCTCAAATTAACTTTTGTATATGAAATAGAGGTCTAGGTTTTTGTTTGTCTGGTTGGTTGGTTTCCTTTTTAAATGTATGACTATCCAGTTGTTCCTGCACAATTTGTTGAAGTCTGTTCTTTCCTCAGTGAATTATGTTGGTGTATGTGTCAAAAAATGTAATTGGTCATGCAAGTGTGGGTCCATTTCTGAAACACTATTCTGTTCCATTTAACTGTTTGACTGTTTGTATGCAAATACTACATTATCTTGATTATTGTGGCTTTATGTTGAGTTTTAAAATCAAGTAATATAATTTCTCTAAATTTGTTTTACTTTTCAAGATTGTTTTCACTATTTTAGGTCCTTAGTTCTTCCATCGTTTTTAGAATCAGCTTATCAATTTCTATTAAAAAAAACTGAGATTTTTTGAATGGGATGACGTTGAATCTATAGATAAATTTGTAATGAATTAACATCTTAATAATGTCTTAAAATCCATGAACATGGTATATGTCTCTATTTATTTAGGACTTCTTTAATGTCTCTCTATAATGTTGGAAATTTTTAGTATAGAGATCTTGAACATAATTGTTAAATATATTGCTGAGTATATTATGTTTTTTAATGTTACCATAAATGGTATTTTTTCTTAATTTCATTCCCAGTTGTTTGTTGCTTGTATATAGAAATTAAGTTGATTTTGTATATTGAATTTCTGTTCTAAAAATCTAGCTAAAATCACTTTTTACTTTTAGGTTCTAAATGATTTTATCACTTGCGAATAGTAATGTAACTACTTCTGTAATCAAATGTCATTAAGTATGTGTGCAGTCAACTATGCCATAGCCACAAATATTTGCTTCATGCTACTCCTTTATTTTCATAGCTATTCCCTGTCCCCAAGCCATCCCTAATCCCTGCCAGCCACTAATCTGTTTTCTACATCTATAATTTTGTAATTTGAAAAATGTTATATGGATGAATCATATAGTATGTGACCTTCTGAGATTTTCTTTTTAACTCAGCATAATGTTTTTGCAATCTATTCTAGTTGTTGTTTATATAAATAGTTACTTTTTATTATTGAGTATTATCCATGATATAGCTATGACATTTTATTTACCTATTTACCTGTTGAGAGACATTTTGATTGTTTCCAGTTTTTTTTCTACCACAAATAAAATGGCTGTGAACATTCATACACAGGTTTTTGTTAGGATATAAATTTTCATTTATCTAGGAAAAATGCCCAGCAGTGTGATTCCTGAGTCATATGATAAATGTAGTGTAGTGTTTCAAAGAAACTGCCAGACTGTTTTTCACAGTGGCTTATCCATTTTACATTCCTATCAGCAATGTATGAGAGATCCAGTTTTATTGCATCTTTGCTAGCATTTTATGTAGTCACTATTTTGTAATTTTAGTTTTTTAATATATGTTTTGTGATATCACATCATGGTCTTATTTGCATTTCCCTAGTGGCTAGTGATCATGTTTCTTTTTCCATTTATATATCCTCTTTGGTGAAATTTCTCTTCTTGTACTTTGCCAACTTTTCAATTAGATTGCTCGCTTTTTACAGTTGTATTTTAAAGATGCTTTACAAATCCTAGATATAAATTCTTTGTCATGTGTCATTGGCAGATAGTGTGTAGTCTTTTTATCTTCTTAACAGGGTCTTTTGCAGAATAAAAGTTTTTAATTTTAATGAAGTCCATTTTATCAGGGTTTTGTTTTTTCCTTTTATTCATGATTTGGGTCATTTCTAAAAACTCTTGCCCAAGCCCTAGTTCTTAAAGACTTTCTCATTTGTTTTACTCTGAATGTTTTACATTTAAATATCCATTTGAAGTTAAACTTGTATAAGGTGGGAGGTTTAGCTAGAGAGTCTTTTTTTTTCTTTTTTCTTTTTTTTAATCTATGATATATCAGGCAAAAGACTATTCAAAGACTATTCTTCCTCTTCCTTCATTGAATTGCTTTTGCACTTTTCTAAAAAAAAAAAAAAAAATCGTTGACTATACTGGTATATACTTGTGTATTTTTAATTCTGAATTCTTTATTCTTTTCCACTGATGTGTTTATCCCTCTGCCAGCACTACTGTTTTGATTAGACTAACTATATAAAAACCTTAAAATTGTGTAGAGAGATTCCTCCTACTTTATTATTCTTTTCCTTGTTAAAAAAATCTATTCTAGTTTTTTTGCCTTTCTGTAAAATTTTAGAATAATTTTATTTAAATCTATGAAGTATCTTGCTGTAATTTTGATATGGATTGCCTTGAACATGTATCAATTTAAAGAAATTTAATATTTTTACAATGTTAAGTGTTCCAGTCCATTAACATGGTATGTGTCTCCATACCATTTAGATCTTCTTTGATTTTTTAAAAATAAATGTTTTATTTTTCAGCATGCAAGTCCCATACATGTTTTGTTTATTTATACCTAAGAATTTATACAGTTTACTTAGTATTATTTATTTAGAAATAGCTAAGTATTTTAAAAATAAATTTATACCCCCTTCATCTATTTCTCTTACCCCCATTCCCTGCCTCTGGCAACCACCAATTTGTTCTCTTTATCAATGAGCTTGGTTTTGTTTTATTTTGCTTTAGATTCCACATGGAAGAGAAATTATATGGTATTTGTCTTTATCCATCTGACTTATTTCACTTAGCATAATACATTCGAGGTCTATCCATATTGTCACAAATGGCAAGATTTTATTTTTATTTTTCATAGCAGAATAATATTCAGTGTGTGTGTGTGTATATGTGTGTGTATCACAATTTTCTAATCCATTCATTCATTGATGGACACTTAGGTCTTCTCCGTATCTTGGCTATTGTAAATAATGCTGCAGTGAGCATAGGGTTGTGTATATCTTTCTGATTTAGAATTTTCATTTTCTTCTAAAAATATTCAGAAGTGGAATTGCTGGATCATGTAATAGTTCTATTTTTAATTTTTTGAGGAAGTATTATAGTGTGTTCCATAATGGTTACACAATTTACTTTCCCACCAACAACGTACAAGGATTCCCTTTCCTTACATCCTCACCAACACCTATTATTTGTTGTCTATTTGATAAGTCATTCTAACAGGTGTAAGGTGATATCTCATTGTGGTTTTAATTTGCATCTCCTTGATGATTAATAATGTTGAGCATCTTTTCATGTACCTGTTGGCATCCTGTATGTCTTCTTTGAATAATGTCCATTCTTATCTTCTGCCCATTTTTTTTAAACAGATTGTTTTTAAACAGATTGTTATTTTGCTGTTGAGTTGTATGAGTTCTTTATATTTTGGATATTGTCCCCTTATTAGATATGCGACTTGCAAGTATTTTCTCTAGTTTAGTGTGTTGGCTATTTATTTTGTTGATGGTTTCCTTTGTTGTACAGAAGATTTTTAGTATGATATAGTCCCACTTATTTATTTTTAAACTTTTGTTACTTTTGCTTTTGGTGTCAGATTCAAAAAATCATCACCAAGCCCTATGTTCCCTATATTTTCTTCTAGGAGTTTCATGGTTTCAGGTCTTTAACCCATTTTGAATTCATTTTTGTGTATGGTGTAAGAGAGTGGTCCAATTTCATTCTTTTGCATGTGGCTGCCCAATTTTCCCAGCAATTTTTTGAAGAGACTTTGCTTTCCCTACTGAGTAGTCTTGGCTCACTTGTCATAAATTACTTAACCATATACACATAGATTTATTTCTTGCCTCTCTGTTGTGTTCAATTGATCTGTGGGTCTGTTTTTATGACAATTCCATACTATTTTAATTACTATAGTTTTGTAATATAGTTTGAAATCAGGGAGCATGATATTTTGTTCTTTTTCAAGATGGCTTTGGCTATCTGGGTTTGTGTGTGTGTGTGTGTGTGTGTGTGTGTGTGGTTCCACAAAAATTTTGTGATTATTTGTTCTATTTCTTTGAAAAACACTATTGAAATTTTCATAGGGATTGCATTGAAACTCTAGATTGCTTTGGGTAGTATGGACATTTTAGCAATACTGATTTTAATCCATAGGCTTGGAATATCTTTGCATTTATTTGTGTCTTCTTCAGTTTCTTTCATTAATGTCTTAGAGTTTTTAATATAGATCTTTCATTTCCAGGATTAAATTTACTCCTAGGTATTTCATAATTTTTGATACAATTGTAAATGAGATTGTTTTCCTTATTTCTCTTTCTGATAGTTTGTTATTTGTGCATAGAAATGCAACAGATTTTTGCTTATTGATTTTTTTGTTTTGTTTTGAATTTTATTTTAATCATTTTTTTATACAGCAGGTTCTTATTAGTCATCAATTTTATACACATCAGTGTACACATGTCAATCCCAATCACCTAATTCATCACACCACCACCCCCAACCCCTGCTGCTTTCCCACCTTGGTGTCCATACGTTTGTTCTCTACATCTGTATCTCAATTTCTGCCCTGCAAACGGGTTCGTCTGTACCATTTTTCTAGGTTCCACATATATGCGTTAATATACAATATTTGTTTTTCTCTTTCTGACTTACTTCACTCTGTATGACAGTCTCTAGAGCCATCCACGTCTCAACAAATGACCCAATTACATTCCTTTTTATGGCTGAGTAATATTCCATTGTATATATGTACCACAACTTCTTTATCCATTCGTCTGTCGATGGGCATTTAGGTTGCTTTCATGACCTGGCTATTGTAAATAGTGCTGCAATGAACATTAGGGTGCATGTGTGTTTTTGAATTACGGTTTTCTCTGGGTAAATGCCCAGTAGTGGGATTGCTGGATAATATGGTAATTCTATTTTTAGTTTTTTAAGGAACTTCCATACTGTTCTCCATAGTGGCTGTATCAATTGACATTCCCACCAACAGTGTGAGAAAGTTCCCTTTTCTCCACACCCACTCCGCCATTTATTGTTTGTAGATTTTTTGATGATGGCCATTCTGAACGGTGTGAGGTGATACCTGATTGTAGTTTTGATTTGCATTTCTCTAATGATTAGTGATGTTGAGCATCCTTTCATGTGTTTGCTGGCAATCTGTATATCTTCTTTGGAGAAATGTCTCTTTAGGTCTTCTGCCCATTTTTGGATTGGGTTGTTTGGCTTTTTGATATAGAGCTGCATGAGCTGCTTGTAAATTTTGGAGATTAATCCTTTGTCAGTTGCTTCTTTTGCAAATATTTTCTCCCATTCTGATGGTTGTCTTTTCGTCTTGTTTATGGTTTACTTTGCTGTGCAAAAGCTTTTAACTTTCATTAGGTCCCATTTGTTTATTTTTGTTTTTATTTCCATTTCTCTAGGAGGTGGGTCAAAAAGGATTTGCTGTGATTTATGTCATAGAGTGTTCTGCCTATGGTTTCCTCTAAGAGTTTTATAGTGTCTGGCCTTACATTTAGGTCTTTAATCCACTTTGAGGTTATTTTTATGTATGGTGTTAGGGAGTGTTCTAATCTCATTCTTTTACATGTAGCTGGCTAGGATTCCCAGCACAACTTATTGAAGAGACTGTCTTTTCTCCATTATATATCCTTGCCTCCTTTGTCATAGATTACTTGACCATAGGTGTGTGGGTTTATCTCTGGGCTTTCTATCTTGTTGCATTGATCTATATTTCTGTTTTTGTACCAGACCATATTGTCTTGATTACTGTAACTTTGTAGTATAGTCTGAAGTCAGGGAGTCTGATTCCTCCAGCTCTGCTTTTTTCCCTCAAGACTGCTTTGACTACTCAGGGTCTTTTGTGTCTCCATACAAATTTTAAGATTTTTTGTTCTAGTTTTGTAAAAAATGCCTTTGGTAATTTGATAGGGATTGCATTGAATCTGTAGATTGCTTTGGGTAGTATAGTCATTTTCACAATATTGATTCTTCCAATCCAAGAACATGGTATGTCTCTCCATCTGTTTGTATCATCTTCAGTTTCTTTCATCAGTGTCTTATAATTTTCTGCATACAGGTCTTTTGTCTCCCTAGGTAGGTTTATTCCTAGGTATTTTATACTTTTTGTTGCAGTGGTAAATGGTAGTGTTTCCTTAAATTCTCTTTCAGATTTTTCATCATTAGTGTATAGGAATGCAAGAGATTTCTGTGCATTAATTTTGTAACCTGTAATCTTACCAAATTCATTGATAAGCTCTAGTAGTTTTCTGGTGGCATCTTTAGGATTCTCTATGTATAGTAACATGTCATCTGCAAACAGTGACAGTTTTACTTCTTCTTTTCCAATTTGGATTCCTTTTATTTCTTTTTCTTCTCTGATTGCCGTGGCTAAGACTTCCAAAACTATGTTGAATAATAGTGGTGAGAGTGGGCATCCTTGTCTTGTTTCTGTCTTAGAGGATATGCTTTCAGTTTTTCACCATTGAGAATGATGTTTGCTGTGGGTTTGTCATATATGGCCTTTATTATGTTGAGGTAGATCCCCTCTATGCCACTTTCTGGAGAGTTTTTATCATAAATGAGTGTTGAATTCTGTCAAAAGCTTTTTCTGAATCTATTGAGATGATCATATGGTTTTTATTCTTCAATTTTTAATATGGTTTATCACATTGATTGATTTGCATGAACTGAAGAATCCTTGCATCCCTGGGATAAATCCCACTTGATCATGGTGTATGATCCTTTTAATGTGTTGTTGGATTCTGTTTGCTAGTATTTTGTTGAGGATTTTGGCATCTATATTCATCAGTGATATTGGTCTGTAATTTTCTTTTTTTGTAGTATCTTTGTCTGGTTTTGGTATCAGTGTGATGGTGGCCTTATAGAATGAGTGTGGGAGTGTTCTTTCCTCTGAAATTTTTGGAAGAGTTTGAGAAGGATGGGTGTTAGCTCTTCTCTGAATGTTTGCTAGAATTCACCTGTGAAGCCATCTGGTCCTGGACTTTTGTTTGTTGGAAGATTTTTAATCACAGTTTCAATTTCATTACTTGTGTTTGATCTGTTCATATTTTCTATTTCTTCCTGTTTCAGTCTTAGAAGGTTATACCTTCGTGAATTTGTCCATTTCTTCCAGGTTGTCCATTTTATTGGCATAGAGTTGCTTGTAGTAGTCTCTTAGGGTGCTTTGTATTTCTGTGGTGCCTGTTGTAACTTCTTTTTCATTTCTAATTCTGTTGATTTGAGTCTTCTCTCTTTTTTTCTTGATGAAGGTGGCTAGTGATTTATCAATATTGTTTATCTTCTCAAAGAACCAGCTTTTAGTTTTATTGATCTTAGCTATTGTTTCCTTGTTTCTATTTCATTTATTTCTGCTCTGGTCTTTATGATTTCTTTCCTTCTGCTAACTTTCGGTTTTCTTTGTTTTTATTTCTCTAGTTACTTTAGGTGTGAGGTTAGATTTTTTATTTGAGATTTTCCTTGTTTCTTGAAGTAGGCTTGTATAGCTATAAACGTCCCTCTTAGAACTGCTTTTGCTGCATTGTATAGGTTTTGGGTCATCGTGTTTTCATTGTCATTTGTCTCTAGGTATTTTTTGATTTACTGTTTGATTTCTTCAGTGATTTCATGGTTATTTAGTAACGTATTGTTTATCCT
This sequence comes from Balaenoptera acutorostrata, assembly GCF_949987535.1. Classification (NCBI taxonomy): domain Eukaryota; kingdom Metazoa; phylum Chordata; class Mammalia; order Artiodactyla; family Balaenopteridae; genus Balaenoptera; species Balaenoptera acutorostrata. Next base: position 48,028,656 of record NC_080077.1, read on the forward strand.
CCATGTGTTTGTGCTTTTCACATTTTTTTCCCTGTAATTTCTTTCTAATCTCATAGCATTGTGGTCAGAAAAGATGCTTGATATGATTTCAATTTTCTCAAATTTACCAAGACTTGATTTGTGACCCAATATGTGATCTATCCTGGAGAATGTTCTGTACGTACTTGAGAAGAAAGTGTAATCTGCTTTTTTGGGATGGAATGTCCTATAAATATCAATTAAATCTATCTGGTCTATTGTGTCATTTAAAGCTTGTGTTTCCTTATTAATTTTTTCGTGGTGAGGCAAAGCTGCCCCCTGCCTTTGCAGGAGACTCTCCAACACTAGCAGGTAGGTCTGGTTTAGTCTCCTATGAGGTCATTGCTCCTTCCCCCTGGGTCCCGATGCACACACTACTTTCTGTGTGCCCTCCAAGAGTGGAGTCTCTGTTTCCCCCAGTCCTGTCAGAGTTGTGCAATCAAATCCCTCTAGCCTTCAAAGTCTGATTCTCTAGGAATTCCTCCTCCCGTTGCTGGACGCCCAGGTTTGGAAGCCTGACCTGGGGCTCAGAACCTTCACTCCAGTGGGTGGACTTCTGTGGCATAAGTGTTCTCCAATTTGTGAGTCACCCACCCAGCAGTTATGGATTTGATTTTATTGTGATTGCACCCCTCCTACCTTCTCATTGTGGCTTCTCCTTTGTCTTTGGATGTGGGGTATCTTTTTCGGTGAGTTCCAGTGTCTTCCTGTCAGTGATTGTTCAGCAGATAGTTGTGATTCCAGTGTTCTCGCAAGAGGGAGTGAGAGCACATCCTTCTAATCTGTCATCTTGGTTTAAATCCCTGCTTATTGACTTTGCATCCTGCAACTTTATTGAATTCATTTATTAGTTCTAACAGTTTCTTGGAGGAATCTTTAGGGATTTTATATATAGTATCATGTTATCTGCAAATGGTGACATTTTTATTTCTTCCTTTCTAATTTGGATGCTTTTTATTTATTTTTCTTGCTTAATTAATTTGGCTGAGACTACCAATACTATGTTGAATGGAAGTGGAGAGAGTGAGCATCCTTGTCTTATTCTTGATGTTAGAGGAAAGGCTTTCAGCTTTTCACCATTGAGTATGATGTTAGTTTGGGCCTGTATTATTTGGCCTTTATTATGTTTTGAATGATTATAAATGGTATTATATTTTAAATTTAGGTTTCCATGTGTTCACTGGTCATTTATGGAAATAAAATTAATTTTGTTATGTTGATTTTGTATTCTGTAATCTTGATGAAATCAGGTATTCTTTCTATTAGTGTTTTTGTAGAGTCCTTGGGATTTTCTACATAAACAATTATGTCATCGGCAAATAAGGACAGCTAATTTCTTCTTTTATGATCTTTATGCCTTTTATTTCCTTTTATTTTTACCTTCTTGAATGGACAAGAATCCCTAGTACTATGTTGAATGAAGTAGATGTCTTACCGTGTTCCAGACCTTAGGGGAAAAGCATTCAGTCTTTCACTACTGCATACATACTACATCTACCTACATAGATGTAGGTTTTTTGTAGTTTAGGAAGTTTCCCTCTAATTTGCTGTGAATTTCTACCATGGACAGGGGTTAAATATTATCAAATGCTTTTTGCATCAATTTGTAATGCTAATATGATTTTTCTTCTTTAGCTTGTTATTATGGTAGATTACACTGATTGGTTTTCAAATATTGAGCCAGCTTTGCATCCCTGGATAAACCCCACTTAGTCATCATGTATAATTCCTTTTATGTACTACCCAGTTTTACTTGCTATTATTTTGTTAAGGAGATATGCAGCTATGCTCATGAGGAATATTGGTTTGTAGTTTTCTGTGTTTTGGTACTGCCTTTGTTTCTTTTTGTTATTAAGGTAATACTAGCTTTATAAAACAAATTGAGAAGTGGCCCCATTTACATTTTCTGCAAGAGATTATTTAGACTGGTGTTAATTCTTTAAGAATTTGGTAGAATTCTCCCTTGAGATCATACAGGCCTTATTTGGAGAATTTTAAAATTTTGAGGTCAATTTCCCTGATATTTTTAGAGCTACTCACACCTGGCCTACCAGACACTATGTGGTTTTTTAAAGAACTTCATATTTCTGGGAACTACAGTTTTCTTCCAGAAAGGGCAGGTAATGAAAAGAGAAGCTTGACTCTGATGTCACTTTACTTTTCCCACTTCATATCTAATATTTTGTTATTCTTCTATAGCAGTAGTTTCCAAACATTTTTTTCTTTTTCATAATGTGGAAGCCCAATGTGGAAAACAGACAAAAGAAGTGGTCAGAGTTGGAAGGGCTCTCTCTTGTGTTTTCTCATAAGGTGTCTCTGAAATGAACAGAACTCTGTGAGACACACTTGTCAGTAACCCTGGGCTAGGAAAATAGAGTACTGGAGTGTGAGTCAGCAGGCCTGCCCTCTAAAATCATCTCTGCCATAAAATTTCTGACCTCAGTTACATTTCTTTATTTCTCTAGGTCTCAGTACTCTACAGAATAGAGCATTGAAATTGATCAGACATTCATAACCAGGATGCAGGTAACACATGAAATTACATCCAATATTTTGTTTGCCTGTGAATATATTTATTTTTCTTGATATAATATCCAAAACTTTTATCAAATTTCCAGTAAGTTCTGTGACCTAAAAATATTTTGGAAACATAGAACTAGAAAATGTTCTCTGTTCCATTCTAGAGTTAAATCTGTGATTCTAAGTCATTATATTATAAATATGATAAAGCCAAGGTATGGAATGACTTGCATTTTCTAAAATGTTAGGATTTTAACTTGCTTTTATTCATATTCTTATTTGATTTTGATAATAGTCTGATAACATGGTCGGACAATTTTTTAAAAATCTATTCTATAGGAAAGAAAGAGTATAAGTGACTTATCCAAGGTAAAGAGACTTATATAGGGAAGCTGACAAATGAGCACAGACTTTCTGGCTTCAGATCCAAATTCTTTTTTCCTATCTCATATAACCCATAAAAGGAAAGTTTGAGAATCATTTTGAGGGTAATTTTATGTTAAAGCAATATGAGGTAGTTCAATTTATTTAGTGTCATATGAGGTTCACTTAAACTCTAGGCCTATTATCCCAATATCTGTCTAATAAGATAAAAGATATTCCATTAAATTTATCTCTAAGTTAACCAACAAGGACCTACTATATAGCACAAGGAACATGGCTCAATATTCTTTAATAACCTAAATGGGAAAAGAATTTGAAAAAGAATGAATACTTGTATGGGTATAACTGAATCACTTTGCTGTACACCTATAACTAACACATCATTGTTAATCAACTATACTCCAATATAAATTAATTTTTTAAAAAGCCTAATCTGATAGGCTTTTAAAAATAGTAAAATAAATAAATAAATAAAGTTGAAACCACTCTACCATCTAGAGTGCAGGTAAAACCAGATGCAGGAAAAAAAAAATCTAAAAGCTGTATTTAAAACCTTTTGATTTATTATAAGGAAAATAACTTTTTAAAAAGTTTTTTGTATTTTTTTTTTTAATTTTACACTATTAGGAAATATTTTTTAATCATTTTTATGCTACAAATACAAATATTAAATTTCCTAAGTTTCTAGCCACTTGCTTCTAAAAACTCAGAGAACATTATCTCTTAGAAAAATGACAGAGAATTAGTGTAAAGTATAAGTATTAACGGGAATTCAGAAGATAAACCGAAGGTCTAAGGGAGGTGATGTGGAAACTGTACTTCACTGCTTTGATCTCCCTATTCCTGAAAAGAGTTAAATCTATTCTTAAAAGTTCTCAAGAAGAAAAACTATATACAGATGTAGAGAACAAAGGTAAGGACACCAAGGGGCGAAAGTGGGAGGTGGGGGTGGTGGTGGGATGAACTGGGAGATTGGGATTGACATGTGTACACTAATATGTATAAAATAGATAAGTAATAAGAACCTGCTGTATTTAAAAAATTTTTTTTTTAAATAAAATGTTCAGACATACAAAAAAAGAAAAAAAAAAAAAGTTATGTAGTCTGAAACTCTTAACAGCTTGTACAAGATTCCTGAAAGTTGTTTATGGAAAGAATATTTTTTCTCTCTCCTTAAAATTTTAAGTCAAAGCTCTATCCTGCTGAGTGGACTTTAATAGGACCACAGAAACTCAAATTCAGATTTATTAAAAAAAAAAAATTCAGAAGATATACTCTGTGAAGTGAATCAAAGAATAGAGTTACTAAATATACTAAAAGGTTTTTTTTCTTTTTCCCAACTTTTTTTTTTTTAACATCTTTATTGGAGTATAATTTCTTTACAATGGTGTGTTAGTTTCTGCTTTATAACAAAGTGAATCAGCTATACATATACATATATCCCCATATCTCTTCCCTCTTGCGTCTCCCTCCCTCCCACCCTCCCTAGCCCACCCCTCTAGGTGGTCACAAAGCACCGAGCTGATCTCCCTGCGCTCTGTGGCTGCTTCCCAGTAGCTATCGGTTTTACATTTGGTAGTGTATATATGTCCATGCCACTCTCTCACTTTGTCCCTGCTTACCCTTCCCCCTCCCCGTGTCCTCAAGTCCATTCTCTAGTAGATCTGTCTTCTTTATTCCCGTCTTGCCACTAGGTTCTTCATGACCTTTTTTTTTTTTTTAGATTCCATATATATGTGTTAGCATACGGTATTTGGTTTTCTCTTTCTGACTTACTTCACTCTGTATGACAGACTCTAGGTCCATCCACCTCAGTACAAATAACTCAATTTTGTTTCTTTTTATGGCTGAGTAATATTCCATTGTATATATTTGGCACATCTTCTTTATACTAAAAGGTTTTTAATAGGCTTTTCCCTTTCTTCTTCAGAAAATATCTATACTTCCTAATTACAAGTTAATGGAGAAGGTTAAATAACTGACTTCACAAAGACAGCCTGAAAATATCAATTGCATGTTAATGACCACCTATCTTGGTATTGCACATAAAATTTCTGAAAAACTATACATCTTTTAGTATTCTGCGCATGTTTCCGATAAAGCTATTTGTATTATTTCTGCTTTAAAATAAATGATCAGAGCAGAGTCTTCTCTAGTTTGTTTTCATACTTTTCAGGAGGATTGTGAACTAAGGTTAACTACGTTTTACAGATAAGTTTCAAGATAATCAGATTTGAATACGCACAATTGTCCCATATAAAGAAACTGTCATAGTTCATTGAGTCATTTCCTTGAGCTTCATTGCTGATAAAGAAAACTTAGAGCGAATTGCCTTTAAGCTCAAAAAGAAAGAAAGAAAAAGAGAGAGAGAGAGTGCGAGGGAGGGAGGGAGAAAGAAAGAAAGAAAAGAAAAGAAGGAGGGAGGAAGGAAGGAAGGAAGGGAGAAAGAAAAGGAAGGAAGGAAAGAAAGAAAAAGAAAGAAAGAAAGAAAGAAGGAAGGAAGAAAAAGAAAGAAAGAAAGGAAAGAAAGAGAGAGAGAGAAAGAAAGAAAGAAGGAAAGAAAGGAAAGAAAAAAAAAGGAATCGCATGCTTAGGCTGACATCTGGTAAGTAAGAAACTCATCTGCCCTTTGAGCAATGGAATCTGAACTTCAGTGAGTAGAGGTTACAGTGAGTCCAAATCTTTTAACATTCTCTTGGCCTCATTCAGTATTCAAAAATCCATCACAGTGGAGCTGTTGTTGCTCGTGTTGCTCAAAAGCTTCAACAAATATGCATGCCAGTATTTGTGGGAATAGTTAGTAATCTTCCTATTTCAGAAGAAACAGAAAGACAGTTTCTTCAAATTGATGGAAAGGAAAACTACCCAAAGATTTTATTTATTTGTTTTCTGTGGTAAAAACTCATCTACAATCTTAGCCATTTTTTTTAAGAGTACAACTCAGTACTGTTAAGTATATTCACATTACTGTGAAAGAGCTCTCCAGAACTTCTTCATCTTGCAAATTTGAAACTCTACACTCATTAAACATTTCGTCTTTTCCTCTTCTCCCCAGGCCGTGGCAACCTCCATTCTACTTTCTCTTTCTATGTGTTTGATTACTTTTGATACCTATATAAGTGGAATCATATAGTTTTTGTCTTTTTGTGCCTGTGGCTTATTTCATTTAGCATAATGTCCTCAAGGATCATCCACATTGTAGCATGTGAGAAAATTCCCTTTCTTTTTAAAGGCTGAATAATATTTTGTGTGTATACCACATTTAGTTTATACATTCATCTGTCAGTGGACATTTGGGCTGCTTTCACCTCGTGGCCTTTGTGAATAGTAGTGCTCCAAAACTTTTATTTTACTTTTCTAATTTAATCTAATTGTTTGGCTTACATCAAAACAAATGTGGGAGAATATATTTAGTTAATTGTCTAGGAGTTTTGTTTTCCTGTAGAGTGAACCAGAATAGTAAATATGTATAAATGAATTTTAATAAATGAGTCAGGTACAGTTTCTCCAAGACCAAAATTAAAGAGGGAAATGCTCCAGGAGAGACTATGGGAATTGGGAGTGGGTGTGAGCTTGAGTTGGGAAAGGAGGTGAGAAGCAGGGTTGATTCGCTTGCCTCGATCTAGTGCCCCATGCAGGCATAGGAGATGAGTCCTTTGGTCCATGAAAATTAGGGATTTAAAAAAGGGGCCTTCACCTAAAGTGGGGACCTTTGAAGTGCTATGCCATCAGTGAAATGATGGACAAAAGTAAGTTCACATACCTGTATAGGAAGATAATAAGGAAAGATTTTGCTCTGGTTAGGAAAGGTAAAGTGTCCTCTAGGAATTCCTAACTTTTTGCTTGTTCTTACATGAGTTTGGAATTTAAATTTATGCAATTAAGCTGAGAAAATGACATAAAAAAGAGTCCGAGACACACTAAGTATTGGCAGAGATATGGAGGAAGTGAATTCTCATACACTGCTAGTGGGGATATAAAATAGTGCAACTGATGTTATAATAGTTTGACAGTTTCTTAAAAAGTAAAACACCTATCATATGACCCAGGCATTCCACTCCCAGGTATTTTTCCAAGAGTAATTAGACATTTTTTCACATAAAGTTTTGTACATAATTTTTCATAGCAGATTTATGTATATTAACTTCAACTGAAAACAATTCAAATATCCATCAATAAGTGAATGTATAAAGAAACTGTGATATGTCCATGCAGTGGAATACTACTCAGAAATAAAAAGGAATAAACTATTGATATGCTCAATAGCCTGGATGAATATCAAATTGTGACACTTTTATTATCAAATGTCAAAACCATTATGCTGAACTTTAAAAGCTATGCACACAATAGTATATACTATATGATTCCATTTATATAAAATCCTAGAAAATGCAAACTATTGCAAATGTAGCTCCTCCTCTGAGAAATTAGAGATTAGTGGAAAAGAAGATCTATTTAATAAATATATACAAAAATAATTTTCAGATGGATCAGAGACCAAAACACAAATATTTGCAACTGTTAAAAACAATATAAGAGTATATAACAATGACCTCAGGGAAGGAAAATCTTCTTAAACAAGATATTAAAAGCATAAATCAGAGGGCAAATAGAAGCATTAAATTTTAAATCTTCTGTTTAACAAAGGGTACCATAAACACATTGGGAGGTGATATTGGAGATACATATCTCATATATGTGTATGTATCCCATATGTGTATACATATATATGCCACACAAAGAATTGGGGTCTATGAAATGTGAAGAAATCTACAAATGATTATAAAAAAAAAGAACCAAATGAAAGGCAAAAAAAAAGTGAGCAATTTACAAAAGAAGAAACCTGAATGGCCAATTAACATTTAGAAAGTTGTTTAATTTCATTAGCAATCATAGAAATGCAAATTAAAATGAAATTATATATCTATATAGTTTCCTAATAGTTTTTTTTTTTTCGAGTACTTGCTGTGTATCTCTTTATTTCACCATTTTTTTATTGAGGTATACTTAATATACAATGTCGTGTTAGTTTTACGTATACCGCCAAGTGATTCAATTATATATATATATTTTTTTTCTTTTTCTTTTTTTCTTTTTTTTAATCAGTCATCAGTTTTCTACACATCAGTCTATACATGTCAATCCCAATCGCCCAATTCAGCACACCACCATCCCCACCCCACTGCGGTTTTCCCCTCTTGGTGTCCGTACGTTTGTTCTCTACATCTGTGTCTCAACTTCTGCCCTGCAAACCGGTTCATCTGTACCATTTTTCTAGGTTCCACATACATGCGTTAATATACGATATTTGTTTTTCTCTTTCTGACTTACTTCACTCTGTATGACAGTCTCTAGATCCATCCACGTCTCAACAAATGACTCAATTTCGTTCCTTTTTATGGCTGAGTAATATTCCATTGTATATATGTACCACTTCTTCTTTATCCACTCGTCTGTTGATGGGCATTTAGGTTGCTTCCATGACCTGGCTATTGTAAATAGTGCTGCAATGAACATTGGGGTGCATGTGTCTTTTTGAATTACGGTTTTCTCTGGGTATATGCCCAGTAGTGGGATTGCTGGATCATATGGTAATTCTATTTTTAGTGTTTTAACGAACCTCCATATTGTTCTCCATAGTGGCTGTATCAATTTACATTCCCACCAACAGTGCCAGAGGGTTCCCTTTTCTCCACACCCTCTCCAGTATTTGTTGTTTGTAGATTTTCTGATGATGCCCACTCTAATTAGTGTGAGGTGATACCTCATTGTAGTTTTGATTTGCATTTCTCTAATAATTAGTGATGTTGAGCAGCTTTTCATGTGCTTCATGGCCATCTGTATGTTTTCTTTGGAGAAATGTCTATTTAGGTCTTCTGCCCATTTTTCGATTGGGTTGTTTGTTTCTTTAATATTGAGCTGAATGAACTGTTTATATATTTTGGAGATTAATCCTTTGTCCGTTGATTCATTTGCAAATATTTTCTCCCATTCTGAGGGTTGTCTTTTCGTCTTGTTTATGGTTTCCTTTGCTGTGCAAAAGCTTTGAAGTTTCATTAGGTCCCATTTGTTTATTTTTGTTTTTATTTCCATTACTCTAGTAGGTGGATCAAAAAAGATCTTGCTGTGATTGATGTCAAAGAGTGTTCTTCCTATGTTTTCCTCTAAGAGTTTTATAGTGTCTGGTCTTACATTTAGGTCTCTACTCCATTTTGAGTTTATTTTTGTGTATGGTGTTAGGGAGTATTCTAATTTCATTCTTTTACATATAGCTGTCCAGTTTTCCCAGCACCACTTATTGAAGAGACTGTCTTTTCTCCATTGTATATCTTTGCCTCCTTTGTCATAGATTAGTTGACCATAGGTGCGTGGGTTTATCTCTGGGCTTTCTATCTTGTTCCATTGATCTATGTTTCTGTTTTTGTGCCAGTACCATATTGTCTTGATTACTGTAGCTTTGTAATATAGTCTGAAGTCAGGGAGTCTGATTCCTCCAGCTCCGTTTTTTTCCCTCAAGACTGCTTTGGCTATTCAGGGTCTTTTGTGTCTCCATACAAATTTTAAGATGATTTGTTCTAGTTCTGTAAAAAATGCCATTGGTAATTTGATAAGGATTGCATTGAATCTGTAGATTGCTTTGGGTAGTATAGTCATTTTCACAATATTGATTCTTCCAATCCAAGAACATGGTATGTCTCTCCATCTGTTTGTATCATCTTCAGTTTCTTTCATCAGTGTCTTATAATTTTCTGCATACAGGTCTTTTGCTCCCTAGGTAGGTTTATTCCTAGGTCTTTTATTCTTTTAGTTGCAATGATGAATGGGATTGGTTCCTTAATTTCTCTTCCTTATCTTTCATTGTTAGTGTATAGGAATGCAAGAGATATCTGTGCATTAATTTTGTATTCTGCAACTTTACCAAATTCATTGATTAGCTCTAGTAATTTTCTGGTGGCATCTTTAGGATTCTCTATGTATAGTATCATGTCATCTGCAAACAGGGACAGTTTTACTTCTTCTTTTCCAATTTGGATTCCTTTTATTTCTTTTTCTTCTCTGATTGCCATGGCTAGGACTTCCAAAACTATTTTGAATAATAGTGGTGAGAGTGGACATCCTTGTCTCGTTCCTGATCTTAGAGGAAATGCTTTCAGTTTTTCACCATTGAAAATGATGTTTGCTGTGGGTTTGTTGTATATGGTGTTTATTATGTTGAGGTAGGTTCCCTCTATGCCCACTTTCTGGAGAGTTTTTATCAGAAATGGGTGTTGAATTTTGTCAAAAGCTTTTTCTGCATCTATTGAGATGATCATATGGTTTTTATTCTTCAGTTTGTTAATATGGTGTATCACATTGATTGATTTGCATATATTGAAGAATCCTTGCATCCCTGGGATAAATCCCACTTGATCATGGTGTATGATACTTTTAATGTGTTGTTGGATTCTGTTTGCTAGTATTTTGTTGAGGATTTTTGCATCTATATTCATTAGTGATATTGGTCTTTAATTTTCTTTTTTTGTAGTATCTTTGTCTGGTTTTGGTATCAGGATGATGGTGGCCTCATAGAATGAGTTTGAGAGTGTTCTTTCCTCTGCAATTTTTTGGAAGAGTTTGAGAAGGATGGGTGTTAGCTCTTCTCTAAATGTTTGATAGAATTCAGCTGTGAAGCCATCTGGTCCTGGACTTCTGTTTGTTGGAAGATTTTTAATCACACTTTCAATTTCATTACTTGTGATTGGTCTCTTCATACTTTCTGTTTCTTCCTGGTTCAGTCTTGGAAGGTTATACCTTTCTAAGAATTTGTCCATTTTATTGGCATAAAGTTGCTTGTAGTAGTCTCTTAGGATGCTTTGTATTTCTGCGGTGTCTGTTGTAACTTCTCCTTTTTCATTTCTAATTTTATTAATTTGAGTCTTCTCCCTCTTTTTCTTGATGAGTCTGGCTAAAGGTTTAGAAATTTTGTTTATCTTTTCAAAGAACCACTTTTAGTTTTATTGATCTTTGCTATTGTTTTCTTTGTTTCTATTTCATTTATTTCTGCTTTGATCTTTATGGTTTCTTTCCTTCTAGTAACTTTGGGTTTTGTTTGTTCTTCTTTCTCTCATCGCTTTAGGTATAAGGTTAGATTGTTTATTTGTGGTTTTTCTTGTTTCTTGAGGTAGGATTCTATTGCTATAAACTTCCCTTTTAGAACTGCTTTTGCTGCATCCCATAGGTTTCGGTTCATCGTGTTTTCATTGTCATTTGTCTCTAGTCTTTTTTGATTTCCTTTTGATTTCTTCAGTGATCTCTTTGTTATTTAGTAATGTATTGTTTAGCGTCCATGTGTTTGTATTTCTTACGTTTTTTTCCCTGTAATTGATTTCTAATCTCATAGTGTTGTGGTTGGAAAAGATGCTTGATAAGATTTCAGTTTTCTTAAGTTTACCGAGGCTTGATTTGTGACCCAAGATGTGATCTATCCTGAAGAATGTTCCATGTGCACTTAAGAAGAAAGTGTAATCTGCTGTTTTTGGATGGAATGTCCTATAACTATCAATTAAATCTGTCTGGTCTGTTGTGTCATTTAAAGCTTGTTTCCTTAGTAATTTTCTGTCTGGATGATCTGTCCATTGGTGTAAGTGAACTGCTAAAGTCCCGTATTATTATTGTATTACTGTTGATTTCCTCTTTTATAGCTGTTAGCATTTGCCTTATGTATTGAGGTGCTCCTATGTTGGGTGCATATATATTTATAATTGTTATATCTTCTTTTTGGGTTGATCCCTTGATCATTATGTAGTGTCCTTCCTTGTCTCTTGTAACATTCTTTATTTTAAAGTCTATTTTATTTGATATGAGTATTGCTATTCCAGCTTTCTTTTGATTTCCATTTGCATGGAATATCTTCTTCTATCCCCTCAGTTTCAGTCTGTATGTGTCCCTAGGTCTGATGTGGTTCTCTGGTAAACAGCATATTTATGGGTCTTGTTTTTGTATCCATTCAGTGGGCCTGTGTCTTTTGGTTGGAGCATTTAATCCATTCACATTTAAGGTAACTATCGATATGTATGTTCCTATTACCATTTTCTTAATTGTTTTGGGTTTGTCTTTGTATGTCCTTTTCTTCTCTTGTTTTCCCACTTAGAGAAGTTCCTTTAGCATTTGTTGTAGAGCTGGTTTGGTGGTGCTGAATTCTCTTAGCTGTTGCCTGTCTGTAAAGCTTTTGATTTCTCCATCAAATCTGAATGAGATCCTTGCCGGGTAGAGTAATCTTGGTTGTAGTTTCTTCCCTTTCATCTCTTTAAATATATCATGCCACTCCCTTCTGGCTTGTAACGTTTTTGCTGAGAAATCAGCTGTTAACCTTATGGGAGTTCCCTTGTATGTTGTTTGTTGTTTTTCCCTTGTTGCTTTTAATAATTTTTTTTGTCTTTAATTTTGGTCAGTTTGATTACTGTGTGTGTCAGCGTGTTTCTCCTTGGTTTTATCCTGCCTGTGACTCTCTGCACTTGCTGGACTTGGGTGGCTATTTCCTTTCCCATGTTAGGGAAGCTTTCAACTATAATATCTTCAGATATTTTCTTGGGTCCTTTCTCTCTCTCTCCTCTTCTTCTGGGACCCCTATAATGCAAATGTTGGTGTGTTTAATGTTGTCCCAGAGGTCTCTTAGGCTGTCTTCATTTCTTTTCATTCTTTTATCTTTATTCTGTTCCACGGCAGTGAATTTCACCATTCTGTCTTTCAGGTCACTTATCCTTTCTTCTGCCTCAGTTATTCTGCTATTGATTCCTTCTAGTGTAGTTTTCATTTCAGTTATTGTATTGTTCACTTCTGTTTGTTTGTTCTTTAATTCTTCTAGGTCTTTGTTAAACACTTCTTGCATCTTCTCGATCTTTGCCTCCATTCTCTTTCTGAGGTCCTGGATCATCTTCACTATCATTATTCTGCATTCTTTTTCTGGAAGGTTGCCTATCTCCACTTCATTTAGTTGTTTTTCTGGGGTTTTATCTTATTCCTTCTTCTGGTACATAGTCCTCTGCCTTTTTATTTTGTCTATTTTTCTGTGAATGTGGTTTTCGTTGCACTGGCTGCAGGATTGTAGTTCTTGCTTCTGCTGTCTCTCTTCTGCCCGTTTTTTGTAATGAAAAAAATAAAAAACATAAATTATTAACATTAGACTGATCAAAATTTTAAAGAATATCGCAAAACTGAATGTCAGCATGGAATTCTCACATACAGTACTCAGGGTTTGAGTATAAATTGGTTCAGCCACTTTGGAGAGCAACTTGAAAACATCCAGTAAATTTTAAGATTTCTTTTCCTTAAAATCCAGAAATTTCATTTCTTGGCTTATGCACTATGGAAACTCTTAAAAATATACCTACTAAAACATATACATATTTTCCATTAGCATCATTTGTAATAGTAAAATCAGAAACATCCTAAATATCTAGCTACAGAATAAATAAAGGAATTATAACATTTTTGTTGTCATCAAGTAAAATATGAACCAGAAAATTTTTCAACAAACATAAAACTAAAAAATATACACCCATTAAAAATTTCAGTTCAAAACACTATCTAAATATTTTGACCAATACCATGTATTTTTATGTCTGACAGAGTTAGGGTAAAAATATAAGATAAACGTATTCAGGCACATAATAAACACTTCATTCACTATGATGGTTACATTTAGAGAAGGGAGACTGGAAAATTGCATTGAAGAAGGGTATATTGATGTTTTCAACTGTATCTATATTGTTTGATTTCTTAAGAATAATTTTAAAATATCACAGTCCAATGCAAGGTAAGGTTTAGATTGATCAGAGCTGGGTACAAATTGTTAAGAGTGTTCTTAAAACATTAACAGCAAGAGAAGCTAGAATTTATCTGTCTGTTTGACAATATGCTTTTAAAATATTCAGTTTTTCCATCACCTGCTTCTGTATCCCTCTGGCTAGTTGCTTTACAACGTAAAAAGGAAAATAAGCAGTTCAGGCAGCTTGGGTAGTTATCTCAGCCTTTTGTCCTAGGCTGAGTTTCCTTTGCACGTACTGATCAATTACTGGAAATATTCATGAAGACTTAGGTTACTCCAGGAAATGAATTTTGCAGGTTGTGGGCCCAGTGGAAAATTTGTGACAGATTTGAAGATTTTCTTGTTTTTCTAATTCATTGTCAGTAATTTGGGTGGCAAGATTAAAGAGCATTTAACCAGGACTCAGGAAACTATCCTTAGCTAATATTTTGACTTTGTGAAGATTTCTTAAGCTCTCCATACTTACCATTTTTTTTAAAAAAAATGCAGACTTTGGATTAGCTCACCAATAACCATCTTTCCAGTTCTAAATGTTCCAAGTTTCCATTTTAACATTAATTCATATTGTTAGCCCTAAGGGAATTATTTTAATTCTATGTACTATGTTGACACAGTCTCACTGTGACAAAATTTTAGGATGCTAGCTTGAAGTCTCAGATGTTATTTGCTGACATTAATTCTCTGAAGACATAATTATATTTGGTTTATCAACTAAACACATAATCACAGAACTTTTATCAGAATACAGTTTAAAATGTACACATATATTCTTTTGAGCTAAAGATTAATGTTCTAAAGATTCCAGTATGAACCAGTTGATTTGCAAGCTGTTCAGAGAATTTAAATACTTCTAGGATATGCATTAAATTTTAGTCACAGCATGTATTTTCCTTCTCTAAACTATATTTCATTGACACACCATAATTAATTGGCTTTTAAATAAATGTTCTCTTTGTATTTATCAAGCTGGCAAGAAATTAATCCAAATCATTATTTAACTTTTTAACTTGAAATAACTTTTAGAGAAATTTTAAAAGGTTTCTTTGTCATATGATTTATAGTTTCCTCAAAAATACAAATAGTTCAAGAACATTTGGGGTATTAGAGTAGACTATTCTCTAGCCTGGTATAAATAGGAAAGCTCAGATTTTATAATATTTCTTTAATGAGGTATGTATTACATTAACTTGTAATGAGATGATTTCAGAGATACAGTTGCAAATACCAAACAGTCTGCTACAGATTAAAGGTAATTCCTTCCAAATGGTTGGAAACTCTGTTACACACTCCAATCATCACCACCACCCGGCAAAAGTAATTCTGGGATTTACACAAGAATATACTTTTTTAAAATTTGAAAATGTTACTGTATGTTTAAACCTTGTTAACTGGGTAAATAACTGTTTAAAAATGTATCAAAATGAACTCTTCTCATAATTCCCTTAAGGTTTAGTCCTTATCATACCAATATTAGTAAAATGATTTCTGGGGGAAATCAGTTCATAAGTAACTCTTTCTGGTTACTTGTTAGGGTTTTAAATGAAGTAATTCATAATATATGAATCTTAAAGAACTATGCATTGAGTTTTACACAGTGTATACCATAATATTCTTGTATTGATCTCTTATCCAACACTTCTGCAGGGAAATCTGTTTGTTGTGTTACAGTAGGCAGATTTGCAGAATTTCTTTTTATGGTACAAATGAGCAATTTTCACTGATTTTTCAGAAAATTAGTCATATAAGATTAAATTATGTATAAATGGTAACTTATTGAAAAATAATTATTTGAAATATTTAGTTTTATCAATATTCCATCATAAATATATTGTTCTTCCAGGTACATTTGTCAATATTTCACCTCTCAGTCTTGATTTTCCAACTGAATATTAAGCCTCATCTATCTTCTGAGGTTCTGGGAAAATAAAAGAAACTAATTAAATATATGATGTTCACAGTAGTTTTAAAACAGACAAATCTATTATTTTGAAAAATCTTATTTTTCAAAAATTCATATAAATAAGCCTAAGGATTTTTTTATAAAGCATTTTTTAAATTAATTAATTTATTTATTTATTTTTGGCTGTGTTGGGTCTTCGTTGCTGCATGTGGGCTTTCTCTAGTTGCAGCGAGCAGGGGCTATTCTTTGTTGCAGTGCACAGACTTCTCATTACGGTGGTTTCTCTTGTTGCAGAGCATGGGTTCTAGGCGCCTGGGCTTCAGTAGTTGTGGCACACAGGCTCTAGAGCACAGGCTCAGTAGTTGTGGTGCACCGGCTTAGTGGCTCTGTGGCATGTGGTATCTGCCCGGACCAGGGCTCGAACCCGGGTACCCTGCATTGGCAGGTGGATTCTTAACCACTGCGCCACCAAGGAAGTCCCAGCCTTAGGATTGTTAATGATGGCCAAATATAGGTTTTTACTGCTTTGCTTGTGACTGCAATACAAAATTTAATTCCAAAAATTCTAAGTTCAGTAAGACAAAATAGTTTGGAACTGTTCTCAGTTTAATTAACCACAGGTTAAAGGCTCAGGAGAGCTGGAAAAGGATGCATTAACATAACCTTCACATTGCTTTTTCCCCCATTGGGTTACCAAATAGCTCTTGAATTGTGCCCAAATCTGTTTATGGCAACTGTACTTTTTATCACAATTATATGATTTAATTAATGTCACAATAAACCAATTATTATCACCAAAAAACTAATGAGAAATGAGTGACAAATGGAACAAATTCTATGAAAACTCATTTGAAAGCTTTGGAAATAATAATATTATGGTGAGTTGCTAAAAAAATAATGTTAAATTAACTTTGATCAGACAATTATAAAGTATAGAAGAAAATATTATAAAAATCTTGAACAAGCCTACATCCAGAGGGCTTAACAAGTATCTGTTATTAATTGCTTGTTCATCTTTAACAGTCTGGTAATCTCAGATAGTGCTTTATGAGTGTGACTTATACACAAAGACTGGGAACTCCAATCATTGGATCTGCAACCAAAGACTCACCCATGCATTAAAAGAAGATGAATGAGTGCAACTTCTCTACATTTTATATATATATATACATATATATTTCATATGTATGTTTCCCATCTTAATAGACTTAAAAAATTAATCTACCAGTGATTTCTTCTAATCATTTGAGAACAGAGGATATCTATTTTAAATGCCAGGCAAATTATGGACATTGGGAATGGAGTGATGAAGAAAGTCCTTGAAACTTTGAAAATCACTTTCTGAGACAGGTGTGGTAAGACAGACAATAAATATAAGAGCCAATAATCAAAAGATAATTACAATTTAACTTAAGGTAGTAAGTGCTATGAAGAGACTATAAACATACAGAGTAAAAAGGAGTGATAGACAGTTACTTTGACTGTGGTGGTCAGGGAAACCATCTTTGGAGAGCAGAAATTTGAATAGAAACTTGAAAATAGTCATGAAAATATCTATAGTTCTCTACCGGGAGAAAGCGATTTGACGTGCTTAAGGAACATCCAGAAGGTCACTGTGGTTAGAAAGTTGTGAATAATGGGGAAAGTGGAGAAGTTAAATTCAGAGAGAGAGGTAGGGGTCCATTTACATAAGCATTTTTAGATAATAACAAGTCTTTTGATAAGGGTTTTGATTTTAATTTAAATGCAATAAGTATCCACTGGGGAATTTTAAGCAAGTATATAATATACTCTGATATGTTCTTTTTTTTTTTTTTTTTTCCTTTTTTTTTTTTTCAAACATCTTTATTGAAGTATAATTGCCTTACAATAGTGTGTTAGCATCTGCTTTATAACAAAGTGAATCTGTTATACATATACAATATGTTCCCATTTCTCTTCCCTCTTGCATCTCCCTCCCTCCCACCCTCCCCATCCCACCCCTCTAGGTGGTCACAAAGCACCGAGCTGATCTCCCTGTGCTATGCGGCTGCTTCCCACTAGCTATCTATTTTACATTTGGTAGTGTATATATGTCCATGACACTCTCTTACCCTGTCACATCTCACCCCACCCCCTCCCCATATCCTCAAGTCCATTCTCTAGTAGGTCTGTGTCTTTATTCCCGTCTTGCCACTAGGTTCTTCATGGCCTTTTTTTTTTTTTTTTTTCCCTTAGATTCCATATATATGTGTTAGCATACTGTATTTGTTTTTCTCTTTCTGACTTACTTCACTCTGTATGACAGACTCTAACTCCATCCACCTCATTACAAATACCTCCATTTCATTTCTTTTTATGGCTGAGTAATATTCCATTGTATATATGTGCCACATCTTCTTTATCCATTCATCTGTCGATGGACATTTAGGTTGCTTCCATGTCCTGGCTATTGTAAATAGAGCTGCAATGAACATTTTGGTACATGATTCTTTTTGACCTATGGTTTTCTCAGGGTATATGCCCAGTAGTGGGATTGCTGGGTCGTATGGTAGTTCTATTTGTAGTTTTTTAAGGAACCTCCATACTGTTCTCCATAGTGGCTGTATCAATTTACATTCCCACCAACAGTGCAAGAGTGTTTCCTTTCCTCCACACCCTCTCCAGCATTTATTGTTTCTAGATTTTTTGATGATGGCCATTCTGACCGGTGTGAGATGATATCTCATTGTAGTTTTGATTTGCATTTCTCTAATGATTAATGATGTTGAGCATTCTTTCATGTGTCTGTAGGCCATCTGTATATCTTCTTTGGAGAAATGTCTATTTAGATCTTCTGCCCATTTTTGGATTGGGTTGTTCGTTTTTTTGTTATTGAGCTGCATGAGCTGCTTGTAAATCTTGGAGATTAATCCTTTGTCAGTTGCTTCATTTGCAAATATTTTCTCCCATTCTGAGGGTTGTCTTTTGGTCTTGTTTATGGTTTCCTTTGCTGTGCAAAAGCTTTTCAGTTTCATTAGGTCCCATTTGTTTATTTGTGTTCTTATTGCCATTTCTCTGGGAGCTGGGTCAAAAAGAATCTTGCTGTGATGTATGTCATAGAGTGTTCTGCCTATGTTTTCCTCTAAGAGTTTGATAGTGTCTGCCCTTACACTTAGGTCTTTAATCCATTTTGAGTTTATTTTTGTGCATGGTGTCAGGGAGTGTTCTAATTTCATACTTTTACATGTTCCTGTCCAATTTTCCCAGCACCACTTATTGAAGAGGCTGTCTTTTCTCCACTGTATATGCTTGCCTCCTTTATCAAAGATAAGTTGACCATATGTGTGTGGGTTTATCTCTGGGCTTTCTATCCTGTTCCATTGATCTATATTTCTGTTTTTGTGCCAATACCAAACTGTCTTGATTACTGAAGCTTTGTAATATAGTCTGAAGTCAGGGAGCCTGATTCCCCCAGCTCCATTTTTCGTTCTCAAGATTGCTTTGGCTATTCGGGGTCTTTTGTGTTTCCATACAAATTGTGAAATTTTTTGTTCTAGTTCTGTGAAAAATGCCAGTGGTAGTTTGATAGGGATTGCATTGAATCTGTAGATTGCTTTGGGTAGTAGAGACATTTTCACAATGTTGATTCTTCCAATCCAGGAACATGGTATATCTCTCCATCTATTTGTATCATCTTTAATTTCTTTCATCAGTGTCTTATAATTTTCTGCATACAGGTCTTTTGTCTCCTTAGGTAGGTTTATTCCTAGATATTTTATTCTTTTTGTTGCAATGGTAAATGGGAGTGTTTTCTTAATTTCACTTTCAGATTTTTCGTCATTAGTGTATAGAAATGCAAGAGATTTCTGTGCATTAATTTTGTATCCTGCTACTTTACCAAATTCATTGATTAGCTCTAGGAGTTTTCTGGTAGCATCTTTAGGATTCTCTATGTATAGTATCATGTCATCTGCAAATAGTGACAGCTTTACTTCTTCTTTTCCGATTTGGATTCCTTTTATTTCTTTGTCTTCTCTGATTGCTGTGGCTAACACTTCCAAAACTATGTTGAATAATAGTGGTGAGAGTGGGCAACCTTGTCTTGTTCCTGATCTTAGTGGAAATGGTTTCAGTTTTTCACCATTGAGGACAATGTTGGCTGTGGGTTTGTCATATATGGCCTTTATTATGTTGAGGAAAGTTCCCTCTATGCCTACTTTCTGCAGGGCTTTTATCATAAATGGGTGTTGAATTTTGTCAAAAGCTTTCTCTGCATCTATTGAGATGATCATATGGTTTTTCTCCTTCAATTTGTTAATATGATGTATCACGTTGATTGATTTGCGTATATTGAAGAATCCTTGCATTCCTGGGATAAACCCCACTTGATCATGGTGTATGATCCTTTTAATGTGCTGTTGGATTCTGTTTGCTAGTATTTTGTTGAGGATTTTTGCATCTATGTTCATCAGTGATATTGGCCTGTAGTTTTCTTTCTTTGTGACATCTTTGTCTGGTTTTGGTATCAGGGTGATGGTGGCCTCGTAGAATGAGTTTGGGAGTGTTCCTCCCTCTGCAATATTTTGGAAGAGTTTGAGAAGGATAGGTGTTAGCTCTTCTCTAAATGTTTGATAGAATTCGCCTGTGAAGCCATCTGGTCCTGGGCTTTTGTTTGTTGGAAGGTTTTTAATCACAGTTTCAATTTCAGTGCTTGTGATTGGTCTGTTCATATTTTCTATTTCTTCCTGGTTCAGTCTCGGCAGTTTGTGCATTTCTAAGAATCTGTCCATTTCTTCCAGGTTGTCCATTTTATTGGCATATAGTTGCTTGTAGTAATCTCTCATGATCTTTTGTATTTCTGCAGTGTCAGTGGTTACTTCTCCTTTTTCATTTCTAATTCTATTGATCTGAGTCTTCTCCCTTTTTCTCTTGATGAGTCTGGCTAATGGTTTATCAATTTTGTTTATCTTCTCAAAGAACCAGCTTTTAGTTTCATTGATTTTTGCCATTGTTTCCTTCATTTCTTTTTCATTTATTTCTGACCTGATCTTTATAATTTCTTTCCTTCTGCTAGCTTTGGGGTTTTTTTGTTCTTCTTTCTCTAATTGCTTTAGGTGCAAGGTTAGGTTGTTTATTCGAGATGTTTCCTGTTTCTTGAGGTAGGCTTGTATTGCTATAAACTTCCCTCTTAGCACTGCTTTTGCTGTGTCCCATAGGTTTTGGGTCGTCGTGTCTCCATTGTCATTTGTTTCTAGGTATTTTTTGATTTCCCCTTTGATTTCTTCAGTAATCACTTCGTTATTAAGTAATGTATTGTGTAGCCTCCATGTGTTTGTATTTTTTACAGATCTTTTCCTGTAATTGATATCTAGTCTCATAGCGTTGTGGTCGGAAAAGATACTTGATACGATTTCAATTTTCTTAAATTTACCAAGGCTTGATTTGTGACCCAAGATATGATCTATCCTGGAGAATGTTCCATGAGCACTTGAGAAAAATGTGTATTCTGTTGTTTTTGGGTGGAATGTCCTATAAATATCAATTAAGTCCATATTGTTTAATGTATCATTTAAAGCTTGTGTTTCCTTATTTATTTTCATTTTGGATGATCTGTCCATTGGTGAAAGTGGGGTGTTAAAGTCCCCTACTATGATTGTGTTGCTCTCAATTTCCCCTTTCATGGCTGTTAGTATTTGCCTTATGTATTGAGGTGCTCCTATGTTGGGTGCATAAATATTTACAATTGTTATACCTTCCTCTTGGATCGATCCCTTGATCATTATATAGTGTCCTTCTTTGTCTCTTGTAATAGTCTTTATTTTAAAGTCTATTTTGTCTGATATGAGAATTGCTACTCCAGCTTTCTTTTGATTTCCATTTGCATGGAATATCTTTTTCCATCCCCTCACTTTCAGTCTGTATGTGTCCCTCGGTCTGAAGTGGGTCTCTTGTAGACAGCATATGTATGGGTCTTGTTTTTGTATCCATTCAGCCAGCCTGTGTCTTTTGGTGGGAGCATTTAATCCATTTACATTCAAGGTAATTATCGATATGTATGTTCCTATTCCCATTTTCTTAAATGTATTGGGTTTGTTATTGTAGGTGTTTTCCTTCTCTTGTGTTTCTTGCCTAGAGAATTTCCTTTAGCATTTGTTGTAAAGCTGGTTTGGTGGTGCTGAACTCTCTCAGCTTTTGCTTGTCTGTAAAGGTTTTAATTTCTCCATCGAATCTGAATGAGATCCTTGCTGGGTAGAGTAATCTTCGTTGTAGGTTTTTCTCCTTCATGACTTTAAGTATATCCTGCCACTCCCTTCTGGCTTGCAGAGTTTCTGCTGAGAGATCAGATGTTAACCTTATGGGGATTCCCTTGTGTGTTATTTGTTTTTTTTCCCTTGCTGCCTTTAATATGTTTTCCTTATATTTAATTTTTGACAGTTTGATTAATATGTGTCTTGGCGTGTTCCTCCTTGGGTTTATCCTGTATGGGACTCTCTGTGCTTCCAGGACTTGATTAACTATTTCCTTTCCCATATTAGGGAAGTTTTCAACTATAATCTCTTCAAAAATTTTCTCAGTCCCTTTCTTTTTCTCTTCTTCTTCTGGTACCCCTATAATTCGAATGTTGGCACGTTTAATGTTGTCCCAGAGGTCCCTGAGACTGTTCTCAGTTCTTTTCATTCTTTTTTCTTTATCCTGCTCTGTAGTAGTTATTTCCACCATTTTATCTTCCAGGTCACTTATCCTTTCTTCTGCCTCAGTTATTCTACTATTGATCCCATCTAGAGTATTTTTAATTTCATTTATTGTGTTTTTCATCATTGCTTGGTTCCTCTTTAGTTCTTCTACATCCTTGTTAAATGTTTCTTGCATTTTGTCTATTCTATTTCCAAGATTTTGGATCATCCTTACTATCATTATTCTGAATTCTTTTTCAGGTAGACTACCTATTTCCTCTTCATTTGTTAAGTCCAGTGTGTTTTGAGCCTGCTCCTTCATCTGCTGTGTGTTTTTCTGTCGTCTCATTTTGCCTATCTTACTGTGTTTGGGGTCTCCTTTTCACAGGCTGCAGGTTCGTAGTTCCCGTTGTTTTTGGTATCTGTCCCCAGCGGCTAAGGTTGGTTCAGTGGGTTGTGTAGGCTTCCTGGTGGAGGGAACTAGTGCCTGAGTTCTGGTGGATGAGGCTAGATCTTGTCTTTCTGGTGGGCACGTCCACGTCTGGTGGTGTATTTTGTGGTGTCTGTGGCCTTATTATGATTTTAGGCAGCCTCTCTGCCAATGGATGGGGTTGTGTTCCTGTCTAGCTAGTTGTTTGGCATAGGATGTCCAGCACTGTAGCTTGCTGGTCGTTGAGTGAAGCTGGGTCTTGATGTTGAGATGGAGATCTCTGGGAGATTTTTGCCGTTTGGTATTACGTGGAGCTGGGAGGTCTCTTGTGGACCAGTGTTCTGAAGTTGGCTCTCCCACCTCAGAGGCACGGCCCTGATGCCTGGCTGGAGCACCAAGAGCCTTTCGTCCACACGGCTCAGAGTAAAAGGGAGAAAAAATAGAAAGAAAGAAAGAAAGAGGCTATAATATAGTGAAGTAAAATAAAGCTATTGTAAAGCAAAGCTATACAGACAAAATCTCACCCAGAAGCATATACATATACACTCACACAAAAAAGGAAAAGGGGAAAAATTAATATCTCCTGCTCCCAGAGTCCCCCTCCTGAATTTGGGCTGATTCGTTGTCTATTCAGGTGTTCAGCAGATGCAGGCACATCAGGTTGTTTGTGGAGCTTTAATCCGCTGCCCCTGAGGCTGCTGGGAGAGATTTCCCCTTCTCTTCCCTGTTCGCACAGCTCCTGGGGTTCAGCTTTGGATTTGGACCCGCCCTGCGTGTAGGTCGCCTGAGGGCGTCTGTTCCCCGCCCAGACAGGACGGGGTTAAAGGAACAGCTGCTTCGGGGGCTCTGGCTCACCCAGGCCGCGGGGAGGGAGGGTACGGAGGAGGCGGGGCGAGCCTGCGGCGGCCGAGGCCGGCGTGACGTTGCACCAGCCTGAGGCGCGCAGTGCGTTCTCCCGGGGATGTTGTCCCAGGATCCCGGGACCCTGGCAGTGGCGGGCTGCACAGGCTCCCGGGAGGGGAGGTGTGGAGAGTGACCTGTGCTCACACACAGGCTTTTTGGAGGCGGCAGCAGCAGCCCCAGCGTCTCACGCCCGTCTCTGGGGTCCGCGCTGATCGCCGTGGCTTGCGCCCTTCTCTGGAGTTCGTTTAGGCGGCGCTCTGAATCCCCTCTCCTTGCGCGCAGCGAAACAAAGAGGCAAGAAAAAGTCTCTTGCCTCTTCGGCAGCTGCAGACCTTTTCCCGGTCTCCCTCCCGGCTAGCTGTGGTGCACCAACCCCTTCAGGCTGTGTTCACGCCGCCAGCCCCAGTCCTCTCCCTGCGATCCGACCGAAGCCCGAGCCTCAGCTCCCAGCCCTGCCCGCCCCGGCGGGGGAGCAGACAAGCCTCTCGGGCTGGTGAGCGCCGCTCGGCGCCGAGCCTCTGTGCGGGAGTCTCTCCGATTTTCCCTCTGCGCCCCTGTTGCTGTGGGATCCGCGCTGATAGCCGCGGCTCGCGCCCTTCTCTGGAGTTCGTTTAGGCGGCGCTCTGAATCCCCTCTCCCTGCCCGCCGCGAAACAAAGAGGCAAGAAAAAGTCTCTTGCCTCTTCGGCAGCTGCAGACTTTTTCCCCGGACTCCCTCCCGGCTAGCTGTGGTGCGCTAACCCCTTCAGGCTGTGTTCACGCTGCCAGCCCCAGTCCTCTCCCTGCGATCCAACCGAAGCCCGAGCCTCAGCTCCCAGCCCCGCCCGCCCCGGCGGGGGAGCAGACAAGCCTCTCGGGCTGGTGAGTGCTGCTCGGCGCCCAGCCTCTGTGCGGGAACCTCTCCGCTTTGCCCTCCGCACCTCTGTGGCTGCGCTCTCCTCCGTGGCTCTGAAGCTTCCCCCCTCCGCCCCCCGCAGTCTCCGCCCGCGAAGGGGCTCCTAGTGCGTGGAAACCTTTCCTCCTTCACGGCTCCCTCCCACTGGTGCAGGTGCCGTCCCTATTCTTTTGTCTCTGTTATTTCTTTTTTCTTTTGCCCTACCCAAGTACGGGGGGAGTTTCTTGCCTTTTTGGAGGTCGGACGTTTTCTGCCAGCGTTCAGTGGGTGTTCTGTAGGAGCAGTTCCACGTGTAGGTGTATTTCTACTGTATCTGTGGGAAGGAATGTGATCTCCGCGTCTTACTCTTCCGCCATCTTCTCTATCATCTGATATGTTCTTTGATTTTTACCTTAAAATGATAAGAGAAGATACTGCAGAATCTTAAGGATTAGCATGGTAGCAATGGAGATGGCGATCTGTGATTTGAATTATTATCTTTTTCTTTTTTCCAGAATGTAGCCACCAGATTTTGCTGGTAGTTGGTATAAGTGTAATGAAAGAGAAAAGAATCACAAATAACTTATAAGTTTTAGGCTTAGCATCATTAGCTAAGATTGTAATGACTAGGGGAGGGGTAGGTTTGAAGTATGGGGCAGGTGGTAATAAGTGATTAGTTCTGAACAACAATTTCAAAGTTGAGATGCTAATTTGATACTAAGGTAGAGATGTCAAGTAGGAAGTTCAACATACAACTCAGGATCTCAGGAGATGGGTTGTAGTTGGAGATACAAATTTAAAAATCATTAGAATCTAGGTATATTTGAGGCCCATCTAGGGAAAGGGTAAGTCCAGAAGAGAGAATAAAGAGAATAACTGAGATATGAGCCATGCTGTCCTTGAGAGGTTGGACCACAGAGAAGGAGTCAAAAAGGAGATTGAAAAGAAGTAGCCAATGGAGTATAAAGAATTTGACAACTTTGCGGTAATTAAAAGTTAGAGGAAATGCTGCTTTGGAAGAGAGAATGGATAATATAAATAGTTGGGAAAGAGACTGTTGTGGCTTCAATAATGTCTTAAGAGCCCTTCTCAGAGCTCTTCTTGTGAGTAGTGAGAATAAGCCTAGAGTTCCTTAAAAGTGTACGCTATTGATACTGTGTATAAAATAGATAACTAATGAGAACCTACTGTATAGCACAGGGAACTCTACTTAGTGCTCTGTGGTGACCTAAATGGGAAGGAAATCCAAAAAAGAGAGGGTATAGGTATATGTATAGCTGATTCACTTTACTGTACAGTAGAAACTAATACAACATTGTAAAGCAACTATACTCCAATAAAAATTTTAAAAAAACTATTCAAAATTTTTTTAAAAAGTAAAGACATGAAGACGTGGACCCACAGTATAAATGACTCATTTAAGGAATGTTGCTATGAATTGATGAGAGAAATGGGTGGTAGCCATCAAGGAATATAAGGTCACTAGGAGTGTAAAAGAGATCTCATATTAAGTAAGCCGTGTTGCTATACCAGTGACAGTAGTACTGGTGTGAGGGAGAGATTGAAGATGTAGGGGGAAAGTGGGACAACCACCAAAGTAAAATCCTTGAACAAGTGACTGAGATTGGCTCCAAGCATAACTGTAGAGATTGACCTTGGATGAATGCAAGGCACTTAATTTATTGTGACAGGAAGAAATACAGAGTAAATGAGTCCAGATGCAGAGGGTGGATTTGGAGAGGTAAAGTAAGTCCACTCCCATTTGAATATGTAGTAGTTAAGAGCAGCGCTCTGGGGCAGACTGCCAAGGTTCATTTCTTAGCCTGGCCTCTGACAGCTTTCTTATCTTAGACAAGTTACTTGACCTTTGTGTGGCTTGATTTCTTCATCTGTAAAGTGTAGAACTACCTTATAAGGTTGTTGTGAGAATTCAGTTAGTTAATATATCTCTAATACATGTACAGCAGTGTCATAACTCTAATACATGTACAGCAGTGTCATAATCCTTTGTGCAAGCTTAACTAGCTGCTAAGAGTGAGGAGACAAATAGGAGGGGATTTTGGAAATTGTTGTTTTTCTTAACATGGTATTTGTCCTGACAATCTCTTAGGCACTGTTTTAATGCTTTAAATGTATGAATATATTAAATACCCACAACATCCCTAATAGACATATAAATAAGAAAATTGCCTAAGGTTACACAGCTGGTAAGTGGCAGAGCTAGTATTCATATTAAGGGAGTCTGCCTCCAGAGCCTGAAATCTTTTCTTTTTTTAAGGGGGATTTTCTTTTTCTTTTTTACATTTGTGTTGAGGTACAAAATACATAAAGTATCTATAAAGAAGATATACAGATAACAAATAAGCACATGAAAATATGTTCAACATTGTTAGCCATTAGAGAAATTCACGTTGAAATTATATCACCCCTATCAGAATGGGTAAGATGAAAAATAGTGATAACACCAAATGCTGGTGAGGATTCAGAGAAAGTGGATCATTCACATTGCTGGTGGAAATTTAAGATGGTACAGATACTCTGGGAAATAGTTTGGGAAATCATTTTGGCCTTTCAAAATTGAAAATGGACTTAACATAAAACTCAGAAATTGCAGTCTTGGGCATTTAGCCCAGAGAAATGAAGACTTATTTTTATTCATGTTTGTAGCAGCTTTATTCATTATAGCCAAAACTAGAAACTACCCAAATACCTTTCAGTGGATAAATGGTTAAGCAGACTGTGGTATGTCCACACCATGGAATACTACTCAGTGACAAAAAGGAAGAAACTATTGCTATGCACACCAAATTGGATGAACCTTAAGGAATCATGCTGAGTAGTAAAAAAGCCAGTCTCAAAAGAATACATACTGAGGTGGATGCACATAGAGTCTGTCATACAGAGTGAAGTAAGTCAGAAAGAGAAAAACAAATACTATATGCTAACACATATATATGGAGTCTAAAAAAAAAAAAAAGGTACTGATGAACATAGTGGCAGGGCAGGAATAAAGATGCAGACATAGAGAACGGACTTGAGGACCTGGATGGGGGAGGGGAATCTGGGGCAACGTGAGAGTAGCATCGACGTATATACACTACTGAATGTAAAATAGTTACCTAGTGGAAGCAGCAGCATAGCACAGGGAGATCAGCTCAGTGCTTTGCGATGACCTAGAGACTGGGATAGGGAGGGTGGGAGGGAGGCTCAAGAGGGAGGGGATATGGGGATATATGTATGCGTATGGCTGATTCACTTTGTTGTACAACCGAAACTAACACAGTACTGTGAAGCAGTTATACTCCATTAAAGATCTATTAAAAAAAAATACATACTGCATGATTCCATTGTATTACATTCATGAAATAACATAATTAGAAAGATGGAAAATAGATTAGTATTTGCTGGGGTTAGGGATGGCAGAGAGGGAGTGGGAATGTGGCTATTAAGGGCTAGCAAAAGGTAATCAAGTTGAGTATCTTGATTATGATGGTAGTTACATAAGGCTACACGTTAATAAAATTGCATTGCACTGTGTACATAAAAGAATGTATGTGTAACCTATGACATTTGAATAAGTTCTATCAATTGTAGTATTCTCAATGTCTTGGTTTTGATAGTCTAATAAAATTGAGACATTAAATTTGAGAGAGGCTGGAGAAAGGAAGCACATAATTTCCCTGTACATTTTTTTTTGCAGCCTCCTGTGAATCTATATTGTTTCAAAATAAAAAAAAAAAATTTTAAAAGAAAGCAAAGTACAAAAATGTGCCATCGCCAGTGTACAGCTCAATGAATTTTCACATGCGCACATGTCCTTATAACAACCACCATGCAGATTAAAAAATAGAACAATTCTAGCACCCTATAAGGATTTCATGTGCCTCTTCCTAATCAGTACCCACTCACTCAGACTTCTATCACTACTCTGACTTATATTACCATTACCACCAATAAGTTTTTGCTGATCTTGGAACTTTGCAGAGATGGAATCCATTGGTATACTTTTATGCATCTGGCGTCCATCCATGATGCTGAATGCCTCAGCCATTGTCCTTTTCCATTGCTGTGTGGAATTCCATTGTGTAAATACACGACATATTTTTTTACTTTGCCATTGATGGATATTTGGGTTGTTTTTTAGTCTTTGGCCATTTTGAATAAAACAGCTATGATTGTTCTTACACATGTGTTTTGGTACATACATTTTTTTCCCCCTTGGGAATGTGCCTAGAAGTAGAATTTCTTTAGTACATACAGCCAAATAATTTTGAATCAATTACACTTCCACCTGCAAAGTATGAGAGATCCAATTGTTGTACATCTTTGCTAGCACATAGAAAGTGCAGTCATAACCTCTATGCTATACATAGGAGTAAGGAAAAGATGTGAAATAAGCACAACAGAGAGAAGAAAATGGACTTTACTTGGAAAGTGTGGTAGGATTACTGACATTAATAAATATCCATTTGAAATTTCTTGATCCTAATTTTAAAGGAAAATGAGTAGTCCTGACTGTGTAATTCACTCCATCAAGATTTAGCTGCTTGAGTGATGGTATAGCTTGTTGGATTTAATCAAGGTGTTTTAGGAAAAGCAAGTAGAACAGATTGGAGCCCTTTGAAGTGCTTAACACCTTGTAGCTAGGAGGTTTGTAGATGGCGGCAACAAGGACAGATGACGCATGCTTGAAAAAGTGGGAATTGCTATATTATGAGGTATTATATATTTCTTGGGGTACTATATATTTCTTGCTTTAAAAGAACCTCAATATCTCCTTTGTATCTTTTAAAAGATTTTAATACATCTTTCAGAGAGTGCAAATTTATGGTAGTGATAAGAAACTACTTTAGAGAATCATGGCAGATAAAATTTCAGTAATGTATCATTGTTTACCCATTAGTATCTCTCATTTTGCTTTTATGTTGCTTGTGCTTTTTACTTGCAAAGCCCATTGTTTGATATTCTCTATAGAACTTCACAAAGTTTAAGTTTACATATCCTACAATACATCCATTATCTTATGTTTCAAAGCTTTTAGAAACATAAAGGGAGACAGCATTGTTATCACAAACTTCTGATTCCAGTTCCCCACATATTTGTTAAATCTGTTCTATAATCCTGCCATTTGGAAGGTTTCCTTGAGAATTTCCTCCAGAGGTTCCATTGCCTTTTCATATTTTGCCTGCTAAGGAGGCTTAGCCAAGGAATGTCTTTCAAAAAAACAAGATAGTCAATTATTTTTTAACAAAATAATTATTGATAAAGGTATTTCAAAGTAATTCTGAATTTTACAGAAAGTCAGCTGTTTTTCTTAATCATCATCTTGAGTTTTCATCATCTTTTGCAAATAAGCCTGTTAGCTTATCTCCACATGTCTGTGTTTATAACTGTGTACTGCAGAAAGTTTCATGAGTCTTTTGATTGGGCCATCCCTTTAATAACATAATTTTGTTTCATGATATAGAATTCTTGACCAAGAACTTTGGCTAGAGTGACTTTAACTTATTTTATTATGCTCTTTCTCAATTGCATACATAGAAGTAATTTTAAAATTTCTACTACACAGTAAGTTGAATTTTTCCAATGCTGTTTTAAAAATTTCTGGAAAATACCTTTCTGTATCTCATGATAACTTAAAATGTAGAATAAGTCCTAATGCTATTGGGAGGTATTATGATTTTGTGGTTTTAGTGACTACTTCTGCTAAAACACCCTGTGTTTCAATCTGTGTATGCCACATGATTTTGAAGGTAGTTGGAATGACCTTTTAGGTGAAAAATATCAGCTCAATAGTAAGGTAGCTTTTCTTTACATAATTTATAAAAATATGTTCATCTTACTACAATATCATTTACTACTTTTACTGAGAGCATTTACAATAGTGATTTTTAGAAAGGACGAATATTATGTAGATTTCAAGATTCCAGCTATAAGAAGAGTCTATTTTCAACTTTCTCCAAATTTTAAAACCACAGACCTTACCTTATTATTCTCTTATTATGTTGAGAGAACTTGTCTAGGGGTAAAGAAATTATTGTTATTAAATGCCATAGCTCTTTTTATATAAAACTACCAATTTGATCATATTAGAAATTTATTTTGAGGAGAGAAGAACTTAGATGGCAAAACTGAAACTGAATCTATTCTCAGCATTTACATCATCTACAGTACAATTAGCTATAAAAGGCAGAAACCAATTCTGACTCGCTTAAGCAAAAATAAAGAATTATTAAAAAGATATGTAGGGCCACAACATGAATGGGAGTCTGGGAACCAGGCTGGGCACTAGGAGAGCTGCTTAGAGCCAAAAAGCTAGAAACACAATGACTGTCTTTTTTTTTTTTTTTAAACATCTTTATTGAAGTATAATTGCTTTACAATGGTGTGTTATTTTCTGCTTTATAACAAAATGAATCAGTTATACATATACATATGTTCCCATATCTCTTCCCTCTTGCATCTCCCTCCCTCCCACCCTCCCCATCCCACCCCTCTAGGTGGTCACAAAGCACCGAGCTGATCTCCCTGTGCTATGCGGCTGCTTCCCACTAGCTATCTATTTTACATTTGGTAGTGTATATATGTCCATGACACTCTCTCACCCTGTCACATCTCATCCCTCCCCCTCCCTATATCCTCAAGTCCATTCTCTAGTAGGTCTGTGTCTTTATTCCCGTCTTGCCACTAGGTTCTTCATGACCTTTTTTTTTTTTTCCTTAGATTCCATATATATGTGTTAGCATACTGTATTTGTTTTTCTCTTTCTGACTTACTTCACTCTGTATGACAGACTCTAACTCCATCCACCTCATTACAAATACCTCCATTTCATTTCTTTTTATGGCTGAGTAATATTCCATTGTATATATGTGCCACATCTTCTTTATCCATTCATCCGATGATGGACACTTAGGTTGCTTCCATGTCCTGGCTATTGTAAATAGAGCTGCAATGAACATTTTGGTACATGCCTCTTTTTGAACTATGGTTTTCTCAGGGTATCTGCCCAGTAGTGGGATTGCTGGGTTGTATGGTAGTTCTATTTGTAGTTTTTTAAGGAACCTCCATACTGTTCTCCATAGTGGCTGTATCAATTTACATTCCCACCAACAGTGCAAGAGGGTTCCCTTTCCTCCACACCCTCTCCAGCATTTATTGTTTCTAGATTTTTTGATGATGGCCATTCTGACCGGTGTTAGATGATATCTCATTGTAGTTTTGATTTGCATTTCTCTAATGATTAATGATGTTGAGCATTCTTTCATGTGTCTGTTGGCAATCTGTATATCTTCTTTGGAGAAATGTCTATTTAGGTCTTCTGCCCATTTTTGGATTGGGTTGTTCGTTTTTTTGTTATTGAGCTGCATGAGGTGCTTGTAAATCTTAGAGATTAATCCTTTGTCAGTTGCTTCATTTGCAAATATTTTCTCCCATTCTGAGGGTGGTCTTTTCTTCTTGTTTATGGTTTCCTTTGCTGTGCAAAAGCTTTTAAGTTTCATTAGGTCCCATTTGTTTATTTGTGTTTTTATTTCCATTTCTCGAGGAGCTGGGTCAAAAAGAATCTTGCTGTGATTTATGTCATAGAGTGTTCTACCTATGTTTTCCTCTAAGAGTTTGATAGTGTCTGGCCTTACACTTAGGTCTTTAATCCATTTTGAGTTTATTTTTGTGTATGGTGTCAGGGAGTGTTCTAATTTCATACTTTTACATGTATCTGTCCAATTTTCCCAGCACCACTTATTGAAGAGGCTGTCTTTTCTCCACTGTATATGCTTGCCTCCTTTATCAAAGATAAGGTGACCATATGTGCGTGGGTTTATCTCTGGGCTTTCTATCCTGTTCCATTGATCTATATTTCTGTTTTTGTGCCAGTACCAAACTGTCTTGATTACTGTAGCTTGGTAATATAGTCTGAAGTCAGGGAGCCTGATTCCTCCAGCTCCATTTTTCGTTCTCAAGATTGCTTTGGCTATTCAGGGTCTTTTGTGTTTCCATACAAATTGTGAAATTTTTTGTTCTAGTTCTGTGAAAAATGCCAGTGGTAGTTTGATAGGGATTGCGTTGAATCTGTAGATTGCTTTGGGTAGTAGAGTCATTTTCACAATGTTGATTCTTCCAATCCAAGAACGTGGTATATCTCTCCATCTATTTGTATCATCTTTAATTTCTTTCATCAGTGTCTTATAATTTTCTGCATACAAGGATTTTGTCTCCTTAGGTAGGTTTATTCCTAGATATTTTGTTCTTTTTGTTGCAATGGTAAATGGGAGTATTTTCTTAATTTCACTTTCAGATTTTTCATCATTAGTGTATAGAAATGCAAGAGATTTCTGTGCATTAATTTTGTATCCTGCTACTTTACCAAATTCATTGATTAGCTCTAGTAGTTTTCTGGTAGCATCTTTAGGATTCTCTATGTATAGGATCATGTCATCTGCAAACAATGACAGCTTTACTTCTTTTCCGATTTGGATTCTTTTTATTTCTTTTTCTTCTCTGATTGCT
Source organism: Balaenoptera acutorostrata (assembly GCF_949987535.1). Taxonomy (NCBI): domain Eukaryota; kingdom Metazoa; phylum Chordata; class Mammalia; order Artiodactyla; family Balaenopteridae; genus Balaenoptera; species Balaenoptera acutorostrata. Next base: position 48,061,634 of record NC_080077.1, read on the forward strand.
GTGGCTAATACTTCCAAAACTATGTTGAATAATAGTGGTGAGAGTGGGCAACCTTGTCTTGTTCCTGATCTTAGTGGAAATGGTTTCAGTTTTTCACCATTGAGGACAATGTTGGCTGTGGGTTTGCAATGACTGTCTTTTAACAGAAAGAGTAAAGCTAAGTCTTCTGAGGCTCTAGGATATGGTCTCTTCTGTAGCCTTAAAAGAATTCTTCTTGTTCCTCATTTTTTGTGTCATTCACTCAAGAGACAAAGGCCTACTGGGGCATCTGATAAGCTATTGCAAAATGATGTCCATATGTGCTGCCTGCCAGTGTAGAGCAAAAGTTCTTGCCTTTCTGATACTGGTAGTGGGAGACAGACCATTGCCTTTCAACAAGGTGACACATACAGTAGGGAACTCCTACCAAATAGAAAAGAAAGATGGAAGCTCATCAATCAAAAGAAGATACCAAACTTATAAATGAGCTCTTCCCCATTAAAAAATTAAATATATACATACATATATACACACATTAATACACTAATATATAAATTAAGTGTACATATACACATGTGTATTTCATGTCAATATGCATGTATATTTTACACATTTTAGAAGAAATAAAATTCCTTTGAAAAAAGAGATCAATAAGTACTTTTTTCTGTAACTCCTTCCCTCCTTTTTCCCTTCTGAGCCATAATATTTTAATCTAGAGAAAAAGTATTTTGACTGCTGGTTTCCTCACCTCTGTGCAATGAATTAGTGTGTTAACAATGTGAATAAAATACATAAATATTTTCCAATGATATTGTCCTCTAAAATCCAGAAAAAATATACAATTGCCCCGTTATTTCACTTTCCAAATGACAAGAGTGAGGAGAAATTCAAGTTGCTTATTTTAATAAGGAGTAGACAAGTGATGCTGTCACAAGTGCTACATGATGTGCCCCACGTACCTGACCCTGTTGCCCCGAGAAAGCTCCCTGACATGCTTCCATCAACCCTCCCTTCATCGGCGGTCTGCATGTTCTGAGGAGACCCTGCAGACAGAGCTAACCTTTCCCAGCTGTGTCCTGGTCTCTCCCTCCTTTCACTCAGCACCTCGCCAGGAAGAGGCTCTAGGGCTCCAGCAGCTCCAGCCACAGGGGGCCTGGCTAATTTATACTCTAGGTGGATTTTCAAATGATATAGTTTAAAGTTCTGATAAAAAAGTGCAGTTTCTCTTGCTAAAGCTGCATCTCATATGGGAACCAGAATCTCTAGTCTGAAAATTTGTAATTAGAGATTGATGCAACGTAGAGGACTATAAAATTTCAGATATTAACCAGGAGATAGGCAGCTAGGTACGTAAACAGATAATCACAATGTTTGAAGATAATCATACTCCAGACTTGTAAAGTCTTTGAGGAAAACTAATGCTTCCATTTTCTTTTCCTTATATTGAACCAAAATATATATTTTAGAGAACAATATATAGCTATATTTACAATTTTGGAGTTATATCTGAAGCTCTATTATTTACAAAGTAAAGAGTAATATAAATGGATTGGACTTGGATTACAACATTAAACAGTTAAGAAAATAATTCTCCGTTAAGTTTGTTCCTATGTGTAGGGCCACTCTTAAATTCAATCTCTCTATGGCACTGACCCACAGCTTTTAACAAGAAACACCTAAGTAATTTACAGAATTTTAGATATTTTCCTTTTGGACTGTCTTGATATTTATATTTTCTGTTAAAATACAAAAGAATAAATTTCAGCCCACTTCTCATGGTGAAAGGGTGACCGTTCTAAAATATTTTTTGGCATATTTAAGTTGCAATGCAGCAATACAGTGTTTTCTAGTGTTTAGAGATGATGTATCAGAGAAAACTCTTTTAGAGAGCAAAGTTGGCTCAAATCCTTCACAGATGTAGTTAGCACAACTTTAAAACTAAAATAGGAAACAAATACATCCAATGTGATCTAGGTATATCTCAACTGTGATCGAAGCCTGTCTTTCCTTTCCCTTTGGAAACGCTGAGTCTTCCCAGAAGTGGATTAAGAGAGAGGACACCTGCTTCTCATTTAAGAGCTGACAGGTCATCAAACATTAGTGATTCTTGCTTAGTTCTTAACATTCTTTTCCCCGTTCTGATTTTATTTTCATTCTATGCTCTTCACTATAAATTAATTTTTCAGCTCAAATGTCCAAGCTAGTTTTTACCTTAAGAACCAGCTCATGCCTTACCTTCCCACCACCATCTTTTCCTTTGTTGTTGAGTTATTCTACTGTCATTTCTTTATTCCTCCCCTTTAGTGAGTCACTCATACCTAGCATTTCCCCACTGAGCCACCCTGACCAACACAAAATCACTTTATAGCAGCTACTCTTAACCACAAAGAAGAAAAATAAAATTTGAAATAAACCTCATTCTTTGTAAGTGGAGGTGTGAGAGGAAAAGTACTCCTTTGTTTTCATAGTCACAGGCTCTCTTGGCTTTTTTTTTTTTCCAGTTTAGAAGGGGATTGTATCTAACACAGAAGCATATTTTATACCCTAAACCGAGGGAAAATAGCAGGAAATAGTTCTAACCCAATGATAGAATAACCAACTTTGCCCATTGTGGTAGTACAGGGAGAGAGTACTCACATTGCTTGGAAAAGATTCCTTTCCCAGGGGTTTTTGCAAACCAAATATATTTTATCCTCACTAACGCCTTTCCCCTCTCCCTATTAAGTTTCTAAAGCTTCATGAAAATGATTAGACAAAGGATGAGGAGAATTCACTTTCTCTAGATATGTCAAAGAACTATTTTTTTTCTGTTTATTTTAGTTTTTAAAAATTCTAAACATGTTTTCTTTTTCTTTTTCTTTTTTTTTCTTTAATTTCTTCTTCCTCTGCTTTCACATCACTGAGTCCCAAAGAGGTTACGTTACTTCGAGTACTTTTTGAAAACTGACAAATAAACAAATACATGGAAATAAAGTTAACCACAGCAGTGGATGTTTGTTCAGACCTAATTAAAGAAATAGAAATTTGATTCAAGGACTTTTTTACCATTCCGATTTGAGCTTGTCCCCAGCAATACCGAAATAACCTTTATAACTAATGTTTTTAGCTCATTGATGTGAAGCAGGGACCATTTTACAGTTTGGATGAATTGTGTGAGGGTTGCTGGGTGAACAGGACTGGCTGCCATTCTCAGGCCAAAAGGCATTGGCTTCTGCAGCCTCTGCCACTTCTGCCATCACCTGTAGGGTTGAAGGAATGGACACTGAAGCCGTTCTGCACACTCCAGGGCAAGAGAGGCTTCTCCTTACCAAAACTTACCGGAAAAAGAATTTCAGAGAAATTTTCATTCTGAGTGCAATGAAGACAATGGGCCTCAGGGGAGGGTCCCCCCTGGAAACAGGAAGAAATGTGTAAGGGACCTTGAATTTAAAAATGGTGGTATGATTGACAGAATGATGGTGCCCTAAAGATGCCCACATCCTAATCCCTGGAACCTGTGAATATGTTAGGTTAAAGGGCAAAAGTACCTTAAGGTAGCAGATGGAGGGACTTCCCTAGCAGTCCAGTGATTAAGACTCTGTTCTACCAATGTAGGGTGTGCAGGTTTGATTCCTGGTCAGGAACTAAGATCCTATATGCCTTGCGGCATGGCCAAAAAAAAAAAAGGTAGCAGATGGAACTAAGGTTGCTAATCACTAGCTGACCTCAAAATGGATTATCCTGGGTTCCTGGGTTTTCCAAGTGGTCCCAATATAATCGCAAGGATTCTTAAAAGGGGAAGAGGGATATAGAAGAGAAGGTCAGAGTGATGAAGTATGTGAAGAACGCAACCCACTGTTGCCGGCTTTGAGAGGAGGAAAGGGCCATGAGCTAAGAAATGTGGGTGGCCCCTAGAAGACAGAAAATACAAGGAAATAGATTCAGCCCCGCAGCCTACAGAAGTCTGTGTACCATTTTTCTAGATTCCACATATATGCGTTAATATACGATATTTGTTTTTCTCTTTCTGACTTACTTCACTCTGTATGACAGTCTCTAGGTCCATCCACGTCTCTACAAATGACCCAATTTTGTTCCTTTTTATGGCTGAGTAATATTCCATTGTACATATATGTACAACATCTTTATCCATTTGTCTGTCAATGGGCATTTAGGTTGCTTCCATTATCTGGCTATTGTAAATAGTGCTGCAATGAACATTGGGGTACATGTGTTTTTTTGAATTATGGTTTTCTCCGTATATATGCCTAGGAGTGGGATTACTGGATCATAGGGTATCTCTATTTTTAGTTTCTCCATAGTGGCTTTACCAATTTACATTCCCACCAACAGTATAGGAGGGTTCCCTTTTCTCCACACCCTCTCCTGCATTTATTATTTGTAGACTTTTTGATGATGCCCTTTCTGACTGGTGTGAGGTGGTATCTCATTGTAGTTTTGATTTGCATTTCTCTAATAATTAGTGATGTTGAGCATCTTTTCATGTGCCTCTTGGCAATCTGTATGTCTTCTTTGGAGAAATGTCTATTTAGGCCTTCTGACCATTTTTTGATAGGGTTGGTTTTTTTTTTTTTTTGATATTGAGTGGCATGAGCTGTTTGTAAATTTTGGAGATTAATCCCTTATCTGTCACATCATTTGCAAATAGCTCTTTGTTAAATATTTCTTGAATATTTTCAGTCTGTGTCTCTATTCTTTTTCTGAGATCTTAGATCATCTTTACTATCATTACTCTGAATTCTTTTTCAGGTAGGTCGTCTGTCTCTACTTAGTTGTTCTTCTGATGTTTTATCTTGTTTCTTCATCTGGGACATATTCCTCTGCCATCTCATTTTGTCTAATTTTCTGTGATTACTGTTTCTGTTTTGCAGGCTGCAGGGTTGTAGTTCTTCTTGCTTCTGCTTTCTGCCCTCTGGTGGATGAGGCTGTCTAAGAGGCTTGCGCAGGCTTCCTGATGGGAGACTGGTACCTGCCCACCTGGAGCTGGGTCTTGTCCCTCTGGTAGGCAGGTCTGTGTCGGGGGTGTGTTTATCAGGCAGCTGTTTATTCACAAAGACTTTAAGCAGCTTATCTACTGATGGGTGGAGCTGTGTTCATGTCCTATTGGTTGTTTGGCCTGAGGCATCCCAGCACTGGAGCCTACAGGCTGTTGGGTGGGGCCAGGTCTTGGTGAGAAAATGTTGGCCTCCTAGAGGGCCTACACCAATGAGCACTCACTGGAACCACCACCGCCAGTGTCCCTGTCCCCACAGTGAGCCACAGCTCCCCCACCCGCCTTCACAGGAAACTCTCAAACACTGGTAGGTAAGTCAGGCCCAGTTTCTTATGAGGTCACCACTTTTTTCCCCTGGGTCCAGGTGCATGCAAGACCCTGTGTATGCCCTCCAAGAGTCGAGTTTCTGTATCCCCCAGTCCTGTGGAATTTTTGTGGTCAAACCCTGCTGGCTTTCAAAGCTGGACTCTTTGGGGACTCCTCCTCCCATTGCCAGACCCCCAGGCTGGGGAGCCTGATGTGGGGCTCAGAACTCTCACTCCTGTGGGAGAACTTCTGTGATACAATTGCTTTCCAGTTTGTGGGTTGCCCACCTTGCGTGTATTGGATTTGATTTTATCACAGTTGTGCCCCTCCTACTGTCTCATTGTGGCTTCTTCTTTGTCTTTGATATAGGGTGTCTTTTTTGATAGGTTCCAGCGTTTTTTTTTGTAAGTGGTTGTTCAGCAGTTAGTTGTGATTTTGGTGTTTCCGTAAGAAGAGGTGAGCTCACGTTCTTCTACTCTGCCATCTTGCCTCCTCTCCTAAAGTAATTATCTTATGCAGTGACAGCATTATAATCCAGTTAATTAGGTTTTATCATCCCTGAAAATAAAATGTAAATTTAAATTCACATTTTAACTGCACTGTACATATCCTTCTTATTAGAATTTATTAGAGGTCAAATTTGGGTATTCAAATATATGTGTTTATTGATTTACCTATCATGTTAAAAATTGCAGAGCTGCATAAGTAGTAATCACTTATACCTCCCCTATTGTTGTTACTTCAGCAAAAAGTCTGCAAGGCATTTCCATTTCTTCCAAGTAAAAGCATTATGTGACAGAAAATATAATAAAGGAAGTGCATTAACAGTGACACTTAGGAATATTTTAATGATTTAGGGATAAATTTTGAGCAATAAATCAGAACTTTAATCCTTTCATGTTGTTTCAACATGCATGTAGATGAGACAGGCAACAATTTCCCTGAAAAATTTCTGGACCATCTTAACTTTCATCTCCACTTTATATGAGCTACAGTGCCTAGAGAAAATCCATGAACTTAACCATCACCTGCAAATGGTCCACCTTGAAAATCATAAATGTAACTTTCCGCTCTTTGACCACATTTTTTCATTCTTCAGTCTCACTCTAACTTTCCCAATATGCCCACTTTTCAAACTAAGAGAGCTCCCAACTCCCTGATGCTTTCTCTTTCTCCTAAGCCTATCAGCCCTCCTCACTGCTAATCATCTCCTTCTGCCTCTCTCCCTTCCCTCTCCCCCATTTGACACCAGTAATCCCAACTCTGCTGCCTTCAATTCCTGTGGAGAGAGAGCAGAAAATAACTTGGCTGCACCTGCCAGTTCTGCAAATCCTGATCTATAATCCTGGAAGCAACCTTTTAATATCCTTGGTTCATTAGTGATGAGAGGTTTGCTTACGCTGCCATAGAAAATCCCCAAATCTCAATGACTGAACACAATAGGGCTTATTTTCTGCTCATATTATACTCTGATAATACTTGATAGCCCTTCTTCAATTTATAGCTTTTCCATTGGAAGCTCACAGCCTTTAAGATTTTCATAGCTGGTGGGGAGAGAGCATGGACCAGATATACCCACTCTAAACTGCCTTTGACTGGACAACACTCTGCTCACATGAGCCCTCCTAGATGTATGAATGCTCAGGAAATCTAGAGGACAAGGTGGATATTTGCTGAACACTAACAATGTCTGGCACACATCATTAGCTCAACTGTATTTTCCTAAATATATGTTTTACATTTTTATCACTCTCCTTAAGGCCTTAAATCATTTTCTGTCTCCTTCTACCTACCCCACCTCCCTCACTTCTCCTACCATTTTCAATAGATGGCCCTTTCCTTCTTCCATGAGAACTTTGAATGTTTTATATTTGATCTCCTTCTATTTTCCAGTCCTATCCATCCCTCATCATTTCTCTTCCACTCTCATGCCAATGAATCTACCCTAACCCTTTCTCACCAAGACCATGCTCCCTTAATGCCTTCCTATTCTCTATCTTTAGACAACCTCTTTTATTGTAGGATCTTTTCCTCAACCTGTAAGTATAGATTTAAAAAAATTCTATCCTAAATGCTTCTTCAATCCCCTATTTACTTCCTTTTCTCCTCCAAACATCTCAGAGTTCTAGTTTATTACCTCTCATACACTCGTGATGCCATTGTAATCTAGCTTTTGCTCTCACTATGTTTTTGAGATTTTACATTACAAGGTCTAAATACAAAGGACAATTGCAGTCTTGACTGCAATTGACTCTGCTAATCAGTATCTAGTTCTGAAAACTTTCTGTATTACAAAAGGAACATACTCTTTTGAGTCTTTTCCTATCTTTGCATTTTTCCACGTAATGGATTTTTCTCCACTGGTCTTTTCAGTGCTGATTCCTGGAGGCTTCATCCTCAGCAGCTGTTCATTTTGCACTCACTGTGGGAGATATTGTCCAATTTCATGTTTTCAGAGACCAACCATATGAAAAAATTAGCTCTAAAGTCTATGTCTCTAGTCAAGGCCACTTACATGACTTGAAGACCTTCTATCTGTTTGCCTATTTTACCACTCCAACTGACTGTTCTAAAGATACCTCAAAATCAAAAATTTAAACAGTGAACTAATTTTCTCAGCACCATCATTCAGTTGACACGTTTTCCTGAAGTCTGTTTCAGTTGGTGATGACATACTGCACCCTGACAACAAAGTAACATTCTGGTCAACACCTTCCATAGCACCAATAGAAGCCTTGACCTCCTCTCTCAATCTGCACAATGACCAACCAATGATGAGGGCTGGCACTATCACTTAGCTTGTATTTCTGAAGTCACTGTAACCATTCTAGTCCCACTACCATAGTTCAGATACTTTTCAACCCTCAACTTGACTACAGCAATAGTCTCCTAGATGATGTTTCTCCTTCTAGTCCTGTCTTTCCCAGTCTATCTTGCATATCCATAACCTCAGGTAATATCATTCTACTGCTTAAAATTCTTCTTTGACTTCTCACTACTCACAGGTTAAATTCCCAGTCTCTTAGCAGGGCATATAAAGATCTTTTCCATCTGTCCCTTGCCTACCAACCCATCTTCACCTCTTTACCTACTTTGTATGTTTGCTCTCACAACATTAAACTGTTAGGAGAGCAGGAGCACACTATGCTGTTTCTCTCTCTATGCCTTTGATCATGATGTCACCTTTCCCTGGAATGTTCCTTCTCCCCTCTTCACTTGGCTGGGTCTTCTGTTCTCCCCATTCTTCACAACAGGGAACCAATAGGAGATATATAAACATGCATATACATTAGATTTATTATAAGGGATTTTCTCACGTGATTATGGAAGCTGGCAAGTTCAAAATCTGCAGAACCAATGTTCCTGTTTTAGCCTGAAGGCTGGCAGGCTGCTGTTGTACCAGGAAGAGCTAATGTTTCCATTTGAAAAATTACCAGTGCCTTTGTGGGTCAGTGGTGGGTCAGCCTTTGTGATATTCAGGACTTCAGCTGATTGAATGAGGCCCATCCACATTGTGATGAACAATCTGGTTTACTGTGTCTACTGATTTAAATGTTAGTTTCATTCAAAAATAGCCTCCCTTGTAAATTAACTATACTTTAATAAAAGAATTGGCCTCTCAGAAACACCCAGAATAATGTTTGACCAAATATCTGTTTACCCCATGGCCCAGTCAAGTTGAAACATAAATTTAATCATCACACCACCTAATACTATTCTAATGTATCTTATACTTGAACTCCTTTATGGAAGACCTTATCATACTTCTGTGCAATTAAAATATTTATATTAAAATTTTTTCTGACCATTATGCTCTGTTAAAAAAGTTTCCTCTAGATTGAGATATTATTATAATGATTATTTCTATAAAATGGATCAAAATAACATAAATATTTTACATTTTTCATAGATTGTTAAACATAAAATTCAAAATTTTACTAAGAACTCCTATTTTAATAACATAGATAGCTGCTTTCTCTTCAAATAGTTTCCATGTATTCAGATGAATAGTACTTAATGCAGGACTGAGAATGGGTTTGGCATCAATTCTATCCCTACTTTTCATTTTTATAAATGTGAATGATAAGGAATCTTGTTTTGATATAGCAGTGTCACTTGACTCCTTGTCATATGCCAAAAATCACATAGTGATCCGTCATTTACAAAAAAGAAAACTCATCTTTTTGTTGACAGCTTGATTAAGTCCTCTAACTCTTGAATCAAAGAATCAGAAGCCACCCTAGTGTGATAATCTGGGCTTTCTTAGATTGTGACAGGTAACACTGTGTAAAATAATCACATACATGTGTTTGCCTTTCTGACTGGTTTGTGAGTCTCAAGAGAACAGGGACAATATGGTATCTATCTTTGATTCTACAGTGCTACATAATATCTGTCACATAGTAGATGCAAATTAATAAAAATTAAATTCATATATTGTGGTTAGTTTTATAGTCATTTTTATTATCTCCAAAGGTAGATAAATAATAGGTCTCACATGAGGCATAAGTAAATTAGATAGTTACCTGTATATAAAAATACTGATAATTTTTTTCAAGAAAAATTAAGAAAAACCTCTCATTCAAAGACTGGATAAATATTTCCTGCATTGTTTGCTAGGGCTGTCATAACAAAGTACCACAGACTGGGTGGCTTAAATAACAGGTATTTATTTTCTGACAGTTCTAGAGGCTTGAAGTTGGAGATTAAAGTGTTGACAGGATTGGTTTCTTCTGAGACCTCTCTCTTTGGCTTGCAGATGACTGTGTTTACCTTGTGTCTTCACATGGTCTTTCCTCTGTGCATGTCTGCGTCCTAATTCCATTTTCTAATAAGGAGACCAGTCATACTGAATCAGGCCCCAGCCTAATGATATTTTAAATTAATTACCTCTTTAAAGGCTTTATCCCCAAATACAGTCACATCTTGAGGTACTGGGGGGTTACAGCTTCAACATATGAATTTGGGGGGGACACAATTCATCCCATAATAATCCCTAATTAATAAAATGACTGAATTTTACCTTAATTATATCTTTGATTTTACTTTCTGATTGAAATCTTATTTCCCCCCTCATCCTCACTCAAACTACTGAGTTACTTTATTCTAGGACAAATTCTCAGTTGTTTCAGTCTGTCAAGGAAATACCTTATTCACCTACCTGTGCCCTTGCTCTATGCCCACAGATCTAATTGTTCAGTGTTACCAAAATTGCTCTTGTTAATGGGAAGCCTTTCCATGTGTAGGTGTATATAACCACTGATCAAAATATATATAAGTGTACAGTGTATAAAGAACCTAGTACAAAACTGTACCATGGAACAGATTGTATTCATTGTTGTGTTATTTTTATGTGCTCATCTCCTTCACTAGTGTATAAGTTACTGGAGGGCAGGAACCTGTCTAATTCAACTTGGACTTAGAACCAAACACAGTGCTAGTAATATGCATAGTGGTATCTCTGTAAGTGTTGAATGATCAGTTAAAAATCATATCTTAGGTTTTGCTGCATTTCAACTGATGATGTGTTGATTTTCCTTTTAGTTGGTGTAAATCTCCTCCAGACTTTTGGTGAACATAAAGGAATTGAATAGTAATTCAATTTTATTTATGTCTTTAGTAAAGAATGTTCTCAACATCCAGATGGGAGAAAAGAATGGGATAAAAACAAAAAGCTTGAGTCTTTGAGTTTTGTGTCCTTTAATGTTCAAAGCAACTGATGCTTGAAATCTACTTCCTCACTTTCAGTGCTTGTAAGTAAGTGTCAGTGTTTTAGGGGAGGAAGCATCTTGTTCTATTTAGAACTTCTTTTCCTGTGCAGGAAGCTGCTTTTTTTTTTTTTTTTTTTTTTTGCTTTATTCCCCCTCCCAGAGAATTGTGTTGTATACCATCAGACCTGTGTATTGTCTTTTTCTATTTGCTGACTCTTCTTACCAGCTACCTACATTTTTACTTCAGGATCAGCTGGGAAATCACACTAGCTGACTGTGATGTTGAAAATGCTTGTCCATTTCAAATTTCTAATACAGATGGTCAGTTCCCATAACTATCTTCGTCATTTGATCAAACATACCCAGTGGAGGTGACAGAGGGGCACAGTGGTCAGTACTACTCTCTTTGTGACAATTGGCTTCATTTTCACTTTCTTTCAAGTGTGAATTATATGCATTCATGGACAAAAAGATGAGAAATTACTTTTACATATATATATGACAAATCACATTAATGCCAAAAAAATTTTAGAGCACTGTGTTAGCTAAGTAGACTCCGTTCTATGAGGTTATCTGTAAATATTCTCTAGTCTGGAAAGGATTGATAAGTGAAAACATTAGTCTTAGTTTACCAGAGATTGCTATAGAAAAAATAGCAGTATGAGAACAAATGTAATTAAATAAATGTCTAAATGCACCAGATATTTTTAGAGACATTCCACAGAGAAGTAGTAAAAATCAATTATCGGGCTTCCCTGGTGGCGCAGTGGTTAGGAATCCGACTGCCAATGCAGGGGACACGGGTTCAAGCCCTGGTTCGGGAAGATCCCACATGCCGTGGAGCAACTAAGCCCGTGAGCCACAACTACTGAGCCCAAGTGCCACAACTACTGAAGCCCGCGTGCCTAGAGCCTGTGCTCTGCAACAAAAGAAGCCACCTCAACAAGAGGCCCATGCACTGGAACTAAGAGTAACCCCCACTCGCCACAACTAGAGAAAGCCTGTGCACAGCAACAAAGACCCAACACAGCGAAAAATAAATAAATAAATAAATAAAAAGAAAAAAAAATTTTTTTTAAATCAATTATCAATTAAAGCCAAATTGCTATATGAGCACAAAACATATACAGTAGGTTAGAATAATACAGTTTCACTCAGATAATTTTCTAACTATAACTCAGAAATGTTAACAGTTCAATCTTTATCTTCCATGTACAAGGTCACCTATATTTACTGGTGTATTTTGGTTGATAACCACCAACTTTATGTTCTCAATGAAGTACAGAGAAATAAATGCAAGAAATGTATTTTCAAATATAGGCAAAGTGTATTTATCTTTCTGTTGATAAACTTGGCCCAGGAAACTCATGGTTCCAAGCTTTTACAAAAGTTATCTAAAATAAAATTAGGCTATAAGGGCTTGGGAGCAAAAGAAATAAGGCTACTTAAATAACAAGAAGTTTTGATTAAAAATGAATGATTGTGTATGTATGTCACTTTATATAGAAAATATTGGCATTGCTGCTTGTGCGACTACCTTATATTTATAAGCTTATTTCATAAATACTTCTTTTAATAATCATGACAAACTTATTAGCTGGATATATTACTCCTCATTTACATTTGAAAAAAACTGAGTTTAAAGGGATCAGTCAGTGGCCCAAGATCACGCAACTAGAAGCAGAAGAGCTAAACTTGAATTCCCATGTACTGAATTTAGTATATCCCAGCTTTCTCTCATGAGCGGCAGCTAAAATTTTTTTACGGTTTAAAGTTGGAAATTGCCCTTAGAATGTGATAACACCAAATGTCCCTTAGATAGTTAGATTATCTTTGTCTACTGGCAACTGTTATTTCTTCCTCCACTCACTTGCCCTATTCATTGCTTCATAAAATCATAGAGCTCAAAGGGACCCAGATCTCTCCTTTGTTTGTGAGAAAACAGAGACTAAGAAAAACAAATATATTTGTTCTAGATAATCGGATAATTATTGGAGAATTTCAAATAGAATTTAGCTTTTCTAATCCTCATTTCAGGGATCCTATCATTGCATTCCTAGTGAAGCACATAATCATTCAGAAGTTATTTATTGAAAATCTGCTCACTGAGGTAATAAAGAACTTCATCATTTTCTCTGACTTCTAAGTGCCTTATAATTCAGCTGGAGAGATATAAAGATATGAAATAATTAATAAAGTGACTGTCATTGACCATAAGTTTGCTGGTACACCTCAGAGCAAGCAGAGATCAGTTCAGGACATGGTACAGGAGCCCTAAGTGAGGGAGGCTGGGCCTTAACCCTTCCGAATAGGTAGATTTCTAATGAAGGGTGGGGCAAAAGAGAATATTTTAGAAGAGGACAACAGTCTGTCCTTAACCCATATGCTATGAACTTTGTATAGATGCTCCATCAAATCGTGAACAGTTTGTTAAATTTATTGTTGCTGCAAAACACAGGCTCTGGTGATGACTGTCAGATGGGATGTTGAACTGAGCAAGGGTAAGTAGCTGAAGGATGTAAGAGGTGTGGCTCAATGTGTAGCTAATGCCAAGGAAAAGTTGCGCTTTTTTTCTCATATTTGTGAGAACTTTGTTTTGTGAAACTAGGCAAGAGGACTATCAAGGAGGTAAATGGTTCCATTCAAACAGAGGCAGCACAAGACAATTGAGTAAAAGAAGAAATAGCTAGACCTTTCTAAAGATGTACTGAGCCAAGGGTGATTATGTGGTCAGTATTACTGACCTGTTTGGTAGTTCCTACAAGAACTTGACCAAAAATACTAATTTTTAAAAATAGGTTGCAAAAACAAAAAGTTGCTGGTCTCATAGGAATGTCCATAATGACTATGAGGAGTCAGTAAAGAGATGGAGATTCAGGCTGGAGTGGATGGCCTGAATTGATGTGGGAGAGGAAACTGGGCTGCCGCTCAAACAGGAGAAACTGACAGCATATTCTCTAAACTTCATTGGGTTTTTTTGTTGTTGGTTTCAGTAAGGTTTAAGTTAAAATGGAATTCAATCTCATTCCTGTTCCTAGATTTCCTTTGGAGAAAAAATAAAAGGTGCTTATTTTGGTCAAGCAAATCAAAAATAAATCACAATATCTAATACCAAAAGAGATGAGATAGTCTTTCCAGCCTACCCTAGACCTAAAACTTGTTACCTTGTCCATCCAATATTTTAAGGAACATGATCTCCCTTGACAGGAATCAATTCACCTTAAATATATGTATAATGACCAGGCTTTTTCTTATTCTTGACATGTTCTGAAGATAAAAGAGCCTATGAACCTCCAAGGAGCAAAATTTAAATACTGAAATGAAAACAATCGTAGTAATAGGAAGGCCCTAAAAGGACTTCAGTTTTATTAGAATCACAGTAAACCAATGTGTGAAGAGAAGCCAGTTGCAAATGAAAAACAGAGGATAGGTGAAGATGAATTTCAAAGAAAATATATGCACTTAAAATAATCAAAGGATATTATAAATTGTTACACAGCTATATCCCCCCAAAAGATTAGGAAATAAAGAAAAAAAGATACTACAGGGTGAAATTGGAAAGTTAACATGATTATAGCTAATTTGATACCTATAAAACAGCAATTACAAATCCTCAAACAACACTAGAGTTTGTAATACTGTGACTTTTTAGTCTATTTTTTAAAAGTATGAGCAACAGATACATATATCTTGACAGGATTAAATTTAAAAATTTCTAACATTTAGAACATGCTGTAATTAATTATTAGTTCTGGCTGAGTGCATTTTGCTAAAAATGCTCTTAGAAGAATACTTAGATGTTAATAGGCTCAATGTTGAAATCTTTTCAATAAACTACAGAAAAGACCTGCATTTTAAAATAGAATGGATAGCTCATATGACAAGAATGTTATTTAAAAGAGTTGGTCATACTTCTGAGGGAAAAAAATTAACAAAAATTTTACAGCCTGGCTACAGCCTGGCAAAACTAAATAGCAGAAATTTATGAAGACACAAAGTAAAAATTCAGAACTAAAGTAATAGAAAAGGTGTGGCAAGTAGAAATGTAAGGACAGGAGAAAAAAAGAATGCTACCCTTTTATTCCTAAATATTTCGGGAACAAATTAGAAAATAAATATACAGAAGTATTGAAGATTTTAAAGCAAATGTAGTAAATAGAAGATGAGAATAAAGAAAACTATTGTTGGTGGGGGTGGTGTATCTGTGTTGGTGGTAGTGGTGTGTGTGTGTGTGCGTGTGTGAGAGAGAGAGAGACAGAGAGAAAGAAACTCAGTACCCAAAGGAAACCAACCAATAGGGTTTTGTAGCTAGATTTAAAAGGACAGCAAGTTGATCTTTCAAGCTTGGTGGTAACACAACCATGGGGCTTCAAATGAAAACCCATACTCTATAGGGTCACATACTTTCTTTCAAGTATAACATGCATAATTGTGGATTAGTAGTGCTATGAAGACTTGGCGTTACACAGCTCATTTTGACAGATTCATCAAATCATGGATCAAATTGCACCTCTAGTTTATATGTCCAACATTTATATTGTGTGATACATAAAATGTAGCTGCACTTTGGGGATATGAGGAGATCGAGAGACACCTTTCAAACTATACTAAGAAAACACATTGCACCATGGTTTTATAAATCTTATCCGCTCACTTAGAATAGTGAGGGTAAAAAGGAATTTGAAAACAGAAAAATTTAAAAAAAAATACCCTTTGGAATCAATAAAGTGATTTGATGTAAAAAAATAATAAAATAGTGGGAATGAAAGGGAAGGTATGTACATGGGAGGTAGACTTCCAAGAGTGCTGAAAGGATAGATTTTTAAGTGCAAAACAATGGGATATTGGTAATTAGTATGAAATACCATCATGAACATACAGTAGGCTGGTAAATTCAAGAGTATCATTGAGAACCTAGGGTAAGCTTTTATCTAAGACAATAAGCTATTCTGCACTGGCATCATGCCATGCACACATTTCTTTCTTTTTTTCTTTTTTTTAACTTTAATTATTTCATATATTTTTTATACAGCAAATTCTTATTAGTTATCTATTTTATATATATTAGTGTATATATGTCAATCCCAATCTCCCAGTTCATCCCACCACCACGCCCCTACCTCCACTTTCCTCCCTTGGTGTCCATATGTTTGCTCTCTACATCTGTGTCTATTTCTGCCTTGCAAACTGATTCATCTGTACCATTTTTGTAGATTCCATATATATGCGTCAATATACAATATATTTGTTTTTCTCTTTCTGACTTCCTTTACTCTGTATGACAGTCTCTAGGTCCATCCACGTCTCTACACATGACCCAGTTTCATTCCTTTTTATGGCTAATATTCCATTGTATATATGTACAATATCTTCTTTATCCATTTGTCTGCTGATGGACATTTAGGTTGCTTACAAGACCTGGCTATTGTGAATAGTGCTGCAATGAACATTGGGGTGCATGTGTCTTTTTGAGTTACGGTTTTCTCAGGGTATATGCCCAGTAGTGGGATTGCTGGGTCATATGGTAATTCTATATTTAGTTTTTTAAGGAACCTCCACACTATACTGTTCTATTTAGTAGCTGTATTAATTTACATTCCCACCAACAGTGCAGGAGGGTTCCCTTTTCTCCACACTCTCTCCAGCATTTGTTGTTTGTAGATTTTCTGATGATGCCCATTCTAACCAGTGCGAGGTGATACCTCATTGTAGTACTGATTTGCATTTCCCTAATAATAAGTGATGTTGGGCAGCTTTTCATGTGCCTCTTGGCCATCTCTATGTCTTCTTTGGAGGATGTCTTCTTTGGAGAATGTCTATTTAGGTCTTCTGCCCATTTTTGGATTGTGTTGTTTGTTTTTTTAATATTGAGCTGCATGAGCTGTTTATATATTTTGGAGATGAATCCTTTGTCCATTGATTTGTTTGTAAATATTTTCTCCCATTCTGAAGGTTGTCTTTTCATCTTGTTTAGAGTTTCCTTTGCTGTGCAAAAGTTTCATTAGGTCCCATTTGTTTATTTTTGTTTTTATTTCCATTACTCTGAGAGGTGGGTCAAAAAATATCTTGCTGTGATTTATGTGAACGGGTGTTCTTCCTATGTTTTCCTCTAAGAGTTTTATAATGTCTGGTCTTATATTTAGGTCTTTAATCCATTTTGAGTTTATTTTTGTGCATGGTGTTAGGGAGTGTTCTAATTTTATTCTTTTACATGTAGCTGTCTAGTTTTCCCAGCACCACTTATTGAAGACACTGTCTTTTCTCCATTGTATATGCTTGCCTCCTTTGTCATAGATTAGTAGACCATAGGTGCGTGGGTTTATCTCTGGGCTTTCTATCTTGTTCCATTGATCTATGTTTCTGTTTTTGTGCCAGTACCATATTGTCTTGATTATTATTGCTTTGTAGTATAGTCTCAAGTTAGGTGTCCGTTTCCTCTAGCTCTATTTTTTTCCTTCAAGATTGCTTTGTCTATACGGGGTCTTTTGTGTCTCCATACAAAT
The DNA here is from genome assembly GCF_949987535.1 of Balaenoptera acutorostrata. Lineage (NCBI taxonomy): Eukaryota > Metazoa > Chordata > Mammalia > Artiodactyla > Balaenopteridae > Balaenoptera > Balaenoptera acutorostrata. Next base: position 48,079,126 of record NC_080077.1, read on the forward strand.
TTTAAGATTTTTTGTTCTAGTTCTATAAAAAATGCCATTGGTAATTTGATAGGGATTGCATTGAATCTGTAGATTGCTTTGGATCGTATATTCATTTTCACAATATTGATTCTTCCAAACCGAGAACATGGTATATCTCTCCATCTGTTTGTGTCATCTTTGGTTTCTTTCATCAGTATCTTACAGTTTTCTGAGTACACGTCTTTTACCTCCTTAGGTAGGTTTATTCCTAGGTACTTTATTCTTTTTGTTGTAATGGTAAATGGGATTGTTTCCTTAATTTCTCTTTCTGATCTTTCGTTGTTAGTGTATAGAAATGCAAGAGCTTTCTGTGCATTAATTTTGTATCCTGAAGTTTACCAGATTCATTGATTAGTTCCAGTAGTTTTCTGGTGGCATCTTTCGGATTCTCTGTGTATAGTATCATGTCATCTGGAAACAGTGACAGTTTTACTTCTTTTTTTCCAATTTGGATTCCTTTTATTTCTTTTTCTTCTCTGATTGCCGTGGCTAGGACTTCCAAAACTATGTTGAATAATAGTGTTGAGAGTGGGCATCCTTGTCTTGTTCCTGATCTTAGAGGAAATGTTTTCAGTTTTTCACCATTGCGAATGATGTTTGCTGTGGGTTTGTCGTATATGGCCTTTATTATGTTGAGGTGGGTTCTCTCTATGCCCATTTTCTGGAGAGTTTTTTATCATAAATGGGTGTTGAATTTTGTCAAAAGCTTTTTCTGCATTTATTGAGATGATCATATGGTTTTTATTCTTCAATTTGTTAATATGGTGTATCACATTGATTGATTTCCATATTTTGAAGAATCCTTGCATTCCTGGGGTAATCCCACTTGATCATGGTGTATGATCCTTTTAATGTGCTGTTGGATTCTGTTTGCTAGTATTTTGTTGAGGATTTTTGCATCTATATTCATCAGTGATGTTGGTCTGTAATTTCCTTTTTTTGTAGTATCTTTGTCTGGTTTCGGTATCAGGGTGATGGTGGCCTCGTAGAATGAGTTCGGGGGTGTTCCTTCCTCTGCAATTTTTTGGAAGAGTTTGAGAAGGATGGGTGTTAGCTCTTCTCTAAATGTTTGATAGAATTCACCTGTGAAGCCATCTGGTCCTGGACTTTTTTTTGTTGGAAGATTTTTAATCACAGTTTCAATTTCATTCCTTGTGATTGGTCTGTTCATATTTTCTATTTCTTCCTGGTTCAGTCTTGGAAAGTTTCACCTGTCTAAGAATTTGTCCATTTCTTCCAGGTTGTCCATTTTATTGGCATAGAGTTGCTTATAGTCGTCTCTTAGGATGCTTTGTATTTCTGTGGTGTCTGTTGTAACTTCTCCTTTTTCAGTTCTAATTTTATTGATTTGAGTCCTCTCCCTCTTTTTCTTGATGAGTCTGGCTAATGGCTTATCAATTTTGTTTATCTTCTCAAAGAACCAGCTTTTAGTTTTATTGATCTTTGCTATTGTTTTCTTTGTTTCTATTTCATTTATTTCTGCTCTGATCTTTATGATTTCTTTCCTCCTGGTAACTTTGGGTTTTGTTTGTTCTTCTTTCTCTAGTTCTTTTAGGTGTAAGGTTAGATTGTTTACTTGAGATTTTTCTTCTTTCTTGAGGTAGGCTTGTATAGGTATAAAGTTCCCTCTTAGAACTGCTTTTGCTGCATTCCATAGGTTTTGGATCATCGTGTTTTCATTGTCATTTGTCTCTAGGTCTTTTGTGATTTCCTTTTGATTTCTTCAGTGATCTCTTCGTTATTTAGTAACGTATTGTTTAGCCTCTATGTGTTTGTGTTTTTTACGTTTTTTTCACTCTAAATAATTTCTAATCTCATAGTGTTGTGGTCAGAAAAGATGCTTGGTATGATTTCAATTTTCTTAAATTTACTGAGGCTTGATTTGTGACCCAGTATGTGATCTATCCTGGAGAATGTTCCATGTGCACTTGAGAAGATAGTGTAATCTGCTGTGTTCAGATGGAATGTCTTTAAATATCATTTAAATCTATCTGGCCTATTGTGTTATATAAAGCTTTTCTTTCCTTATTAATTTTCTGTCTGCGTGATCTGTCCATTGGTGTAAGTGAGCTGTTAAAGTTCCCCACTATTACTGTGTACTGTTGATTTCCTCTTTTATAGCTGTTAGCAATTGGCTTATGTATTGAGGTGCTCCTATTTTGGGTGCATATATATTTATAATTGTTATATCTTCTTCTTGGGTTGATCCCTTGATCATTATGTAGTGTCCTTCTTTGTCTCTTGTAATATTCTTTATTTTAAAGTCTATTTTATCTGATAGGAGCATTACTACTTCAGCTTTCTTTTGATTTCCTTTTGCATGGAATATCTTTTTCCATCCCCTCAGTTTCAGCCAGTATGTGTCCCTAGGTCTGAAGTGGGTCTCTTGTAGACAGCATATATACGCGTCTTGTGTTTGTATCCATTCAGCGAGCCTGTGTCTTTTGGTTGGAGCATTTAATCCATTCACATATAAGGTAATTATTGATATGTATGTTCCTATTACAATTTGCTTAATTGTTTTGGGTTTGTTTTTGTAAGTCCTTTTCTTCTCTTGTGTTTCCCACTTAGAGAATTTCCTTTAGCATTTGTTGTAGAGGTAGTTTGGTGGTGCTGAATTCTCTTAGCTTTTGCTTGTCTGTAAAGCTTTTGATTTCTCCATCGAATCTGAATGAGATCCTTGCCGGGTAGAGTAATCTTGGTTGTAGTTTCTTCCCTCTCATCACTTTAAATATATCGTGCCACTCCCTTTCTGACTTGTAGAGTTTCTGCTGAGAAATCAGCTGTTAACCTTATGGGAGTTCCCTTGTATGTTACTTGTTGTTTTTCCCTTGCTGCTTTTAATAGTGTTTCTTTGTCTTTAATTTTATCAGTTTGATTACTATGTGTCTCGGTGTGTTTCTCCTTGGTTTTATCCTGCCTGGGACTCTGTGCACTTCCTGGACTTGGGTGGCTATTTCCTTTCTCATGGTAGGGAAATTTTCAACTATAATCTCTTCAAATATTTTTCTTGGGTCATTTTTCTCTGTCTTCTACTTCTGGGACCCCTGTAATGCAAAGTTGGTGCATTTAATGTTGGTTGTCCCAGTGGTCTCTTAGGCTGTCTTCATTTCTTTTCATTCTTTTTTCTTTATTCTGTTCTGCAGCAGTGAATTCTACCATTCTATCTTCCAGTTCACTTATCCATTCTTCTACCTCAGTTACTCTGCTATTGATTGCTCTAGTGTATTTTTTATTTCAGTTATTGTATTGTTCATCTCTATTTGTTCTTTAATTCTTCTAGGACTTTGTTAAACATTCTTGCATCTTCTCAGTCTTTGCCTCCATTCTTTTTCTGAGGTCCTGGACCATCTTCACTCTCATTATTCTGAATTCTTTTTCTGGAAGGTTGCCTATCTCCACTTCATTTAGTTGTTTTTCTGGGGTTTTATCTTGTTCCTTCATCTGGTACATAGCCCTCTGCCTTTTCATTTTGTCTGTCTTTCTGTGGATGTGGTTTTCATTCCACAGGCTGAAGGATTGTAGTTGTTCTTTCTTCTGCTGTCTCGCTCTGGTGAATGAGGCTGTCTAAGAAGCTTGTGCAAGCTTCCTGATGAGAGGGACTGGTGGTGGGTAGAGCTGGGTGTTACTCTGATGGGCAGAGCTCAGTAAAACTTTAATCTGCTTGTCTGCTGATTGGAGGAGCTGAGTTCCCTCCCTGTTGGTTGTTTGGCCTGAGGTGACCCAGCACTGGAGCCTACAGGCTCTTTGGTGGGGCTAATGGCGGACTCTGGGAAGGCTCACACCAAGGAGTACTTCCCGGAACTTCTGCTGCCAGTGTCCTTGTCCCCGTGGTGAGCCACAGCTGCCCCCTGTCTCCACAGGAGACCCTCCAACACGAGTAAGTAAGTCTGGTTCAGTCTTCTATGGGGTCATTTCTCCTTTCCCCTGGGTCCTGATGCACACACTGCTTTGTGTATGCCCTCCAAGAGTGAAGTCTCTGTTTCCCCCGGTCCTGTCAAAGTCCTGCAATCAAATCCCACTAGCCTTCAAAGTCTGATTCTCTGGGATTTCCTTCTCCCATTGCTGGACCCCCAGGTTGGGAAGCTTGATGTGGGGCTCAGAACCTTTAGTCCAGTGGGTGGACTTATGTGGTGTAATTGTTCTCCAGTTTGTGAGTCACCCACCCAGCAGTTGTGGGATTTGATTTTATTGTGATTGTCCTCCTCCTACCATCTCATTGCAGCTTCTCCTTTGTCTTTGGATGTGGGGTATCTTTTTTGGTGAGTTCCAGTGTCTCCCTGTTGATGATTGTTCAGCAGTTAGTTGTGATTCCAGTGCTCTTACTATAGAGAGTGAGCATACGTCCTTTTACAATGTACACATATGCAGAGATCATGCACACATTGATCTCTGTCTCTTTGCTTGCTAATTGTGAAAAAATAAGCAGAAAAAGATGAAAAAGAGTGCCAAGAAAGTATAATTACTCATTTCCCTCCATTTTTTTGCCTCTAACATTATGGATGGCTTAAAGATGACCAACTAAGTGAGAGACTAAGAAACAGCAGGGTGCAAAACCACATGTGTAATAAAGGAAAAACAAAGAAAGAAAAGGAAGTGTACCTCGGTTATAGGTGACTAGATTGCTTCAAAATATAATTTAATTTTATGATGGAAGAGAAAATTTGAACCTTGACTCCTTGAAACACTCTTCAAAGGATTATTTTTGACTCTTTGCCTGAACCTGTATAGACTCAAGTACTCCAAGCAGTTGCCTCAGGCTGCCTGAAATAATTCCTGCCTATAAATAGATAAGATTGGAATGACACAGTTTACTCATATCCTACTTCTACTATGTTAATGAGGTTATAAACAAGAAAAAATACTCAAGGTCAGTGTTTTCACAAGTTATAGAAAAGCAGGCAAACCTCAGTCTAGACAGATAACTACTGTACTTCCTGTTTTCAACTACTAACTCTTCCAATTCAGTGGAGTATCCAGTTGTCAGTGATAAGGTAGTGTTGCTAGGCACCAAGGGTAGTCCTTGCTACTCTTGGGCAGAAGGAGCTGCTGCTGTGCAAAAGCATTTACCAAACCTGTATTTGTCTAGAAATAACTAGTACCTACCACTGTATTCCTGCTGAGAATCACAAATGATAGCAAAGACTTTTAATAATATTTAAGAAATGAATATTGGGTTTTGAGGAAAATTATTCTGCGGAGTCCGTCAAAGGCTTCACATACTACAAAAGGGGTCCATTCCACACACACACACACACACACACACACACACACAAAAGTTAATAATTCCTGGACTAGAGACAATAAAGAATTATATAAAATCAGAATTTAACTTGGAAGGTCAGAAAATTTACCTATCTATATTAGATATCATCAATAGAATGAAATGTTGAGGTTTAACCAATTTTAAAAATATTGATGTGATAGGAATTCTCAGTCTGTCAACCTTAGGGAATGTGCGCAAGGCAAGGCAGAGGTAGAATTCTAGGTGATGTCTGCTTGTGTTTTAACATTTTCTGTAAGTGTTTTCCTACCACTAAGTACTGGATTCCTTCATGCCATTTCAGACATGACTGTCATCAGGTACTATCTTCAGATATTTATCTATGTTATTTAATTGTCAGATCAAACACTAATATCTCATTACCTCTCATTTTGCTATTCTTGCTACTTTTTTTTTATTATTATTTTTTTATTCTTGCTACTTTTTACACTTGCAAATATTAATGATCTTTCTCTTTGGGATATGTTCATGGTAATGTTAAGGGAAGTTAAAATGTCATAAAATTTAAATTCAATACATTCAATTCATTGAGGTACATTTTATCTTGCTTTTTGCTTTTTGTTTTATGAGTCTCATTTCTATATAATGTAGCTAATTATAGTCTTCAGTTCATGGCAAACTATCATCATTGGTCTGTTTTATCTGAGGGTATCAATTTTTCCACTTCAGCCTCTCCCACCTACAGGAACCCAATCTAATGTGTTTAGTATCTGACTTCAGTATGGGGATATTCTATATGATTGCAGTATGTTGTTTTATTTTAGAAAAGTGATATTGTGTTATATTCTTGTTTTCTTTCTCACTTTTTTTCACCTAACATTATGTATTTAGAACCTACTCATCCTCAGCTATAACACACACACACACACACACACACACACATACACACACACACACACACACACACACACATACACATGCACCTCGACTTCAGTGTTTTTGATTGCCGTATAGTATACTGTTCTCTATTTCTACCATATGAGCTTCCCAACCCTCCCACTCCCCTGAAATTGCCCTGATTAACAGCCATATTCATGTCCTCCCTTGGGCCGGTGGGAGAGAGTCCCTGTGGACACACTAAGAAGTGGGATTGCTGGTCAGAGGGATAGGTTGCTGTGCTAGTTTTCAGAAAGGTTGCATTTGTTGACACTCCCACTAGTAATTTATAAAGGTTTTTGTTTCCCCATACATTTTCTAAAACTTAGTATTATTGAGCATTTAAAAAACGTACTAGTTTTTATGAAGAAAAGTAGAAGCCCATAGGCATTTCTCTGATTACACTATCAGTTGATCATGTTATTCTTACATCAAAGCCACTTAGGATCTCCTCTTGTGATTTGCCTATACATGTCCTTGGACCATTTTCCTGTTGTGCTTCCCATGATTTTCTTGCTAATTAATGAGAAGTCCTTGTTAATGTTAGATACATTATTCACATCTCCGATTTAGGCATCACTAACAACTTCCTCCACTGGGTTCCCCTTTAGCAATTTTGTCTGTGGTATTCTTCATTGAATAGAAACCTTTAATTTTGATATAGTTAAGTCGTACTATTTTTTTTATTTTTTTACATTTTGTTTTGTGCTCTTGAGTTTTATTGAAGAAATTTCCACCCCAAGATCACCAATATAGTCTCTTATATACTCTTACTATTTACCTTATAGTTTTACCTTTCCATTTAGATATTTTTTAATTAATCTGGGTTTTCTTCTTCTATGTTATTTGAAAGAGGGGTTGAATTTTAGTTTTTCCTATAAAAACTAAAGCCAGTATTACAAATGCAGTCAATTAAAAAGTTATCTATTCTCCCACTGCTCGCTGTTGTCACAGCTCTCACACAACACTACCCTAACTAAATATAAATCTGCTTCTGGCCATTCTTGCTTTTCCCTAGTTTTATGTGTCCCTGTACCAGTACCATACTTTTTATTACTGTGGTATAGCATGCATTGAAAAAGCAATAAGGTGAGTCCTCCTCTTTCCTCTACTTCCTCAGAAATTTCTAGGAGGACAAAAAGTTTATTGGCCACATTTTTTTCCTTGAATATAAAATTTGCTATATTTGAGCATGCTGAAAAACAATATATAAAAAAACTTGTATTGCCTGCTTTATGGAATGTCAATGCAGAATTGTGCTCTGCAACTGGAACCACTAACACTTGGTCTTTGGTATGTTAGAATAGGAACTGGCAGCAGTATTTTAATATTTCATTCAGAAATTAAAGCATGAGTCTTGAAGCCCAGCCAGCAACATAGTCCTCCACAGTCTTTATGTTGTCCAACACTGCTCAAGGACTTAACATGAGATAGTTCATTAACTCTTAGCCACAAATTTTTTTTTAATTAATTAATTAATTTATTTATTTTTGGCTGTGTTGGGTCTTCGTTTCTGTGCGAGGTCTTTCTCTAGTTGTGGCAATCGGGGGCCACTCTTCATCGCGGTGCACGGGCCTCTCATTATCGCGGCCTCTCTTGTTGCGGAGCACAGGCTCCAGACGCACAGGCTCAGTAGTTGTGGCTCACAGGCCTAGTTGCTCCGCGGCATGTGGGATCTTCCCAGACCAGGGCTCGAACCCGTGTCCCCTGCATTGGCAGGCAGATTCTCAACCGCTGCGCCACCAGGGAAGCCCAGCCACAAATTTTTTAATACTCTATTTTTTTCTCTCTGTTGATCCTACTGCTTATTTTACCACTACTAGCAAAAAGTATATGAAAGAGTTCAATAAACGTGAAGACTCTTACGCATTACGTATTTTCCATTATAAAGAGTAGTGTTTTATAGATAATAACAGTAAAGCCTTATGTTTTATAGATAATAACTGTAAAGATAATAACAGTAAAACCTAAAGCCTACTGCTTATTTTACCACTACTAGCAAAAAGTATATGAAAGAGTTCGATAAACGTGAAGGCTCTTATACATTACATATTTTCCATTATAAAGAGTAGTGTTAACACCTTTATAATGAACACTACTACTATAAAGAGTAGTGTTTTATAGATAATAACAGTAAAGCCTTATGTTTGTATGATTTATAAGTTTATACAGTAAGACTTTATTCTTTCCTTGACTTTTAATGACTAAACCTCTGACTTAAGAATTTTTCTTATCCCAAATTATAAGCGAAGGATCTGAGGCTTGGTATGGTTCTCTTACTTTTTCAAGATCATAGGGCTGTGTGAAAGGCAGAATCAAAACTGGACCTCAGTTCTCTCCATTAGCATGCTGATACCATTTCATTGTTTGTATTGGCAGAAAAGGCTTGTCTACTCTAGCAAATCACATAAGGGACCCCTACAAGCCACAGTGGAATCTACTATACGTTGCATTAAACTAGAACCTCTGGGTAAGAAAGATAACCATGCATAATGTTTTTATGCCTGATTTATAAAAGAATATACTATGGCTGTCAGGCAAACCGGATTGCAGTAACAAGAGCATTAATAATCCTCTATTGGCAATATTGTTCTAATATTACCAAGTATTCACTCTCCTTTTTAAATCCTTTTTTTCCCCTGGCTCAGCTTATATCATACGTTCTCTGGATTTGAACAGTTATGCCAGAACCACTTGGCATTTATAAAAGCTTTCCGTCACAGACAAAAGTTGGCAAACACGTTGTGAGACAAATGCAAGAGGTACTGTGGCATTTGCGAGGCTCAGAATATGAGGAACATATGATCATTGAGGACAAATAGACTAAGAAAAACTAAAAATGTGCACAATACGCCTCTGATTTTCCAAACTGTGATGTGGGAAGATTGGAAATCTTTGATTTGTTGCCCCTATTACTAAGAATTTTCTCACCAAAATGAAGATAACAAAAGAATTTAAGTACACCTAAATATTTTAAATATTCATGCAGAAAACCCAGTGATAAAACAAATAAAATCTATTTTTTGTGTTCTTTATTACATCATATATATATATAATGCATTTAATATATATATAGAATTATCTCCACATTTTTGAGAAAGGGAAAAGCTTATGTTGTACAAAATATGCTAGATGAAAAAAGTTTAAAGGAGAAAATCTTGTCACCTGCTTTTTATTTTTTTATAATCGGCTATACATTAAGGGACTCAGCAATACAGGTGAATGACCATGAAAGGCAACATGTGGGACCGACTGAGAGACCCTAGCAGTTTGCTTTTTATCTTCTTCAAATGAGCTGCATTAAACATTACTGGTATCTTGTGAAGATCAGCTCTTCAGGTTTCTGCAGATCTCTTGAGCTTGAAACTGTAGTCGTCTCCAAACGACTCCTTTCTCCATATTTATCTCCTAGTGACCAGTCCGCGCTCCTGTACCTCTGTAGTAGTCTCTCTCTCTCTCTCTCTCACCACTGTCATTGCCTCAATAACTCTTTCCCAGGAGTAATTCTGGGCCCTATGAAAATAATGAATAATGTGACCTTTTAACACACACCTTCCCACAACACTGCAGTCTATTTTATACATTACTTTCACATGAATTCTCATGTCGAACAATTCCACTGAAGAGTTTTCCTTCCCTAATCAAGATTTGTGAGCCTGTAAACAGCCCAAGGATGGATTTTGTATAGCCGAGGCCATTCACCATGCCACTCTGCCTGCTTTTTATGGCTGTGCCTCTGTTATGTATAGTTGGATTTTTAATTGTTCCAGAGCCTTCAGATAACATGTCAGCAGAGTACATTTCTAATTGGCCTTTCCAGCAACCACATTGGTTCAACACTTGGTGCTTTATGTGTGTCCCAAGCAAGAGTCATTTATATCCACCCTAGTCAAGATTCATTTGCTTCAACATTTGTTATATTTAGATGTTTGACATCAGAGCATAACTCAAGGTATAATGATGGAAAAGGGAGGAATTTACAGGCATTCCTCTGCACAGTTCTGATGGGCACAAATATCAGTTGCCACCATTTAGTACATAACACCAGTCTACCAACAACACTTCAGATTTCAACGATCACTGTATTAGCTGTGAGTAATTGTATTAGGTACAAACTTGGAGGCTAGCTCTCAGTACACAAATCACTACATAAATAACAGATGCCTTTATGATCAGGGACTGACCACATCACTTCTTTCAAAGTCTATCAGTGATTGGTCACTGCACATCTATTATTTGGTTCACCCACAGACAGCAAAGGGTACAGTTCATTTACCTCCTTCGACTCCCAATGATAAAACCCACGTGACATTTTACAAAACTGGATATCCAGAAGAGGAAATTGGCCAACAAAGATTGAAGTGCAGCAAACAAATGATGAATGATAATGTTGGAAGTGAAATATGAATTGGGCAAAAATGGAGGTATAAAGAAACAGCGAACCTGGGCAAGTTGATGTGGCCCTGGTTGGAGAGAGTCTAGATGGGCAGCCAGGAGAACTTAATAAAGGGGAACTTGACATAAATGAAGAGAGTGGTTGTGAAAAAAAGGATGACGACTGTCCCGAGGAACAATACAGGCGAAACACTTCACATGAAGGGAACTCCTGGAGTTATTTCACAATACTGAAAGCACAAAGGATAAAATGTCAGAAGCATATTCAAAGTTGGAGAGAAGTATGACGGTTCTCCAAAGCTTAGAAAAAAAGGTAGCTCCATATCCTGTATATGACAAGAAGAAGGCAAGCACTGTTTAAACAACCACTTGATAAGTTTTTTTTTTACATAAAACACTCTAATTCTCAATATTTCTAGTGGTTAAAATTACAGTTTAAGTAAATAATAATTTTACATTAAAAATGTTTTAATACATTTTAAACTAACATTAACAGAATCTTTAATGTTCTGACAAAATTTTTAAAGGTCACCAAAGAATTGTAACTTTCCTTTTTGATTGTTATTAAGATCACTTTACACGGTTTCAGTTTATATGGTCATTTTTACAGTCCCATACTGTGCAAAGTGAGGAATACACACTGTGAATGTGTGTGTACGTGTGGTCGTGGTATGTGTGTGTATTTTGGGAGATAAAAATGACAAATCTTTTCAAATAAAATTTAGATATAAAGTTTATAAAGTGTAAAATGTTAGTCATTTATATATATAGCCCACATATATTTTACACTCAAATTATAGATTACTAAAAAAAGTCATGAAAAGCTATACTTTTATCAAAATGATTACATTTATAAAAACTTAACTGGAGCTCCTCAGAGTTTATCTTTTAATTCAAATGTTTTTCAGTAGAGTTTTAAAACGGTTATATAACCATGTATTGAGCCCATATCTCTCTGGCAAGTTTACCAACCTCTCTGGAGAGTGCACCAACATGGCAGTATAGCAGTGAGCACTTTCCAATGCCTCCTGCCAAAAGGAACATTAAGTGGTTTCAACAAACAATGAATTTCAGCCACTCATATTGAATACTCTGTGTGCAATCATTGACCTACTAGAAATAGGATCCTTAGCACATTTTGCCTGCTGTAATTTTGTAACTCAATTGTCATACAGATATGAACAACCTATACTCAATAACGGAAGGCATACTGCAATCCGTTGTACAAATAAAATGTAAATTTTTCCTTGATATTGAAGCTTTGCAAAGCAAGATGTTGCAAGTCTCTATTTTTAGGATTAAGGCTACCACAAGTTGTTCATCTGTATATGCATATGCTACTTTAAAAAACAAAACAAAACAACAAAAGCAAAACACAGAAACATCTTGTGGTACTGAAATCTTGTCCACATGTGCAGTGAATACTCCTTAATCAATAGATTGGAGAAAGGAAGGTTCACATCACTCAAATATTCTTAATAGCACACAGTTACTCTACATGTGTCTTCAGAGACATAAATATTAATATTTAATATTAGTATTAAACATTAATATTTCAGAGAAATAAGGCAAATAGCATTGCTTTCAGTATAATTCTTAATGAATTAGAAGATATTTTAAGATATTCTTTATGAAGAATGGAAATTGTAGACCTCAGGAAATACAGTGCTGGTTAATGGGGATTTCTGGCTGAAGGGAAAATATTGCCAGACTTTAGGATGTGCTGTTTATAAAAAAAAAAAAAAAAAAATATTTAATTTGCAGCAAATGCTATTTCAAAAGATTTATGTGGTTTGGAGATTTTGCCCATCTGTCATAAAAAAAAGGCAAAAATTACCCAACTGGGTCAAACTCACCCTTAGGCCATGGGGTTCCAGCGTACTCTGAAGAGTCTCCTCTCTAATATCACCCTGAACAAAGTAGCACATGCCCGCCCTCTTCCCTGCCACGCCAACACCCACCTTACTCCAATAACTCACTCTTAACCTATCATCTCTAAAGGTATTACCTGAACATGGTTGAATTTCAGTCTGTGTCAACACTTGACAGCAAGAACATCCATATATAGGTCTTTACTCTGTAAAATGCGTTTTCATAATTTCTGCTTAATTTATCTCTTAAGGGTCCAAAGGGTAGGCTTTGGGTTTTATATTTCAGACTTGCTAAAGGAACTGTCTGCTTTTTACAACCCCTTCATGGCCTTATAAGCAGCAATACAATCCTATTTGGCACTTAGGTTGAAAACAGGCAACTTACTAAATTTGTGGTTTGGTTATGGAAACTTACCATCATTTACGCGTTAAATACATAACTCTACAAGGCCTAGGAAATGTGAATTTGCCGTGAGGTGGTTAAGAGGTTACAATGTAAGAACCAGAGTCAGCAATCCTGGGTCCATTGCATGACACTTAGAGTCACACAAATTCTATTCTCATTTTCTTCATCTATAAAATTGGTATAATAATAATTTATGCTGCAAAGTGTTGTTAAGAGGATTAAATGAGACGATATATATATATTTATACTTGGTGGCATATAATAAGCACTAAAATATTTTCAGCTATTATTAGAACAACAGCATAATTTATAACCAAGCCCAGAAGTTTTGTATTGGACGAATGCCAAACCAGACAGAATACGGGGCTTAAAATAGGATCACCCCAGGAAAACCAGGATGTATGGTGACCCTAGTTATTATTATGTGGTTGTTTTAATTAGTTTTACTTATGGCAACTGCAATTAACCTTTCTACCCACCCATTCTTACATTTTTTTGTTCGTGTATCCCAACCTATCCAAGATGGCACATATGTAAACCATAAGATGACATTAGCAAATGGTTTACCATATCCGAAGTCTCTGTGGCCATACAATTGATTGCTGGAGCGGGTCAGCCCCAGAAGTACAGTGGACGTGATGATGGCAGTAGCTCCATTCATTACAGCTGGCCCAAAGGTGGGCAACCCATTTTCTAGACCTGAGTCCTTTATAGCAACCTTCCTAACTTTTTTTTTTTTTTTTTGGCCGCTTTGGGTCTCCGGTGCTGCGCCCAGGCTTTCTCTAGTTGTGGCAAGCGGGGGCTACTCTTCATTGCAGTGCACGGGCTTCTCATTGTGGTGGCTTCTCTTGTTGCAGCGCATGGGCTCTAGGTGCGCGGGCTTCAGTAGTTGTGGCTTGTGGGCTCAGTAGTTGTGGCTCGCGGGCTCTAGAGTGCAGGCTCAGTAGTTGTGGTGCACGGGCTGCTTAGTTGCTCTGCAGCATGTGGGCTCTTCCCGAACCAGGGCTTGAACCCGTGTCCCCTGCATTGGCAGGTGGATTCTTAACCACTGCGCCACCAGGGAAGCCCAACCTTCCTAACTTTTTCAAAGCCTTCATCATTGTTACTTTTATTTACACAAATTGAGGACTATGAAAGTTCAGTTATAACTCATGTTATTATGTGAATTCCAATCGATGCGTGCTTTTCAGCTAAACTCAATAGTTCTTGTGTAAGTAATTCTTCAGAGTTAAATAATTCTTACCCATGAATCTCATTTTACTCTTCAGATAAAACATTTTCTTGTTTTTAATAGCTATAAACTCTAGAAACATGATGGCATTTTTCTTCCTGGAGCTAGAAAGATGTAATAAGAAACCAAGCAAGTTTATGCAACCATGGTGCTAGCAGCTGGATTGTGTCAAAATTCCTTCATTTATTACTTCAGATTTACCAACAATTATGGACTTTTTTAAACCAGGCTTCAGAGTTTGAACATATTTTACTTCTATAATCAGAGTATACTCCAAACAGATGGATTAAGAAAATGAGACCATTGACCTGTGAATGACAGTTGGGGGCAATTGGGGGAGAATGTGCAAAGTATTAGGACTGCTGGAAATTTCCTCCTTTTATACCAAGTTTTGGAGTTTAAGAAGCATAACTATTACATTTTTCTGACTAGTGGTGGGAATCATTTCCATTAGTAGTAGCCTTAGTGCCAGATTAGGACAAGGAAACCTGGGCATCAGCTAGTATTTTCACTTAACCTCTAGAGTTCAGTGTTTTCTCCTTAATATAAGAGAATTGGCATAATCTTCAAGATGTGGGCTTTATCTGTAATTCTCTGCTTCTAGGTTTTCTTGACAACTTAGGAGAAACTAGTCATACTTCTGGGATAATAAATCTTGCAATTGCATGATGCATCATAGGAAATTGAAGGAAGAGAGAGAAACTCTCATATAAGAGTTAAAACCAGGCCCCTCTGTAATCCTACAGCATCCCCTTGATGTTGTACCTATGCTTAGAAATGTTTGCAGTAGGGACTCTAGGCATTTTTACTTAAGATCAAGGTCAACAGTTGCCACAGTTGTACTGAGTTACTCTTAGTAGTAAGCAGTCAGCTACATAAGTTCTTTTGTGTGTGCCTGAGAATCCTTCACATCTCAGAACCTTGGCCTTCCTTAGAGCCACTTGATACTTCTGCCTCAGGTTCTCAAGTTCAGTCATTACACAGTAAGTCATACAGGAAGGTGTACTCGGTGTATATAGAGGCCGTCATTCACTGCAGTATGACCAGTTTAGCTTTAGTGGAAGAGTTGATGAAGTTGATTTCCACCAGGATGGAATGAGGTTGGCCCATCTGGATGTTATGCAGGGAAGACTACGCAAAAAGAGAACTTCTTTTTCCTTTGCAGATTTTAATGTATGTTTTTCTTTAAACATCTGATCTCAGAGACTAAGCCTTCATTTTATTGTTGCATAATGTCTTGCTTTCTTTCCCTTTTTCATGTAAATGCCTTCTTTCTGACCTTTCAGAATCACTAATTGTGTGGCATTTATCCTGAATGTATTTTTGCATCGTATTTAAATGGAATAATAACAGAATTTTTTATGACTCTGTCTCTAAGCTTTTGCCAAATGTCCTCAGATCCTCAGATTCCTGAATAACTTAAACATGCAATCAGAGATCTATTCTTTAGAAACTAGGCCTCACGTATGTGAGTCACAAGAGGAGAAAGTAGAGTCATGACCTCATCCCCAGACGCCTATCAAAGGTGAAGCAAAACAGGACCAAGTCATACTGACATCCAGGCCAAAGAGATTCCAGAGGCAGTTACTCAGTGTGCCAAGACCATAGCGCTTCATCACATGTCCCACTAGGAACGGTGAAAATTCGAATTGAAGGAGATTTTAATATGATTGTAGCTTCAGAACAAATATTTTATACCTCCAAGAATAATATGCTTTTTTGGTGAGTTGACATATCCTGGCCTGCTTTCCTGCATGAAGAAACTCAAGTTTCAGTACATTAAATTTATGATGCCACTTGGGCCTGCCAAGGGAACTTAAGAAACACACACATGATGTCTAAACTGAAATATTATTTTTAAAACCAACCCTATTTTGTGTAAAACTCAGCTATGTACTTAAAAAAAAAAAAAAAAAAAAAAAAGCAGTAACTACTCAGCATTTACCCCCTTTCCAGATCAGGAAGCTGAGGTCTATTTTATAATTGGCTGAGAATATGTAAGTTTATCCACTGCAAGTTGGACTTCAAGTTTTATAACCAATTAGAGCTCTCATTAAGCTGCATGTCCCATGAATTTGATTCCTTGTCTATTTCTTCTCTTCTTGCCAACTACAGCAACCTTGAAATACTTGTCTACTATAAAATTTTGCTTTGCATAATAATCCCCAAAGGAAATCAAATTTAAACTTGGTCAGTTGGGTTTTTCTTTTGCTTGTTTTATTTTTGTTTTTTTTTTAATCTCTCTTTTTATCAAGATTATTCTCACCTTGGTAAAAATAATGAATTTCATCTGGGTCCTGGTGCCAATGTGCAGCTCCCAGACTGGGAAACTTTTCAGGGTGGATGTGAAACAAATACTGCCAGACTTCCGAGGGTCCCTAGTCACTGTGGAATGTCTTTTGTTTCTCATTGTGCAGTCTCAGGAGCCCTGGAGGTATGTAATTTTCATGTACTGGAAAGTCTTAAGAGCTAAAGTGGAAATCACTAGACCTGGAGGAAAGAATGGTGACTTGCAAAAATGTCTAAATAAAATATATATATATTTTTTTGCTGGATATTTGGAGGGATTAGGTTAGAAATACCAACACCATAGGAAAAGATATATGCATCAAGACACAACACATCAGATTAAAGAGAACTCCTGAGTTATTTGAGTTCTCGGGTGTTTTCTCAAGGGTCTGACTACCTTGGAGGTCTCCTCTGGGGGAAAAAAAAACACCTTACTCTTGTAATAAACAAGTTTTTTATTGCTAGGTGAGGGCCTAGCACAGTGTCTGACTCAATAGTAAGTGCCCTTACTAAGTGGTTGTTACATTTCTTTGATATGTTGTGACTTTAAACAGTTTGAAATATTCTTTTTGTCCATTATGATGTTTTTCACTTTAAATTCTATTTAATCTTATGTTAAAATTGTTACATTGGCATTTTTATCCTGTATTTTTTATATACATTGTCGTTCTTTGATTTTATACTTTCTACGTCCTGTTGTTTTATTTTTCTTGTAAACAATATACCATGGGATCTTCTTTTTAAACAGATATGAGAAGCTCTATCTTTTGATTGTGTTTACCCACTTATATTTGACTCTTACCCATTTATTAGCTCTGATTACTCTTATATCTGCCATCTTGTTTTATATTTTCTTGTGCACGTGTGCCTGTGTGTATATGTGTGAGACTGAATACCCTGAGTTCCATGGCCAGCCAGATAACACCAGCTGAAGTTTGTGACTACAGTGGAGAAGGTAACACCTTTCTCAGGCTACCCTAATGGCAGCTTCTGGATTGGCCAAACTCAGGGCAACACGGGAAAGAGAACAGAAAAACTAGAATGCTCTCCAACTTAGTCCACTTTAGTTGGCTATTTCCTCCCTGTCAAGGGACTTGTTCCTTTTCTGATCTTTCTCAGATAGCTTTTAAGTTTTCTCCATGAATGCCTTAGGACCCATGATTCTCTACCCTCACTGCACATTATAACCATCTAGGGAATATTTAGGAAGTACCAGAGGTGTAGTGTCACCTTAAGAGACTCCAGTTTAATTGGTGTAGGATGAGATCTGGGAATTGGTTGTTTTTTGTTTTTTTAATTTTTATTGCAGTATAGTTGATTTACAATGTTGTGTTAGTTTCAGGTGTACAGCAAATTGAATCAGTTATACCTATACATATATACACTCTTTTTTAGATTCTTTTCCCATATGGGCCATTACAGAGTATTGAGTAGAGTTCCCTATGCTATACAGTAGGTCCTGATTAGTTATCTATTTTTTATATAGTAGTGTGTATATGTCAATCGCATTCTTCCAATTTATCCCTCCCCTCCTTACCCCCCAGTAACCATAAGTTTGTTTTTTACATCTGTAACTCTATTTCTGTTTTTGAGATAAGTTCATTTGTGCTCTTTTTTTAGATTCCACATATAAGTGATATCATATGATATTTGTCTTTCTCTGTCTGACTTATTTCACTCAGTATGACAATCTCTAGGTCCATCCATGTTGCTGCAAATGGCATTATTTCATTCCTTTTTATGGCTAAGTAATATTCCATTGTATATATGTAACACATCTTCTTTATCCATTCCTCTGTTGATGGACATTTAGGTTGCTTCCATGACCCGGCTGTTGTAAATAGTGCTGCAGTGAACACTGGGGTGCATGTATGTTTTCAAATTATGATTTTCTCTGGATTTATGCCCAGGAGTGGGATTGCTGGATCATATGGTAGCTCTATTTTTAGTTTTTTAAGGAACCTCCATACTGTTCTCCATAGTGGCTGTACCAGTTTACAGAGTACCACCAACAGTGTAGGAGGGTTCCCTTTTCTCCACACCCTCTCCAGCCTTTATTGTTTGCATATTTTTTAAACATCTTTATTGCAGTATAATTGCTTTACAATGTTGTGTTAGTTTCCACTGTATAACAAAGTGAATCAGCTATATGTATACATATATCCCCATATCCCCTCCCTCTTGCACCTCCCTCACATCGTCCCTATCCCACCCCTCTAGGTGGACACAAAGCACAGAGCTGATCTCTCTGTGCTATGTGGCTGCTTCCCACTAGCTATCTATTTTACATTTAGTAGTGAATATATGTCACTGCTACTCTCTCACTTCGTCCCAGCTTACACTTCCCCCTCTCTGTGTCCTCAAGTCCATTCTCTACATCTGTGTCTTTATTCCTGTCCATACACTAGGTTCTTCATAAACATTTTTTTTGATTCCATATATATGTGTTAGCATACAGTATTTGCTTTTCTCTTTCTGACTTACTTCACTCTGTGTGACAGTCTCTAGGTCTATCCACCTCACTACAAATAACTCAATTTCATTTCTTTTTATGGCTGAGTAATATTCCATTGTGTATATGTGCCACATCTTCTTTATCCATTCATCTGTCGATGGACACTTAGATTGTTTCCATGTCCTGGCTATTGTAAATAGAGCTGCAATGAACATTGTGGTACGTGACTCTTTTTGAATTATGGTTTTCTCAGGGTATATGCCCAGTAGTGGGATTGCTGGGTCGTATGGTAGTTCTATGTTTTGTTTTTTAAGGAACCTCCATACTGTTCTCCATAGTGGCTGTATCAATTTACATTCCCACCAACAGTGCAAGAGGGTTCCCTTTTCTCCACACCCTCTCCAGCATTTATTGTTTGTAGATTTTTTTGATGATGGCCATTTTGACTGTTGTGAAGTGATACCTCATTGTGGTTTTGATTTGCATTTTTCTAATAATTAGTGATGTTGAGCATCCTTTCATGTGTTTGTTGGCAATCTGTATGGATATAAAAACAAAGATAAACAAATGGGACCTAATGAAACTTAAAAGCTTTTGCACAGCAAAGGAAACCATAAACAAGACAAAAAGACAACCCTCAGAATGGGAGAAAATATTTGCAAATGAAGCAACTGACAAAGGATTAATCTCCAAAATATACAAGCAGCTCATGCAGCTCAATATCAAAAAAACAGACAACCCAATCCAAAAATGGGCAGAAGACCTAAATAGACATTTCTCCAAAGAAGATATACAGATTTCTAACAAACACATGTTTGTATATTTTTTGATGATTGCCATTCTGACCGGTGTGAGGTGATATCTCACTATAGTTTTGATTAGCATTTATCTAATAATTAGTGATGTTGAACATCTTTTCATGTGCTTTTAGGCCATCTGTATGTCTTCTTTGGAGAAATGTCTATTTAGATCTTCCGCCCATTTTTTGATTGGATAACTGGTAGTTTTTTTAAGTCTCACCACCCCTGGGGATTCTAATGTGCAGTCAGGGTGGAGAACCCCACTACATTACAAATATCATCTTTCACGATTTGTAACGTTTCCCTAATACAAGGAACAAATGCTGAGTCCTGAGTGGCTGCTCCTCCTGGAGGCTTTTGGAAGCTTTGTACATGTGGGGAGCTGTCTGTGGGGCTATGAGTACCCTGAGTTCTGGACTGACAAACCCCAGACAGCATTTGTGGTTACCATGGAAAGAGGGCTACCCTGCTCAGACCATTGTACTAGGAACTTCTGGGTTGTCCTCAACCAGGACAATATGGAGGGAAGGGGTTAGAAAAAGGTACAAGGGGAACTTTCTACCTGTCCTCATATTCCATATTGTCTTTCCCTAGCCCTCTCCTACTGTAGGCTGCTTTTTTCTCCCAACGCAGGGACATAACCTCCTTTTTCCAAGGGTCCCTCATAGGATTTTTGTTTAGGTGACCAGTGAGGCTTTAAGTTCTGTCAGCTTCTCCTATGCTCTTTCTGGTATTGAATGCTCCATCTTAAAAGGGCATTTTCCCTCAGCTCGTTTTTTTTCATCCCTCACTGCCTTTGTCTATCTACAATTGTAGGTTTTCATGTCTAACTGTCTTCTAGACTGACTAGACTATAATCTACTTGAGGGTCAGAGCCTTTGTCTCTGGTAATTATTGTTTACTCTGTGCACAGAGTGGCTCTTGGCTTGGTTCATAAAATTATCTTTATTCTTGTTATCTTCAAATAGTGAAGCTCTCCATCTTAAACAGCTTGGATTTTACAAGTTTCAAAAAAATATTTTTTAATAATCAGAAATAAAACATACATTAATTTAAATAATTTATATAATTATTTTACTCATTTGATAGGAGGTAGGGCTATAATTTCAATTTTGTGATGGCCTCTAAATAGTTAAAATGAGCTTGTAAATATCAAACTATTCTTAGCACGCTATGATATTACTGTTGACACAAATCAATCTGATGTGTTTATTCTGGAAAAATTACATTTTATAAAAGACATAGGCCTCTAAGATATTTTAGTTTCCTGGCTTATTGCTACACACTGCTTTTTATAATACCTAAAGTTCTGGCAGCAAATAGAGCCTTAAAGAGAAAGAAAAGTAGTTGAAGGTGTTTTATTACACCTTGGGATACAAGAAAGGGAAAAACAAGGCCAAACTTTGGAGGGAATAAGCCAAGTTCAGAGCATACTAGGAGCCTCAGGAAACAGGATCTGATGGCTTCAATTAGTCACAGAGGATGAAGAGGGGAGGCTGTAGAGCACAGTAAACAAACGGTCTTGCAATAGGCTTTAGAGCAGGCGTAGAGTCAGTTACATGCCTGAAGACGTGGATGTTGTCCTTGTGGAAAAATTAACCTGAGAGAAGAGTCTGTCTCAGCCAGGAGAAAGGAGAAGAAGAAAGACCTAATTGGGCTTATAAGCAATTTGGTGAACAGACAAACCAAAGGGAGTGGGGGTGGGAGGGAGAGTGAGAGAGAGTACACAGAGCAAGAGAGAGTTAGTTTCCATAACTAACTGATCTGTTGGGAGAGTTTTATGTTTTTCCTTTGAGAAAACATCACAGTTTAAATGGAATACGATCAGTTTCTAAAGCTTATTCACTTTCCTTTGATTATGGCCACCATACTTACCAAAGATAGTTGGCTCGGTATAATTTTTCTCTTTGCTTGTCAGTTAATTTATTTGCTAACTATCAGAAAATAGCCATATGTATAAAATGATTTTAATTGATAACATCATTATGAGATATGAATCTCAATTTTCCTTTAAAAAGAGTATAAAAGGCAAATTTTGCATATCAGTAATAGCATATGCATCATTATGTTGCATTAGTCTGAAGCATTAAATATCTTTTTAAATTCAAAGGAGATATGTTTAAAGTGAATAAGTTAATTTTATGTGAATTTTTTTATTCATTAAACTTCTGATAGCCAAAGGAACATTGAGATTTAAAGTTTGTTCATGTTCTAAAATTGAAATAATTTAAGCCCTACACATAATTTTAAGACATTCAGAAGTATAACAACAGGGTGTCTCTAACTCCCTGGTGAACTGAGCTAAAGGATTAAAAAGACTGTACAAGTCAATTTCAAAAGGAATTCAGAGATGTAAATCACCATTGCCAATGTCCTGCTTTCAATTAATGAATAAAAAACCCTGTAGAAAATCTACAGACTCCTATTATAGAGAATGCCCTGAAACAGCAATTGTTTCATAATGTATTGTTAAACAATAAAATATTGTCTTTTCCTTCATATAAAGTTTGAATATTTTAAACAAAGCAGAATACCACCCATCTCTTGAAGAGCTCTTGCAGCTGTTTTCCCCAGAATAAGGAGTCTATTGTTTTATAAACCAGATCAGTCTGGAGCTATCTACATGGCTGAAAAGCGCTGGATAGTCAGTAAACGGTTCATCTATAATCCCAGCAAGTCAGTTTATTGATGATTCAGTAATCCCTCAATTCCTTGAATTGAACAACTGGGGATTTTTTTTTCTCTTCAGTTGATAGACGTGTCTGCCTCCAGACTCAGAATTTACCTAAAGCTCTTAAAGGATAAGTACACATACTTTATCAGTTAGGAAAAGCATGTTTGAAGTTTCAGACCATTGGTTCTCTGATGTTAGCAACTTCCTTAATTTCTGTTTTAGATTAGTCTTCCGAAAAATGATGAGATAGACTTTGTGTAAATTATACGATAGCTATCTTCAATCTCTAAAGTTCTATAGCACTACCAAAGGATCTTATTCCACAAAAACAGTCACTGGAATTTTTCATTTTGATAAAAAACTGGCCAGAGATATATTGCTCTCGATTTGAGGTGCCTCATGAATAGACTCAGCACTAAAATCAGGATGCAAGTAGAATGTATATTCTTGTCAATTTTCAGGCAAAAACAAGAGTAAAATCAAAAGCTGTCTGAAAAGATGAGGTGATCCCAAATCTAAAGGTGTCTATATTGGCTTGTAGTTGCTATGCTTAGTAATTCAAAGAAGTACTTTTTATTTTATACTTTAAATTAAATCCACAACTTGATACAATCACTGCTGTGTTATTTTGAGATTATAATCATACATGAATTTTGACAAATAATCTCACGGGTTGTAATCATTGATCACTTTCTCCATTTATTTGAATGTCATTGCTCCAGGTGTTTTCAGGACTCATAGCAGGAGTGGCCCAGACCTGAAAGCTGCAAGCACAGGCATGGAGTGTGCTCTGTGAATCAGCTCTTTACAGTTGGGCCATAGTGTGAGCTCACTACACTTATTTGCAATAATTTAGGCACATAAACTATAGTACAGCCAAAACTTACATCTAGATTTGAACAAAAGTTAAGCTAACTTTCTGGTATAAAGATCTCAAAAATAGTCTGTTTGCATTCCTGGTCTGGTTTACCACATTTTCCAGTTTTGAATAAGATCAAACTAAAATAATCTGCATAAATAGCATGCTAACCCAAAAGAAAACAATTATCCAGTGCCATAAATCTCACAACAAGAATTTTGCTGGCAAAGTTTTGCAAATCTCATTGATATATGAGGGCCTTGAGCTGCGTATCTGAGTACAGCTGGCATTCATCAATGATTGCAAAAAATTAAGGGAGAATTAAAACACTAGAAATACTCACTGCAAAAATGGGAGAAGCTGTGAGGTGTTCCTAATCTTTAAAATAATTCCTCTCTTTCAGGGAATATATTATATAATCAGTTTATTAGTTAAACATTGCTTTTCCTATCACATCCTTCAAGCACAGTTCCATTCTTTTCCTAGAACATTTTCTTTATTGTGTGCTTGCCTTTATATACCTTTAAATGCTCTTTTGACATAAATTTTGTAGTATTGTTTAAGCTACACCTTAAATCTTTTCTAGAGTTTTTTTACATAAGAAAACAATATTCGATGTGAAGAATTTTTTGCCTTATTAAAAATCAATAGCTAAGATAAATAGTATCAAAAATACTGTCAAACTGTAAAGATAGGTGATGGTATATTGATATATACATTTAAAAAATAAACACATATTTGTCATTAAAAATTAAACTTGAAGGAACCTGAAAAAACTACAAATATATGTCAACAAAAAGAAGGTAATATAGTAACTGACTACTGTGAACTACATCTAAGTGGTATATATCTATAGTATATAACTATAGATACTATATAGTATATGGCTATAACTATCTATTTATATCTAGTAAGTATTTTTAAATTTTTATATTTTTATAAAGTGGTCTTTAAAATTAATTACAAGCAATGATTTTCCTACCCTTTTCCTACTCTCAGAAGTGAGTGCTTTTATCTCTAGCTTTTTCTTCTGGAAAATAATATTCTTCCAGTTAGTTCTCCATCCATCATTATAGCCATTGATTATCTTTTGCCAGACAAATGAAATTTTATCTCCTTTTTTGCCAGACCTCTAGCTCCCCTCCTCCCATATTGGGGATATATACTTTTTCTCGAAATTTAATTCCTTTTTCAAAATGTCCCATTATATCTGTAGGTAATGCATTAACTTTTTTTTTTTTTGATTGATTGATTGATTGATTGGTATGTTGGATCTGTGCTAGGGCTTTCTCTAGTTGTGGCAAGCGGGGGCACTCTTCATCACGGTGCGCGGGCCTCTCACTATCGTGGCCTCTCTTGTTGCAGAGCACAGGCTCCAGACGCGCAGGCTCAGTAGTTGTGGCTCACGGGCCTAGTTGCTCCGCGGCATGTGGGATCTTCCCAGACCAGGGCTCGAACTCGTGTCCCCTGCATTAGCAGGCAGATTCTCAACCACTGTGCCACCAGGGAAGCCCGTAATGCGTTAACTTCTTATTTCATGTTCCCTCAATTATAGAAGATCTCTTTGATGCTCCACTTTGTAACGAATGGATACAGTCTCCCCCATCCTACCCCCACAACAGCTCTGCTTATAATTGTGTATAACTACTGTTCATTAAAGATCCAAGAGTGAATATGACTCCACTTCACTTCTGCTGCTGCTTTTCTTTTCCCTGAAGTTGCTAATTATTCCTTTTTATGTACTATTTATAGTAAGTATTCCCTCTATTTCTTTCTAATCACGTGTGTTTTTTTAGAAACCTTTCTCCAAGGTCTCTGTGTTCAGCTTTGATCTGGGCCGGTACTCTGTACACTACACTTCTTTCCTCTTTCCTGGATTCTATGTCTTTTCCTTTCCTTTGCTTTTCTTTCCTTTTTCCTTTTTTTCTTTTTGAATTCTGTTTTGCTGTAGTCATTTAGATGGTTTGGGTTGGGTCCAGAGATTCTGAATTTCTCTATGATGCTGGTGCTACTGGTCAGGGAAACACACTTTGAACAGTATTGCTGCAGACTAGTGCTGGCCAGTAAAAACATAATGCAAGCCAAATCTGTAATTTTAAAATTTCTGGTGGCCATATTAAAAAAGTAAAATAAACAGGTAATTAATTTTAATAATATATGTCATATTACCCAATACATTCAAACAGGTAACATTCAACATGCAATCAATATTTTTAAATTAGTCAAAAAATATTTTCATTATTTTTCATACTAAATATTTGAAATCTCGTACATATTTTACACTTTACAGTATGTCTGAATTTGGACTAGCCACATTTCAAAAGCTCAATAGCCATATGTATCAGGCACCACTGTACTGGACAGTAGAACCCGAGGGGACCTCTTGCATATGTGCACTAGGACATGTGTACAAAAATGTTCACAGTGACGATGCTCAAGCTAGCAAAACAATGGAAAAACCTAAGTGCCTATTGACAGGAAATGAATAAATGACTACTGTGCAGGATTAAAACTACAACTTCAAACAACAACAGGGATGAATATTGGGAACATAATTAGTTAACTAATAAAAAAATTAGTTAAAGAAAACTGTACTTATAATACTATTTTATAAAGCTCAAAGACATAGAAAAGCAAAATAGTATATTCCTTTGGAATACATAAACATATGTTAAACTTATAAAAAAAAAAACTACAGTAAGAGAGTGACAAAACCAATGCTTGTGACTATGGCTTGGGGAGGGCACGAGGGTTGTGAGAGGCTGAGGAATGAGATGGGGAGAAGCACATAAGAACTTGTGAGTTATTGGAATACACTAGTTCTTGGGGGGTGGGTAGTGTAGCCAAGGGTGTTGTAGTTTATATAACTGTAATTCAAACCTTTCAACTTGCTTTCTTGGCTGCGGTTCCCCCAGGAAGATAGAGCCTGAGACAAGGGCTGGCATGCAGGTAGTTTGCTATGAGAAGTGATTCCAGAGAACAGGATAGGGATTTTGGAAGAGGGAAACAAGGAAGAAGAGAAAGCCAACAGAATTATTGAGGACAACTGGGGCTCAAATCTGCCAGGACCTCTGTGGGACCAAAAGAATCTACCTCAGAATCCCAAAGTGATGCATTCATCACTAGCTCCTGTCTCCCTTGGTCAAGGATTGCCCCACGGAGCATTAACTTCCCACTTCTAGGCGGGGCAGGAATGAATGCCAGCTCAGTTCACCCCGGCCTCCCATGTAGTGGTTTTAGGGAAGCCTCAGCCCCCAGGTGAGAGATCACCACTCAGCTAAAGTAAGATGGTCATGGCAGGAATGGCTAGAGGAATAAAATGTCCTCGAGGATGTGAAGCAGGAGACCAGAGTTGTCCAGACAACTTCCCTGCAGAATACATATATTCTTATGTAGGTATCAAATACATTTTAAAAGTTGATAATAAGGGAAAAAAATACATGTACGTTTCTTTTTCCCCAGATAAAATTATTTCATGGGTACTTAATACTTAACAGATATCATAGTGTTCCTAACATGGCCAAACATAGCGTCCATGACCTGGTCTTGGCTACTTCTCTAATCTCATTTTCTAACATCCTCCTCGTTCTTTACAACAATCCATCAACATTGCCTACAGATATTCTGGGGGCTCACCAACTCCTGGAACTCACCTCAGGGTCTTCACTGTTCCCTCTGCCCGGCTGCTCTTCCCACGGCTTACCTCTCACTCCATGGAGGTAGGTCTCTGCTCACCTGTCAGTTTATCTGAGAAGTCTTTCTTGAGCACCTAACCTTCACATGAGCGTCCCCCACTGACCCACTAGGATGTCACTCTCTGTACTCTTGTGCTGCTTTTCTTTACATGGCATTTCTCACTACCTGATACTACATTATAAAATTACTTTTGCTGTCTGTCTCTCCCACTAGAGTGAAAGCTCCACGAGGACAGGGACACTCCCTGTTCAATTCATAATTCATGCCTGTACCCCAAGGGCCTGGGATAGTACCTGACACCTGATGAATAGTTATTGAATGCCCTCTTTTTACTATTAAAAAAAAAAGCATACCCCTAGCTAGTTGTTTGTTTGTTTGTTTTTGGCTGCACCGTGTGGCATGCTGGATCCTAGTTCCCTGACCAGGGATTGAACCCATGCCCCCTGCAGTGGAAGCATGGAGCTTTAACCACTGGACCCCCAGGGAAGTCCCAGCTCTCTTTTTTAATTTCACACTCTACCAAAATCTCACCTACACTTTTTTTCCCAAGGACTCAAATCCAGAACAACTGCTTGAAATATATGACCTCTTTGTAAATAGCTGTGCCTTTTATAGAACCTAAGCTGACATTTAAGTTTTAATGAAACCTAAAATTGGACAAATTTGCATGGCCTCAGGCCTAACTGAGTACTTTGCATGGTATTGTATAAAGTATTGTATAGAGTGGTCATTCATTAGCTCTTCCAGACAACACTTGCCTCCCCCAGAAGGATATTTGGGGATGCAGAGTTACAGCTGAGTGGTTATGGGCTTCCTTAGGTGGCACAGTCTGTGTATCTGTGAATCAAAAGTGTGGGCAGAAATATGCTTCACAGTCTAAAGAAATGTAGGATAATACTAACATTTGTACATATTACTTAATTTAGCCATAGGCTATTGTTATAATATTTCAGTTTACATTAAGCTGTTTGGGTCCTATTTGTAGTTGTTTCTTCTCTGACAAATGGTACATTTAAAACCGATTCATAATGCTCTCCACATAGGAAATGCTTTATACTAGCATATATTTGGTATGTAAGCCACATGGTCTTGCTCACAGTGGCCAGTGGAATCACAGAGCTGATCAGTGGGGAGGAGCAGTATAAGTGATGATGATGATTTTTACACCATTAAGTTGTAACTCTGAAGGTGGAGGACTAATGACGCTTTAGTGTTGGTGCCCCAGGCACCTGTCTAGGTCCCCTTGGGGCTGAGTTACTGTCCGTGGAGTCTCATCTTTGACCTGGCTACACATTATGGGTTTCTAAGAAGAAAGGACATTCACATTCAGGGGTGGCAAAGCTGTGCCTCAAAGGAAGCAGTTATGCCTCATTCATAAGTGGGGCCCAACATATGAGGACCTAGTAAGTACCTGTTGATTGAGTTAATTAAATGCCCAGTATCAATGATCAACTAGTACTAAAAAAAAAAGCAAGAGGCAAATTTTGTTTTTGTAATTCAAAAATGTTTAAAAGTATCTTTTTCTTTTGAAAAATGTACTGTCAGTTGTGTAGGGGTCTTTTACCCATAGCCTTAGACCAATACCATTACTTCTTAGCCTCAAACTAAATAATAAAAAAAAAAAAAAGCTTGAAACACCAAAATTTTTAGTACTACAAAACCAAGGTTTTTTCATCCTTTGTGGCACTACATATGAGTGTGTGTGCATGCATTTGCATGTGTATATAATACAAAAATATTAGTAAATTTAGAAAATGATATCAAAATATAAAGAGCCCAAATCCTGAAAAATAACTTGAAGTTAATAATTTTTCTACCACTATAATAAATATGATGGACTTTTTGATTTTGTGTTTGTTCTTTTTATATCTGAAGATTTAATGAATCGATACATGAATAGTACTTGAAAGAGTGCCTATTTAAAATGGCTTGGTTTCTCAAGGGAACTTGCCAATAATTAGAATGTCAGTATCTACATAGATATGAGAGGAAAAAATACTGGAGTCTTTCTAAAGTTTAATGCAACATTTCATGAAAGATTATAAGATAGAACCTAGGAGTACTAGTAAAATTTCAAACTTTAAGAAATTTTAGCTTGTGTTGCATTAGAGAGTTGTGTTCTGTAGATACACAATCCTCATTCTTTCCTCATTTTCACGCCAAGTATTTTGGCTGCACCATCTTCAAATATCCATTTGGAAAAACATGTCTATCAGCAGCTCATTTTCTCATCAATTTAAACTACCAAACTATAAATTTTTTGCAAACTGCAGATGGCCTCAAACATTGTGTTAACTATATAGAAAATACGCTGGATGCTTTCTAAATATGTAGCAAAATAAGAAGCATTTTTCTAAGTCAAGACATTATACCCTTTTCGGAGAGACCTGCAAGATGATGGAGGAGTGGGACGTGAAGATCACCTTCCTCCCCACAAATACCTCAGAAATACATCTACATGTGGAACAACTCCTGCAGAACACCTACTGAACGCTGGCAGAAGACCTCAGACTTCCCAAAAGATGCCCTCAGGCGACTTATACACAGAGGCGGGGCCAAATCCAAAGCTGAATCCCAGGAGCTGTACCAACAAAGAAGAGAAAGGGAAATCTCTCCCAGCAGCCTCAGGAGCAGCGGATTAAATCTCCACAATCAACTTGATGTAAACTGCATCCCTGGAATACCTGAATTGACAACGAATCATCCCTAAATTGAGGTGGCGGACTTTGGGAGCAACTGTAGACTTGGGGTTTGCTTTCTGCATCTAATTTGTTTCTGGTTTTATGTTTATCTTAGTTTAGTGTTTAGAGTTTATTATCATTGGTAGATTTGTTGATTGATTTGGTGGCTTTTTTCCTTATTTTTAAATATATATATATATTTTTTCCTTTTTCTCTTATTGTGAGTGTGTATGTGTATGCTTCTTTGTGTAATTTTCTCTGTATAGCTTTGCTTTTACCATTTGTCCTAGGGTTCTGTCTGTCCTTTATTTTTTTCTTTGGTATAGTTTTTAGTGCTTGCTATCATTGGTAGATTTGTTTTTTGGTTTGGTTGCTCTCTTCTTTCATTCTTTGTTTTTCCTTTTTTTATTACTTTTTAATTTATTTTATTTTTCATAATTTTTTTTCTTTTTCCTTTTAATAACTATTTTATTTTATTTTATTTGTTCTTCCCTTCTTTCTGTTTTTCTCCCTTTTCTTCTGAGCTGTGTGGCTGACAGCATCTTGGTTCTCTGGCCGGGTGTCAGACCTGAGTCTCTGAGGTGGGAGAGCTGAGTTCGGGACATAGGTCCACCAGAGACTTCCCGGTTCCATGTAATATCAAACAGCAAAAGCTGTCCCAGAGATCTCTATCTCAATCCTAAAACCCAGCTCCACTCAACAACCAGCAAGCTACAGTGCTGGATACCCTGTGGCAAACAACTAGCAAGAAAGGAACACAGCCCCACCCATTAGCAGAGAGTCTGCCTCAAATCATAATAAGGTCACAGACACCCAAAAACACACCACTGGAAGCAGTCCTGCCCACCAGAAAGATAATATCCAGCCCCATCCACCAGAACACAAGAAGCAGTCCCCTCCACCAGGAAGCCTACAAAACCCACTGAACCAACCTTAGCTACTGGGGGAAGACACCAAAAGCAACAGGAACTACGAACCTGAAGCCTGCGAAAAGGAGACCCCAAACACAGTAAGTTAAGCTAAATCAGAAGGCAGAGAAATATGCAGCAGATGAAGGAGCAAGGAAAAAACCCACCAGACCAAACAAATGAAGAGGAAATAGGCAGTCTGCCTGAAAAAGAATTCAGAGTAATGATAGTAAAGATGATACAAAATCTTGGAAATAGAATGGAGAAAATACAAGAAACGTTTAACAAGGAACTAGAAGAACTAATGAGCAAACAATGATGAACAATACAATCAATGAAATTAAAAATTCTCTAGAAGAAATCAATAGCAGAATAACTGAGGTAGAAGAACGGATAAGTGACAAGGAAGATAAAACAGTGGAAATAATTACTGCAGAGCAGAATAAAGAAAAAAGAATGAAAAGAATGGAGGACAAACTCACAGACCTCTGGGACTACATTAAACACACCAACATTCGAATTATACGGGTGCCAGAAGAAGAAGAGAAAAAGAAAGGGACAGAGAAAATATTTGAAGAGTTTATAGTTGAAAACTTCCCTAATATGGGAAAGGAAATAGTCAATCAAATCCAGGAAGTGCAGAGTCCCAGACAGGGTAAATCCAAGGAGAAACACGCCAAGACACATATTAATCAAACTATCAAAAATTAAATACAAAGAAAAAATATTAAACAGCAAGGGAAAAGCAACAGATAATATACAAGGTAATGCCCATAAGGTTAACAGCTGATCTTTCAGCAGAAATTCTGCAAGCTAGAAGGGACTGGCAGGACATATTTAAAGTGATGAAAGGGAAAAACCAACATACAAGATTACCCAGCAAGGATCTCATTCAGATTTGACAGAGAAATTAAAATGTTTACAGATAAGCAAAAGCTAAGAGAATTCAGCACCACCAAACCAGCTTTACAACAAATGCTAGAGGAACTTCTCTAGGCAGGAAACACAAGACAAGGAGAACACCTACAATAACAAACCCAAAATAATTAAGAAAATGGTAATAGGAACATACATATCGATAACTACCTTAAGTGTAAAGGTATTAAATGCTCCAACCAAAAGACATAGACTGGCTGAATGGATACAAAAACAAGACCCATATATATGCTGTCTACAAGAGACCCACTTCAGACCTAGGGACACATACAGACTGAAAGTGAGGGGATGGAAAAAGATATTCCAGGCAAATGGAAATCAAAAGAAAGCTGGAGTAGCAATTCTCCTATCAGACAAAATAGACTTTAAAATAAAAACTATTACAAGAGACAAAGAAGGACACTACATAATGATCAAGGGATCAATCCAAGAAGAAGATATAACAATTGTAAATATTTATGCACCCAACATAGGAGCACCTCAATACATAAGGCAAATGCTAACAGCCATAAAAGAGGAAATTGACAGTAACACAATCATAGTAGGGGACTTTAACACCCCACTTTCACCAATGGACAGATCATACAAAATGAAAATAAATAAGGAAACACAAGCTTTAAATGATACATTAAACAATATGGACTTAATTGATATTTATAGGACATTCCATCCAAAAACAACAGAATACACTTTCTTCTCAAGTGCTCATGGAACATTCTTCAGGATAGATCATATCTTTGGTCACAAATCGAGCCTTGGAAAATTTAAGAAAATTGAAATCATATCAAGTATCCGTTCTGACCACAACGCTATGAGACTAGATATCAATTACAGGAAAAAATCTATAAAAAATACAAACACATGGAGGCTATACAATACACTACTTAATAACCAAGAGATCACTGAAAAAATCAAAGAGGAAATCAGAAAATACCTAGAAACAAATGACATGAAAACACGATGACCCAAAACCTATGGGATGCAGCAAAAGCAGTTCTAAGAGGAAAGTTTATAGCAAAACAATCCTACCTCAAGAAACAAGAAACGTCTCAAGTAAACAAACCTTACGCCTAAAGCAATTAGAGAAAGAAGAACAAGAAAACCCCAAAGTTAGCAGAAGGAAAGAAATCATAAAGATCAGATCAGAAATAAATGAAAAAGAAATGAAGGAAACAATAGCAAAGATCAATAAAACTAAAAGGTGGTTCTTTGAGAAGATAAACAAAATTGGTAAGCCAATAGCCAGACTCATAAAGAAAAAACAGGAGAAGATTCAAATCAATAGAATTAGAACTGAAAAAGGAGAAGTAACAACTGACATGGCAGAAATACGAAGGATCATAAGAGATTACTAAAAGCAGCTGTATGCCAATAAAATGGACAACCTGGAAGAAATGGACAAATTCTTAGAAAAGCACAACCTTCTGAGACTGACCCAGGAATAAATAGAAAATATAAACAGACCAATCAGAAGCGCTGAAATTGAAACTGGGATTAAAACTCTTCCAGCAAACAAAATCCCAGGACCAGATAGATTCACAGGTGAATTCTATCAAACATTTAGAGAAGAGCTAACACCTATCCTTCTCAAACTCTTCCAAAATATAGCAGAGGGAGGAACACTCCCAAACTCATTCTACAAGGCCACCAGCACCCAGATACCAAAATCAGACAAAGATGTCACAAAGAAAGAAAACTACAGGCCAATATCACTGATGAACATAGACGCAAAAATCCTCAAGAAAGTACTAGCAAACAGATTCCAACAGCACATTAAAAGGATCATACACCATGATCAAGTGGGGTGTATCCCAGGAATGCAAGGATTCTTCAATATATGCAAATCAATCAATGTGATAAACCGTATTAAAAAATTGAAGGAGAAAAACTATATGATCATCTCAATAGCTGCAGAGAAAGCTTTCGACAAAATTCAACACCCATTTATGATAAAAACCCTCCAGAAAGTAGGCATAGAAGGAACTTACCTCAACATAATAAAGGCCATATATGACAAACCCACAGCCAACATCGTTCTCAATGGTGAAAAACTGAAACCATTTCCTCTAAGATAAGGAACAAGACAAGGTTGTCCACTCTCACCACTATTATTCAACATAGTTTTGGAAGTTTTAGCCACAGCAATCAGAGAAGACAAAGAAATAAAAGGAATCCAAATCAGAAAAGAAGAAGTAAAGCTGTCACTGTTTGCAGATGACATGATACTATACATAGAGAATCCTAAAGATGCTACCAGAAAACTACTAGAGCTAATCAATGCATTTGGTAAAGAAGCAGGATACAAAATTAATGCACAGAAATCTCTTGCATTCCTATACACTAATGATGAAAAATCTGAAAAAGAAATTAAGAAAACACTCCTTTTTACCATTGCAAGAAAAAGAATAAAATACCTAGGAATAAACCTACCTAAGGAAACAAAAGACCTGTATGCAGAAAACTATAAGACACTGATGAAAGAAATTAAAGATGGTACAAACAGATGGAGAGATATACCATGCTCTTGGATTGCAAGAATCAACATTGTGAAAATGACTATACCACCCAAAGCAATCTACAGATTCAGTGCAATCCCTATCAAACTACCAATGGCATTTTTCACAGAACTAGAGCAAAAAATTTCACAGTTTGTATGGAAACACAAAAGACCCCGAATAGCCAAAGCAATCTCAAGAAAGAAAAACGGAGCTGGAGGAATCAGACTCCCTGACTTCAGACTACACTACAAAGCTACAGTAATGAAGACCATATGGTACTGGCACAAAAAGAGAAATATAGATCAGTGGATCAGGATAGAAAGCCCAGAGATAAACCCATGCACATATGGTCACCTTATCTTTGATAAAGGAGGCAAGCATTTATAATGGAGAAAAGACAGCCTCTTCAATAAGTGGTGCTTTCAAAACTGGACAGCTACAAGTATAAGAATGAAATTAGAACACTCCCTAACACCATACACAAAAATAAACTCAAAATGGATTAAAGACCTAAATGTAAGGTCAGACACTATAAAACTCTTAGAGGAAAACATAGGCAGAACATTCTATGACAGAAATCATAGCAACATCCTTTTTGACCCACCTCCTAGAGAAATGGAAATAAAAACAAAAATAAATGGGACCTAATGAAACTTAAAAGCTTTTGCACAGCAAAGGGAACCATAAACAAGAAAAAAAGACCACCCTCAGAATGGGAGAAAATATTTGCAAATGAAGCAGCTGACAAAAGATTAATCTCTAAAATTTACAAGCAGCTCATGTAGCTCAATATCAAAAAAACAAAGAATCTAATCCAACAATGGGCAGGAGACCTAAATAGACATTTTTCCTAAGAAGATATACAGATTGCCAACAAACACATGAAAGGATGCTCAACATCACTAATCATTAGAGAAATGCAAATCAAAACTACGATGAGGTATCACCTCACAGCAGTCAGAATGGCCATCATCAAAAAATCTACAAACAATAAATGGTGGAATGAGTGTGGAGAAAAGGGAACCCTGTTGCGCTGTTGGTGGGAATGTCAATTGATACAGCCACTATGGAGAACAGTATGGAGGTTCCTTAAAAAACTAAAAATAGAACTACATATGACCCAGCAATCCCACTACTGGGCATATACCCTGAGAAAACCATAATTCAGAAAAAAAGTCATGTACCACAATGTTCATTGCAGCTCTATTTACAATAGCCAGGACATGGAAGCAACCTAAGTGTCCATGGACAGATGAATGGATAAAGAAGATGTGGCACATATATACAATGGAATATTACTCAGCCATAAAAGGAAACAAAATTGAGTTTTTTGTAGTGAGGTGGATGGACCTCGAGTGTGTCGTACAGAGTGAAGTAAGTCAGAAAGAGAAAAACAAATGCTGTATGCTAACACATATATATGGAATCTAAAAAAAAAAAGAAAAAATTTGTTCTGAAGAACCTAGCATCAGGACAGGAATAAAGATGCAGACATAAAGAATGGACTAGTGGACATGGGGAGGGGGAAGGGTAAGCTGGGGCAAAGTGAGAGAATGGCATGGACATATATACACTACTAAATGTAAAATAGATAGCTAGTGGGAAGCAGCCACATAGCACAGGGAGATCAGTCAGTGCTTTGTGACTACATAGAGGGTGGGATAGTGAGGGTTGGAGGGAGACGCAAGAGAGAGGAGATATGGGGATATATGTATATGTATAGCTGATTCACTTTGATATAAAGCAGAAGCTAACACACCATTGTAAAGCAATTATACTCCAATAAAGATGCTCAAAAGTAAATAAATAAATAATAAATTAAAATAAATAAAAAATAAATCTTTGGAAAAAATAGAAAAAAAACGAAGCAAACAGAAAATAAAGGGGAACAATTTTTTTCATAATTGGGGCAGACCACCTAGGGAATCTCTGAGGTTTCCTCAGTGGACTATTCCAGTAGAAGCTCAAGTGTAATTCAGTGTATGAAAATCCAGTCTACCTCCAGAGACCACACTCTCGAAATAGAAAGAAACACATGAAAATACACTGCACAGTGCCTGTGTTATAGTACATGTTCAATAAATAGTACCTTTGTCTGTACTTTTCCTTTTAGTTACTACCTAAGTTTGTCATATAACCTCATTTTTGCTTGAAAAATAAATCTTAGTTTATTTATCCATAAAAAAAGACATTATCCTTTTCAATGAAAATCAAAAAAAAATTTGTGTCATAATTTAAATGCTCTCCATCAGGTTTTAGGAAACAATATGCTTTCCAATAAAAAAAAAGGAGTTCAAGAAAAGATCTCTCAGAATTATCAAATTGTTGTTAGGTTACCCTCAGCCTCTGAGAGCTATGACCGAAGATAAAGCCAACATACCTAGACCATAATAGTTATGAAAAATCATGTTTCCACGCTGATGGAAATGATTTAAAAATTACTTTATTAGTTCGGCTCTATTCCCATTTTGCTAATTCTTTTCGTAAATGAGTGCTGAATTTTGTCAAAAGGTTTTTTTCCTCTCACCTACTGAGATGATTGTATGGTTTTTCACTTTTACTCTATTAGTGTGGTAAATTGAATTGACTGATTTTCAAATAATTAACTTGCATTCTTAGAATTAATTCAACATGTTAGTAATATATTATCCATTTTATATGTCACTGAATTTAATTTACTAATTTTTCTAATGTTTTAGTTAGGATTTTTACATCTATCTTCATGAGAAAAATTGGACTATGAATTTCTTTTCTTTTAATATCCTTCTTGGCTTTGGCATCAAGGTTATGCTGTCCTAATGTGAATTTATATCTGCTTGTTGTTACCTCCTTAAATGTTTGGAAGAATTTGATGGAGAATTTAACTGGTAATTTCTTTATCAGAAGATCTATAATTATGAAACGAATTTCTTTAATAGATATAGGATAATTCAGATTTTCTAAACTGTGTTATATCAATTTTAGTGTGTTTTTAGGGAACTTAACCATTTCATTTAAATTTTCAAATTTATTGGCATAAAGTCTTGGTAATATCTAATTATATCATCCTTTTAATATCTATATTCTAGTGTTACTCTTTTTGCATTTGTGATTTTAGCAACTTGCAGCTTATTTTTTTTTTTTTTAATTTTATAGCTACTTTATTTATTTATTTATTTATTTATTTTTTGGCTGTGTTGGGTCTTCGGTTCGTGCGAGGGCTTTCTCTAGTTACGGCAAGTGGGGGCCACTCTTCATCGCGGTGCGGGGACCGCTCTTCATCGCGGTGCGCGGGCCTTTCACTATCGCGGCCCCTCCCGTTGTGGGGCACAGGCTCCAGACGCGCAGGCTCAGTAGTTGTGGCTCACGGGCCCAGCCGCTCCATGGCATGTGGGATCTTCCCAGACCAGGGCTCGAACCCGTGTCCCCTGCATTAGCAGGCAGATTCTCAACCACTGCGCCACCAGGGAAGCCCCGCAGCTTATTTTTTTCCTTAAT
Organism: Balaenoptera acutorostrata; assembly: GCF_949987535.1. Classification (NCBI taxonomy): domain Eukaryota; kingdom Metazoa; phylum Chordata; class Mammalia; order Artiodactyla; family Balaenopteridae; genus Balaenoptera; species Balaenoptera acutorostrata. The sequence goes on from NC_080077.1 coordinate 48,116,483, forward strand.
TATTTTTACCAGAGTTTTATAAATTTTGTTAGCCTTTTCAAAAAAAAAAAATTTACTTTATTGGCTCATTTACCAAATGCATAAAAGAAATTTCAAAGTAATAAGAAGGCAAATCCCTATTTGAATAGGTATTTAGAAAGATGCTGATGTCATTATATAGAAAGGCAAAGTTACAACCATTGCAGTACCTATTAATCACATTTTATCAGCTTTCAGAATATTTACTACTATGTCTTAAACGTCTTTGCAAAATTGAACTTTTTAAAATTATATTTTATTGTCTTCAAAGGCTTTTTCTATAGATGGGAGGTAACCTTCATAGTTGTGCATTATAATAAATAGTATGAAGTATTAAATTTAAATATTTAAAGCTACATTTCAATGAAATCTTTAAGAAGGTTAATTTTGAAAATGTGTTAAAGACAACTCTACATCAAGTTCTTTGTGTTCCATGTGACTGAGAAGAGGAGAAATGGCCCTTTGTGCCTTAAAATAAATGGAAAGTTACCAAAAATGAGCTCTACAGGGGCCTCTTCTAAAGTGGATTTATGATTTAGAGGAGAGACCTCAGGACTAGAGGCCAGTAGACTGGTGTGTGTTCTTACTTCCTGCAGTATTTTGAACAAGTCTTTAAACACCTCTAAACTTTAGATTCCTCACCCGTAAACTGAAGGCTTGGACAGAATTATATCTAAAGGCCTATTAGTAAGAACATTCTACAATTCTACTCTGAAAAGAGAGAGAGCCTTACTTATTTATTTCTGTCTCTTAAATTCTTTTTTTTTTTAATTAATTAATTAATTTACTTATTTTTGGCTGTGTTGGGTCTTCGTTTCTGTGCCAGGGCTTTCTCTAGTTGTGGCAAGTGGGGGCCACTCTTCATCACGGTGCGTGGGCCTCTCACTATCGCGGCCTCTCTTGTTGCGGAGCACAGGCTCCAGACGTGCAGGCTCAGTAGTTGTGGCTCACGGGCCTAGTTGCTCCGCGGCATGTGGGATCTTCCCAGACCAGGGCCCGAACCCGTGTCCTGTGCTTTGGCAGGCAGATTCTCAACCACTGCACCACCAGGGAAGCCCCTGTCTCTTAAATTCTTGATCCCTAATTATATCTCAGATTCTTGAAATGATTTTTGTTACTTATTCTTATCATTTTTAATGACGTTAGATAATTTTATATGTAAATATCCTAGCAAACATTAATTCTTTTTGTTTGAGGTGCGTGTATGTTTGTGCCTGCAATATGGTTTTCATAATTGTAATCAATGTGTACCTCCTAGATCTTATGTTCTGCTTTTTACTTTTATATTACTTTATAAACCTATTTCCAGGTATAAGGATGAAACTGGATTGCATATGTGCATATGTAACAAATAGTTTGAAAACTCTGCATGTATTTCAGAGTTTAGGTATTTTCCTCCACTTTGATGTGAGCCCCTCAAATTCAGGGATTCCTTATTACTTATCTTATCCCCTCTAGCGTCTAGCAGGGAACTGACATGCTGATGTTCAGTAAAAATAATAACTAATTATTGCTAACATTTATTCAGCTCTTACATCATATGTTAAACTAATTGCTTTGTATATGTCATTTGTTTAGTAATCACAAATAACTTTTCATAAAAATACTATTATCATCATCAAATTTTTATTTTTTAATTTTTATTTTATTTGTGTTTTTTAAATATAGTTGATATACAGTATTATATGTTACAGGTGTAAAATATAGTGATTCACAATCTTCAGAGATTATACTCCATTCAGAGATATTATGAAATATTGCCTAGATTCACCATGTTGTACAATTTATCCTTGTAGCTTATTTTATACATAATAGTTTGTACCTCTTAATCCCCTATCCCTTTCTTGCCCCTCTCCCCTCCTCTCTCTGGTAACCACTAGTTTGTTCTCTATATCTGTGAGTCTGCGTATTTTTTGTTATCATCTAATTTTTTAAATGAGAGAAGTGGGGCTTGAAGAACTTAGGTAACTTTTCCAGTTTGTAAGAGGTAGCACTAGTTTTGTAATCCAAACAGAGAGCACTTAACAACCTCACTATACTTCATTTATTTTACATCTATTTATTAAATGACATTCCATCCTATTTATAGTCCATATTTTTTTAGCTATTTCCCTCATGGATGGACAAGTAGACTGTCTTTAGACTGTCGGTAATATACACAGTGGTGCTACTAAACACTTATAATATCCCTTAGTATGTATATGTGAATTATTCTCACACTCAAAATAATAAACAAAAGGTGAAATATACATTGATGCAGTATTATTCAGCCTTTTCTAAGGAGAAAATTCTGACACATGCTACAACATGGATGAGACTTAAGGACAGTGAAGTAAGGCAGTCACCAAAAGACAACTACTATGTGATTCCACTTATATGAGGCATATAGATTAGTCAAATTCATAGAGATGGAAAGTAGAATGGTGGTTGCCAGGGACTGAAGGGATAAGAGAACAGGGAGTTGATGTTTAATTGATACAGGGTTTCAATTTGGGAAGATGAAAAAGTTCTGGAGATGATGGTGAATATAAGCAATGCCACTGAACTGTACTCTTAAAAATGGTTTGAATGGTCAATTTTAAGTTATATATATTTTACCACAAAAAAAGAACTAAAAATAAAACTCTATGAAGCATTATTTGCATAACAAAAAAGTAGTCACCAAGAAATACTATTACAAGTTCTTATTCTTCAGAACCTTAAATGGCTCTTAAATTTTGCTTCTTTAGGGTATCTTCCCCGATATCTAGTTAGGTACATCCCCTGGTTACATGCTTCGTAGCACCCTGTATTTTTCCCCCATAGAACTTGTTACAAGGGCAATTAAATAATAATTTGTGTAATTATATTTTAATGACTGCCCTCTCTCCAGTAAGCAAGGTCTGTGACTGCCTTGCTCACTTCTATAGACCTAATGCTATGTCAATCAGATAACTGAGCAGGGGCTTTGTTATCTAGAAAAAGAATATGTCTTCTTGTTTGCACTCTATTCAACTAATAATCCCAACTTCATATCATATCTAAAGTATCCAACTAACACCTAATAACAATATTCTATTTTAATCAAAACGTATTGAATATGTTCTACATCGGGCACAATTCTGGAGTCAGATAAGAAAACTGTTCTCAGGGAGCTTACATTTTTTGAGATGGACAGAGGAAATGAACAGAGTATATCAGATAGTAGTATGCTATTCAGAGATTTAAAATAGTGTAATGTACCAGATAATTCTGGTTGCTCAGTGAAGTCCTCTCTCAGTAGGTAGTAAGATCTGAGTGACAAGAAACAATCACCCATGCAAGGATCAGGAGGAAAATCTTCCAGGTAAAAGAGAAGCAACATGCCTTGAAATTGGATTAAACTTGTTATATTTAAAGAACAACTGTGACATAAAAAGTCATTGATCTTGGAAGAAAATTGACAAGGGGTAAGTAGTAAAGTATTAGATAGGGGCTAAATCCTTTCAGGCTGTGCTGCCCAGAGCCTGATCATGGCTTTAATTTTAGTTGAAATGGAAATACATGAAGGGTTTTAAATAGGGAGGAAACAAGATTTAATTCATGTTTTAAATCAGATTCCTCTTCTTTTTGGAGAGTAGATTCTAGAAGATCAAGAATGGAAAGAGAAAGCAATTAACAGATTATTGCAGGATTCTAGAAGGGAGAAAATGATGTTAGGATTAAGCTAGTGATAGTAAAGAAGAAGAACACACATTCAGGATGTGATTTTTAATTAGTGTAAACAGTGCTAGGTTGGATATAGTATGTTGGAGAGATCAAGAATAATCATGGGAAACAGTTGGGATTTTAATGTAAGCAACACACTGTATCTGGCATCATTCATTGAGATGGAAGAGACTTGAGGAGGAGCAGGTTTGGGAGTAAAAATCAAGAGTTGACCATGTTGAGTCTGAAAAGCCTATGCAGATGTAAGTGAAGACTTTGTATATACACGAGTCAGAACTTCTTAGGAGAAGCAGAGCTTGGAGATGCAGATCTGGGAGCATTAGCATTTAGAGAATATTTAAGGTTTTGGGACTGAATTAGGTCAGTTAGGGACTATACATAGATAAGACGGGGAGCCCAAGACTTAGACCTGAGCCATTCTAAAAATTATTGTCCAGCCAGGGAAAGACAAACCCACAAAAAGGCTGAAGAATAGCTAGAAAGGTTAAAACAAACAAACAAACAAAAAAGCAAAAAAATGAGAATGTGGTATCACAGAAGGGAAGAAAGAATTTCAAGAAGAAAACTTGACCTTGAACTGTTTGGGAGTGTTTTACAGTGTTCTTTCAAACCTCCTTTCTTGCTTAGTTTCCATGATTCTCCTGTTCTCTCCTGGCTCTCCTGTGGACTACTTGGTCATTTCTTAATCATCTCTTTTATTAGTATTTCTGCTTCTCCCTGTGTTTTGAATGTTGGTGCAGTCTAGGATTCTGCCTCCAGATGTTTTTCTTCTAACTTCCCACGTTTTCTCTGAGATTGAATCCTCTTCTGTGACTGAATATGCTTCATGATGTGGATGATCCGTAGATTTCATTCCAGTCACAGTCAGAAGAGGTTAAGTAATATGTAAGTGGTGATTGGGAGGCTTGAATTCTACTCCTGTCTCTACCAGTTATGAGCTATATGTTTTAGGGAATGTCTTCCAGGCCTCAGTGCTCTGTGTGTATAAAGAGGTGAGGAGATAACTGCCTTGGTCCCTTCCAGTCTATGCGGGCCTTTGGGGAAAACAAAATAGGGGAAAATTTGTGCCAATGTAATAATGTAATTTTACTGATATTTTCTCTCTACATGTGGTCTCTCTCTGATGATCTATTTCAGTATAGGCCTACTTCTTTTCTACTTAGTTGGCATATTTTCTCACAAATACACTTTTTTGGGGAACAAAACCTCTATTTTATTAAGCCTTAATTTGACCTACAACCAAAGTATACTTGACAAGTTTAATTGTACAAGAAGATGTGCTGATGAAACCCTACTAAGCCATTCTGTACTTGGGCAGGAACTATTGAGAGACTAAGTTTCACTGGAAATGAAAAAGACTTCCAATGATTGAAATGAAATTGTATCTAACAAAAATAATTTGCAATTTAAAAAACTTCCCATCACCTAAAGAAACAAGGACTATGATAAATGAGAGGGCAAAAATATATTTTGGATGAAGATGGAGACTTCTGTATAGAGAAAAAAAATCCAGTATGAAATTTGGTTTGTAATGATATAGAGTAAACTTTCTAGTCAGGAAGGTTGTATTTGTTTATTTTTACCAAGGGTAAGTCCTAATATGTTATCCCAGAAGAGAGTCCTCCTTTCAAAAATATACAATCTAAGCCCTACACTAAGGATTCTGTTACAGACACTGAAAGGACTTTCAGATTTTAAAAAGAAAACTACGGACATGACTCTTATCCCTGTAAGTCAAAAGTACAGTGCAAGACTAACAATCAGAAGTGGACATGGGATGACAAGATCTAATTATTCCCACCTCTGATCCAGGTTTCTCAAATTGATTCATTGCTAGTGCCCACTAGGGAATCTTAAGCCCATCATTTGCCCCTTACATAAATCCCTTTCATTGTTCCCATAATAATCAGGCTGGCACTGCTATAATTTGAAACAGTGGTTTCATGGAGTCTTATTTTTCACACTAGCTGTAAGAATTCTTTGAGACACCTGGACCATACGATCCTTTGATTTTTTTCTAAGGCCCAAGGGCGAATCATGAAAGCAAAAGAGTAATGATTCCATGTATGGCAAACTAAAGACACTTATAACCCCTTAGCCGTAACATTCCTGGAGGGTTGATGTAAATACATTAATCATTCTGCCAGGAACTAAATTTTTATTCTAGTTTGCACAATTGCATCATGACAAGCAAGGTACTGTATGTTTCAAGACATCATACTTAATTAAGCCTTTTTAACAGGGCTTCTTTCCTTCTTTGGAAGAAGAATTTAAAACATTTAACATAATGTGATCTGGCTTCCTGAAGTTTATTATAATTTGTTTGGGCAAATTAAACAAAAAGTGTTATAACTGTTTTGTAGATTCTTATTATTTTTCTAAACTATAAACCAGAAAGATGAATTAGAGCCACTTCCTCAATGAAAACCTCTGATAGATTCCCATAACTAATGCCATTTATTATAACAATGTTAAATAATACAATTGTATTATTCTTGCAATATAATATTATAATTGTAAAGTTATTAATATAATTACATGCCTGTTAATTATTGATTTATGTATTTTATTATATATATAATTAGCAACTTCCCAGATACACAATTAACAAGCACAATGATAAAACTCTTGAGAGAGGAGCATATAGTACCTCTCTTGAAAGAGTTGAAAGATCTATGTAAGTTTCATTAAAAGTTTGTCTCTATGACAAATTCAAAATATGCACAATCTTCATACATCTATTTATACATTGGATTATGGTTTAAAAGTACCATGTGGTTAATGTTACTCCTTATAGATACTCTAAGAATAATTTTTAAACAATTAAGTAAATAAATGCTCAGAAGCAGATATAATTCATACACATAATTACTGTCTCCCTGTCACATGTGTGTCAGCATTTATGAATTAGGAGGCACAACTTACACCTGATCACATTTGTTCATTTATTCTCTTGGATAAAAGAGTAATCACATATAAAACCTTCTGAGCTGCTCCTTGGAGAAATATACATTGGTATTTATAGGTATGAAGATGGATAGCTGGTGGGTGGGAGAGAGGTTGTTCACTGGGCTATGAGTAATAGCAGCCTTGACCTCTCCTCTTACAGTCAAGACAAGGTGGAACCAGCGAGGCAGAAAATTCCTGGGGTGCTTCCATGGCATTTATTGTGCCTGGAGTTGTTATGTATGAAATGGGATCAGCCTGGGATCATGAACCTGGTATGGCCCATGTGTCTGGGTTGTGTCTACAGTGCTCAGAGTATTCAAAGTAGAGAGGCAAGGCCAGTACCTGCCACTGGATTCATTGGTGTACCTGGGCCTTTAGTAGAGCATGAATGGCTAATGTATCCAGGTCATCAATGAGTGCAGTAAAGTCAGTTTTCTCCATTCAGTCAGGATGTCAGTCAGACATCTGGAGGGAGTGCAGGCTCCAAAAGGATCTAGGTCTACCTACTTCCTATACTTGGCCCCTTTGTGTCCCTCCCAAAGCATGACCTGAGCCTCTGTTGATGTTAGTCCCAGCAAAAGTCTATATCACTCTCTTTGCCTGCCTACTCCCATCTCATTCCTCACACACAGCTCTATGTAGAATTTTGCCCGTAACCGTGGGGCCCATAACTACTACAGCTCTGGGCTTCATGTTCTAGAGACCAGAGAGTGGTGGCCTAGATGGCTAATGACTTCTCAGTGTGGGCTCCATATGTAGGCAGTCTGGGGTCAAGTCCCAGTTATGCTACTATTGGTTAGGGAATTTTGAAGTAAGTCACATAACATCTTTAAGGCTCAGTTAACTTATCTTTAAAGTGAAGAAATTAATAATATCTATTTCATAGATATTAGATACGAGACCATAAACAATGCCTAGCTCCATGCTTGGTACTGAATAAGCAATGAAGAAGTGAAGTGATAGTTGTCTTCTTTTCTTTTATCCCTCAACATAAAACATTCTTCTCTCAACGTTCACCTGAGCATGGTTTTGCCATAGTCACTAGGTGGTTACACACTCATCCCTGGACTGAGAACGTGAACCCGGGGACACAATGGAAACCATTTTGTTGGAAACCTGTATCTCCATCCCCATCTGCTCCTCCCTGCCGTCTACATTCCTTCCACCCTGAGCCTCTGATTTTCTTCCCACAGCTCTTCCACACCACTCTTTTCTTGCTTTCACCTCTTCCCTACCTTGAAACTCCTCTTAGACTCAACTCAGATATCTGCTCTGTAAAATTGTCACCGACCTCAGGAAGAGCTGAGGTCTCTCATTTGCATCCTCAGAATTCTGTGTACAGACTCTAAGTACTCCTCATTGAAAATGATTTAATTCTTCTGTGAATTTAAGGAGATGCCCATCTAATGACTGCCTTTTATGTTTTAATTCTTAGGAATATAAACATCTTCCTTTGAAAATAAGGATGAGTCAGCATTAATATCACAGTTTCAAGTCACAAACTTAAAACACATACTTTAAACGGCACAGCAATGAAGACCAACCCAGCCAAAAAAAAAAAAAAAAAAGTTCCTAAAGCAGTCAACATTTTACACACACACAACTTCTTTCCAAGTCATATATCATAGGCTTTTATAATAGATAATTAATTATATAATTATAACAGCAAGGAAAATTGGCATCACCAGTTTGGGGAACAAACACAACTGACTCTTGGTGAGCACAACTTGTGGGAGAAAATAGATGTAGGTAAATAAAAGATTAGCTTGCAGGTTGATTACAAGCATTAACTATTCTGTGGGCCTCACTCAGCTATGTTTTGCACAGGGAAGAGAAATCTTTATTTGAGACTGATAATGCATTAATTATACTTAACACTGGATGAAAACACCGGTGTGGGGTAAACTTTTTTATTTGTATAATTCCTATAAAACTACATGAACAATTTATGAACACTGAATTTCGATGTGCCGCAAGAATATTAGTCCAGGTCATTCTGTTAGGTGAATAAGTCCAAGTTAGAATGGAGAATGGCAACTGTCTGATGGGATCTGACGTAAGATGAGGAGAGATGGTGGAGAGGAGCAGACACTGGGAGAGGAGTCTGGGTTCCAGGCCCCATGTCATTGGCACAGGCCATGCAATGAGCCTCTGGTTCCTACCTGCAAATTAGGGACCCCATCTGCCTTTCTAACACATGATTAAATGAGATGGTAAATGTGGAAACCTTACAAAAGCTGAAGGTAACAATGAGAAAAATGTGATTATTATATTTTACACATTATATTTAATCTATGGAAAAACCAGCTTTTAAAATGGAAAAGGACCTTACCTGGTTTTAAAATATGTCCATTTAAAATCTTTTATGGGGCCTCAACATCCATAGTACATAATACCAGAGAGATAACATCCAGATCCAGCTGATCTATGTGAGAAAAGCCCAGGGTCCTACTTCTTGAGGCTTTCTCTCATCCTGTCAGGCAGCCCTTAAGGCATCTTAACTCTCTCCTAAGACTCCACAAAATTCAATTTAACACCAGAGATCCAGGCCAACACTCAATTTTTGCAGATAAGGAGTCTGAGGGCCAGAAAGGCCAAGCAACAAATCTGTGGAGACTTGGGGAAATAGAAAGGCTGTGATTTCACTTTTAGCAGGTCCTATTTTTTCGACAATTTGCTCATGTAGTGCCTTCTAATAAAGAGCTCTACTTAACGCGTTACTGTTCTCACTGGTTCACTGAAAGGTTACTGCCAGCATATGAACAGATGAGGAACGCAGCATGCATGGTCAGAATACAGCACATGCACCGTCAGCACAGCACCTAAGGCAGCTACCTTGGATAGATGACTCATTCTCTACATGACTCTCAGGCATCTGCCATGTGCCGATACTAAACATATTTTGCTCCATTTTTTTATAAACCAAATTTGTTTATATAAAATGTCAAGATGATGAAATTTCTTTTTTTATTGAAGTATAATTGACTTACAATGTTGTGTTGATTTTTCCTATATAACAAAAGTGACTCAGTTATATATATATACATATATACACACAGACATATATATATTCTTTTTTATATTTTTTTCCATTATGGTTTATCCCAGGACATTGAATATAGTTCCCTATGCTATATAGTAGAACCTTGTTGTCCATCCATTCTATATGTAATAGGCTTCATCTGTTAACCTCGAGATGATGAAATTTCTAATAGTTTCTTCTGGGAATTTTTTGAGTAGTAGAGACAAAGCACATAATTTCTATTTTTACAGATAGCACTATGTAGTTCTAGATTCTAGTCTCAATCATGCTGTCTCTCTCATACATACACACACACTTATACAGACATAAACACCCAAGGCAAAAAAAAAAAAAAAAAGCTCAAATGGTTAAGGTAAACAATTTTCTCAAAATACTATACCATGCCCTAGTACGTCAATCCTAGACATTTAACAAGTAGAAAGGGTTATTTCAAGCTATCCCAAACTAGAAAGAGTTATCACATACCCAACACAAGACATTCATATGTTTTGATTTTTCACATTAGCAGATTTCCTTGTGAAAAGTGTCACTTCTGTCCTAATAAATTTAATAAAAAGTATTTAAATGTTTAGAAAAATAAGACCCAAATTAGGAATATGTGTTTTATATGAATAGCTCAACTTTGTTAAAAGAATACAGTTGGTTCATTTTTTAATGTGGGAAAAGTTTGAGTAAAACAAGAGGAGCCTTAAGGGAATGGAACTTAAATATGCCTGGAAATAATACTTTAGGAAAAAGGGGAATATTTTTGACCCAGTGGGAGAAACTAGAATTAAATTTATGTTGTAAAAATATAAACAAAGGATAGAATCCATTGTGGTTAACTAGGATGTAACTGTAGAAAAGGAAATTAGCAAAGGAACTTTAAAGCACAAACAATGTGGTAAGGGAACAATTTTGAATACATATTATAAAAATAAGCAAACCTAAATGGAAAAGGGTAATTAAGAAACAAATGAGAATAGACAGTATGAAAGTCAATTAAAATTTTGCCAATGATTTAAAATGAGTTTGATAATATGTGGGAGTCAGCAGTTACATCTTTGGCAAGCCTTGATGAAAAATTATTTGTTCATTGTAATTGGACTGTTTTACTCCTGAAAAACTTTATTTTGAATATTTCCTTTTATTGATAATTGAATTAATGATAACTCCCCCCCCACCCCCCGATACTTGACTGAGTTCTCCTGTTCAGAAACCTGCTTCCAGCTTCTCAGACAGTCTCACCAAATAGATGCAATTAAGTAAAATACTTTTCACACTTTCAAGTAACTTTATCCTGAAATTTGTCAAGTCAACTAATTCTTTCTTCTCTCTATTTCTCTTTGCTTTCTCCAGCATTCACTTTCTCTTTATTTATTCTCTGCTAGAATATGTGCACCATCCTGTTTTTCTTTCTCTGTTCCTTGAAATCAAGATGGAGAAGCAAGCCTACCTTGGCTTACTTGATCACGTAACACATTTGAGTATAATTAAATGACTTCTTTCATGCTGTATAATGTCCCAGATGTCAGTTCTGATTTAGATATATTTAAGACTCATCTTGAGCTAATAATGAATTAATTTCTCATCCTAATGAACTAAGTCCATTGTATACTAACTTGGGACCAGTTAGAATGTATCATATCATACTTTTCTTTGAAAATGTTTTCCTAAAAATGTTTTGTGAGTTTAGGATAGATTAGGATAAATTCTTTTATTAGGGAATATTATCACTCTCAATTAACCAATATTTATTGAAACCCTACCTTTCAATTATAGCAACTGTGTATGATAGATACAAAGATCAGATACTTTATCAAGAGAGACAAATATGTATTCTCACAACTCTATTGCAAAGTAAACAATGATACATTTTATAAAGTAGACCCAGTGCAAGGGCTGTGAAAGAAACTTTGCTCCCTGTGCATGAATTTTTCTCACACTGTGTATCCTCATTTGGTGGAGTCCTGTGTCTCCTGTATTGTTGAAAGATTCTCTTCACAACGGCCCTTAGACAATGAAAAATTGACTGGATTGGCAGTCTTCCAGTTTCTTTCTCCCAGGGGCATTGGGTGGGGGGGATAGGCGGAGGGAGAATTTAGAATTTTACTCTGCTTCATTTTTAACCAATGACCTCTATTCTCTGGAAACAGGGAAATGCATAACCCTGAGCTGCTAATTGGCCTTATTCCCTTATGTTATTCATGGGAAGAAATGTTCTGCTTTTTCATAATAAAACAAAAGCTCATATTTTAAATGCTTTCTAACCATTATAGTTCCAGTATGTGAAGGATCCTATGATTAACTGAATATAAAGTAGATATGATTTGGAATTTCATTTATCACATCAAGTGACTTTGTGTTTTGTTCTATACTACAATTAGAACACCACATAGAACAAAGATTTCAGCAGTGGAAATATTCTGGGATTATCCTTTACAGCCAGGACTAGAATGAGATGACTGAGGAACTTGTCTTGGACATAAAGTGTAGAGAGGTGCTGAAAAATTCAATAATCAAGATAAATAATAATATATAGTGCAAGATTTATAAAAATAAAAACTAACCTAGAAAATACATAATGAACAAAATATCACAATTGAAATAAAGACAGATTAGTGTTGATGATTTTTCCTTTTGCCTCAAACTGTGGCTCAGCACAGCACTGGCATTGTCTCTGAAACTTCAATGTCAATGGCCAATATTGAATTGGTTATTCAGTCAAGATTCATTTGTTTGGTTAAAGACATACTCAGTGGCTAGATCTGCAGTGATACGGTTATTGAGAAAGTTTATCATTTTGGTCCCCAATTTATTTTGCCTTGAACTGACGAAATTGACAAATCACTTTAATGACATGTAGACTTTACCGTACTTACTCTTTTGTCTTTCTCAATTTTGCAGTTCCTCTTTTTACTTTTTTCCTCTTGTGGTTTTATTTCTTATGCAAATGATGCCTGACCTTTTGGAGGACTACTTTCATTATATGTTGTAACAGATTTTTGATGGTTCACTGGTAGAACTTTGCTGACTTACTTCCTCTCCAGATTTTTTAAAATCCACTAGTAAGACAAGGGAAGTGATAGGTCAAAATTTTAAAGCCTTGATTATAAACCTAAATTTGAATTTCCTCTGGAGATGATTTCTTATCATTTCTGAAATTCAGTATTCTTTATCACAATGGACAATGTATAGCTTTTGTTTTTTTCAAAATGAATGATCATAGTTTAGTAGTGAGACAGAAATACTTCTAGTAGGGTATAATTGCTGGTGTAGCATTTTTAATGCTAAACACCTCAGTTGCATACACTCTTAAAATTCCAGATGAAACCAAATCGTCCAGCTCTGAAACTAGCTTCACATATCATAGCACTTAAAATAATAAAGAGTAAGAACCTTCCAACAGTACAATCGTCATTCCTCCCTCCCTTCTTTTGCTATACTGTTCTCATACAATTTACTTTTACGTATACTATAAACTCAAAATACATTGCTACTATTTTTGCTTTAGATATACAATTTTAAAATAATTAAAAGATAATAAAAATGTCTCTTATATTTACCTGCATTTTAGCCATTTCCAGAGATCTTCATTTTTTGTATATACTTAGGTTTCTGTCTGGTATTACGTTGCTTCTGCCTATAGAACTTACTCTAAAATTTCTCATAGAGTAGTTCTGATGATAATAATTCTATGCTTTTGTTTGTCTGGAAGAGGCTTTACTTCCCCTTTATTTTGACATTTTCTCTGATTATAGAATTCTGGGTTTAGTTTAGTTTAGTTTAGTTTTTTTCTTTCAATACTTTAAAAGTGTCACTCCAGACTTCTGGCTTGTATAGTTTCTGACAAGAGAGCTGCTATAATTCCCATCTCTGTTCTTCTGTAAGTAATGTAACACTGCACATAGAGACCCACTTGTCTCCCAAGAAGACTCCTCTAGTATTATTAAACTTGGCACTCAGCATGCTTGGATAGATTTGAATCCATTCAGAGATAAATAAGCAAAAAAATAATGAGATTAAATGTGGGACTTGTGCAAATTTTTGTCAAAAAAAAAAACCACACACATAAAGCATGCAAAAGAGGAGACAAGATATTTTGATATTTTGATTGCATACCCCAATACAGAGAAAAAAATTTGGATAAAAACTTCTTTGAACTTTGAAGGAAATTAAAGGAAACATAGATGAGAGAGAGAGAGAGAGAGAGGTAGAAATGAAGACACTATCGCTCTTAAATGCTATAAATCTTTTGATTAGGAAAAGGGAGTGTAAGTATAGCAGTCCCAGTACCTCAAGTGGCTTCCAAGTGCTTTCATCCTGTGCCAGTTGAAATTAGGGAATTTTGAAGCTGTTTACCAATATTACCTTTATATAATTTCCCTTAACATGTCGGGTCTCTCTCAGGAAGTAGAATTATATGATTAGAAATATCTATAAATTAGAAATCATATAATCTATACATTAAAAATATAATCACCTTTCATACAAATTCTGCTATATCTGGCAGAAATTCCTTTATGTATATATTTGGCACTATTCCCTAATTTTGAAACCAATGAAGTGGCTGCCACATTTTTCATTTCTCCTTGATCATTTCAATCAGTCTGGAAGAGGAATGTATAATCCCCTTTGCCGCTTTCCTAGAAGTTTGTATAACTGATTAAAAACAAAACACCACCACCAGCAAAAAGAAAGACTATATCTTTTGTAAAGTTTAGAATCTGTGATCATTGCACTAATCAACATTAATTAATAAACATTATAATTTTTAATTAATAAACAAAAACATCTGTTTTGTAGTTTGGGCTTTAATTTTAAAATTTGGATATTTATTAATATAGCATCTTAATTATAAAAATTAGAAAATATAGGTTAGTGAAAACAAGAAAATAAAGTTACCAGCAATCACCATTCAGGGCTAACTGTTGTTGACCTGTTAGTCTGGTGCCTTTAAACTTTTGGAAAAATCTGTTTGTCACCCCTGCCTCCCCAAATTAACAAAATATTATGAATATTTTCCCAGGTAAATTGTTCCCTAAGGACACCTCCACATTATTTCACATTCACTATTGGGATGTTAGACATTTTCCAGTTATTTGCTACAGCTATATCTTATTTTCTTGATTCTGTTTTAAGCTATTCAAAATGGTTTCTATTAAAATTTTCTCCATCCCCACATCAATACTCTTGTGCTTTGTAGAAGCCATTTGTCAAATAAAGATCTGATTGTTTTGACTGGAGGACAAGCAATGATTTTTTAAGATTCCCATTTAAGTCAAATAGGGGCCTATTCATATGGACTTCTCACATCTTTATAGGAACTGAAGTTATCTTTTAGGATGCCTGAATGTTCATCATTATAATCAACTTAGTTGTTGAAGAGTATTACATCTTCAGGAGCTCATACTAAATAAATAAAACATAAGTTTCAGGTCAATACATGTACTTGTGTCTTAAGAGATATACCTCCAGATGGCACTTTATGAAAATAATACTCATCTATAAACTCAGAGTAATATGTGAAACCAATTGACTTCTCTAGTCTCATCAATACTGGGGATGATAAAATCTTCTGTATCTGTTATATATGAGTAAAAATGGAATCTCATTAATTGTTTTAATTTGTGTTTTTCTGATCACAAGTGAAAATGGATATTTTTCTAATTATAAAGTACTCAGTCAATACTTGTGCTGTTTTTATTAAAGTATTTATTTCCTTATTGATTGGTAATTTTTTAATTTATGAAAGGTAAATCTTGATAGTTAAAAACATAAATGTGATTTATGCTTTCTTATTTCTTGCTTCAGTATCATGCTAAGGAAGTCATTCCATACCCCACAATTATAAAAACTCATCACCTGAATTTTCTTTGTATATTTCAGTATTCAATATATACTTCAAATATATTTTATATTTTTAATACATAAATAATAAGCCCATAAGGAATTTATTCTGTGTAATGAATTTGTAATGTATATTGTTAAGATATGATTTTAACTGTTTTTTTAAAATTTTTAAAATTTTACTGAAGAATAGTTGATTTACAATGTTGTGTTAATTACTGCTATACAGCAAAATGATTCAGTTATACATATATATTCTTTTTTGTATTCTTTTCCATTCCGGTTTATCCCAGGATATTGAATATAGTTCCCCGTGCTATAGAGTAGGACCTTGTTGTTTATCCATCCTCTATAGAATAGTTTGCCTCTGCTAATCCTTCCCTTCCAGACTCCCTCCCCCTTGGCAACCACAAATCTGTTCTCTATGTCTGTGAGTTTGTTTCTGTTTCATAGATATGCTCATTTGTGTTGTATTTTAGATTCCACATATAAATGATATCATATGGTATTTGTCTTTCTCTTTCTGACTTATTTTGCTTAGTATGATAATCTCTAGGTCCATCCATGTAGCTGAAAATGGCATTATTTCATTCTTTTTATGGCTGGGTAATATTCCATTGTATATATACCACATCCTCTTTATCCATTCATCTATTGATGGGCATTTAGGTTGTTTCCATGTCTTAGCTATTGTAAATAGTGCTACTATGAACATAGAGGAGTGACTTTAACTGTTCTGAGTATTGGCTATTCTCAAGTGGGTAGCTTGTTTTACTGAGTATTCCATCCTTTGCTCAATTATTTGAAATATAACTTTCACTATATACTAAATTCAGGCTTAGTAGTCTACCCTATTGTTCTAGATCTACTCCTACAGTAATACCACACTTCTTTAATAAATGTAGCTTTATAATACACATCTAATTGAAAACTCTTGGATATAATTGCAGATTCACATGTAGTTGTAAGAAATAATACAGAAAGATCCCATACCCTTTACTTAGTTTTCCCTAATCATAACACCTTGCAAAATTATAGTCCATTATCACAACTAGTATATTAAAATGTTTACCATCCATGAATCTTACTCAGATTTCCTCAATTTTATTTGTATTCTTTAGTGTATTCTTCAGTGTATCTTGACTGTGTGTGTTTAGTTCTATGCAATGTTATCACATGTATATATCACCACAGTCAAGATATTGAGCAGTTCTATCACCACAAAGATTCCTCAGGTTTCCCTTTTATACCCATTTATACCTTCCTATCTTCCTACCCCACTCCCATTCCTAACCCCTGTCAATCACTATTCTGTTCTCTATTTCCAACATTCTGGTGAGGATGCAGAGAAACTGGATCACTCATTCATTGCTGATGGGGATGTAAAATGGTACAGCCACTCTGTAAAACATGTAATTACCATATGACCTAGCAATTTCACACTTGGGCATTTATCTCAGATAAATGAAAACTTATATTCATATAAAAATTTATACACACATGTTCATAGCAGCTTTATTCATAAAAGTACTCAGTAATAAGAAGGAATTATTGATACACACCTGAATGAATCTTTGGGAAAATATGCTGAGTAAAAAAAAGCCAGTCCCCAAAGATTACATACAGTATGATTCCATTTATGTAACATTTTGAAATGAAAACATTTTAGAGATAATGCAATTTAATATCTGTTAGTACATGACCCTTATCATGTTTTTCTACCATTTTTCTGCCTGAACTCACAATTTTAAAAATTCTGATTAAATTATCAAATATTTTTTACCTTATTTTCCAATTATTGAATTGTGATATAGTTGAATTACTATATTAAAATCAGGAATTTGACCCTGTGGTACTAAATATTGTCATATATATGACTTAATGAGTATCTCCAATTCAAATGTTCTTTTATGTTGCTCAGTAGAATTCATGGATTCACCCATGGTGATCTTGCACATTTCTTATTAACTAGATTTTGAGTCACTTCCTGAAAATATGCTCTTATTAATTTCACTTTTTACTTTTTACATAAATGAAGGACACTAATTTCTGTATATTTATTTTATAAAAACTTACACTATTCATTATGCACTATATATACTAGGTTTTGTTTTTAATGCTCATGATTATTGAGCACCAAGGTTTGCATATGGGTTAGATACACAATTTTAGAAGATTCGGTTTTCTAGTTATATTATTAAATAATCATTGAAACATCATGTGCATGATGGCTAGTTTTCATTTATATTTGAAATGATAAAATCCTTTGATTATTTAAATGCTTTTTAATTCACATCTATAGATGCCAAGTTGACATAAAAGACTTTGGTTGTTATTTAGGTTGAATTTCTCTTTGGTATCTTAGAGAAGACATTGAAAAAACATCAAAGTTCTTTGGGAGTTTGGAGCACAGGTTTGGATTCAGGCACATTTGACTGGGTATCTCACTGGGTATCTCATCAATTATGAGACCTTGGTCAAGAGATTTAACTTCCACCAGGTCTCAGCCTCCGCATCTATGAACATGAAAGCATCCATCTTACAATGCTGTTATATAGATTAAATAATTAAATTTAATATAGATTAAATATAAAATATTTGGTAGACAGCCTGATAGAGTTGGAGAGCAATAAATCTGTGTGTGTGTTTGTGTGTGTATTGGTGTATGCGTGTGTGTGTGTGTATATATATATATATGTATATATATATATAATATTAAAAAAGTATATAAGAAAAGTATATATTATATGAGAAGATTTATTTTGATGATGTGATGAGCTCGACTCTCGTTTTAGCTGAAGTCATGTAAGGGCTGTAATAATTATATCTAAAATATAAAATATATATATTTTTTATTTAGTTAGTTTTTTAATAGATCTTTATTGGAGTATAATTGCTTCATAATACTGTGTTAGTTTCTGCTGCACAAAAAAGCGAATCAGCCATATGCATACACATGTCCCCATATCCCCTCCCTCTTGAGGCTCCCTCCCATCCTCCCTATCCCACCTCTGTAGGTCATGCAAAGCACCGAGCCGACCTCCCTGTGCTATGCTGCTGCTTCCCACCAGCCAACTGTTTTATATTCGGTAGTGTATATATGTCGATGCTACTCTCACTTTGCCCCAGCTTTGCCCTCCCACCCTGTGTCCTCAAGTCCCTTTTCTATGTCTACCTCTTTATTCGTGCCCTGCAACTAGGTTCATCAGTACCATTTTTTTTTTTTTAGATTCCGTATATATGAGTTATCATACGGTATTTGTTTTTCTCTTTCTGACTTACTTCACTCTGTATGACAGACTCTAGGTCCATCCACCTCACTACAAATAACTCAATTTCATTTCTTTCTATGGCTGAGTAATATTCCATTGTATATATGTGCCACATCTTCTTTACCCATTCATCTGTCAGTGGACACTTAGGTTGGTTCCATGTCCTGGCTATTGTAAATAATGCTGCAATGAACTTTATCATACATGTCTCTTTTTGAATTATGGTTTTCTCAGGGTATATGCCCAGTAGTGGGATTGCTGGATCATATGGTAGTTCTATGTTTAGTTTTTTAAGGAACCTCCATACTGTTCTCCATAGTGGCTGTATCAATTTACATTCCCACCAACAGTGCAGAAGGGTTCCCTTTTCACCACACCCTTTCCAGGATTTACTGTTTCTACATTTTTTGATAATGGCCATTCTGACCAGCGTGAGGTGATACCTCATCATAGTTTTGATTTGCATTTCTCTAATAATTAGTGATGTTGAGCATCTTTTCATGTGCCTCTTGGCTATCTGTATGTCTTCCTTGGTGAAATGTCTATTTAGGTCTTCCGCCCATTTTTTAACTGGATTGTTTGGTTTTTTTCATATTGAGCTCCATGAGCCGTTTGTATATTTTAGAGATTAATCCTTTGCCCATTGATTCATTTGCAAATGTTTTCTTCCATTCTGAGGGTTGTCTTTTTGTCTTGTTTATGGTTTCCTTTGCTGTGCAAAAGCTTTTAAGTTTAATTAAATCCCATTTGTTTATTTTTGTTTTTATTTCCGTTACTCTAGGAGGTGGGTCAAAAAAGATCTTGCTGTGGTTTATGTCAAAGAGTGTTTTTCCTATGTTTTCCTCTAAGAGTTTTATAGTGTCTGGTCTTACACGTAAGTCTTTAATCCATTTGGAGTTTATTTTTGTGTATGGCGTTAGGTCTAATTTCATTCTTTTAAATGTAGCTGTCCAGTTTTCCCAGCACCACTTATTGAAGAGGCTGTCTTTTCTCTATTGTATGTTCTTGCTTCCTTTGTTGTAAACTAGGTGCCCACATGTGTGTGGGTTTATCTCTGGGCAATCTATCTTGTACCATTGATCTGTATTTCTGTTTTTGTGCCAGTACCATACTGTCTTGATTACTGTAGCTTTTTGGTATAGTTTGAGGTTGGGGAGCCTGATTCCTCCAGCTCTGTTTTTCTTTCTCAAGATTGCTTTGGCTATTCGGGGTCTTTTGTGTTTCCATATGAATTGTAAAATTTTTTGTTCTAATTCTGTGAAGAATGCCATTGGTAATTTGATAGTGATTGCCTTGAATCTGTAGGTTGCTTTGGGTAGTATAGTCATTTTCACAATATTGATTCTTCCAATCCAACAACATGGTATATTTCTCCATCTGTTTATGTCATCTTTGATTTCTTTCACCAGTGTTTTATAGTTTTCTGAGTACAAGTGTTTTGCCTCCTTATTCCTAGGTATTTTATTCTTTTTGTTGCAGTGGTAAATGGGAGTGTTTCCTTAATTTCTCTTTCTGATTTTTCATTGGTGTATAGGAATGCCAGAGATTTCTGTGCATTAATTTTGTATCCTGCAACTTTACCAAATTCACTGATTAGTTCTAGTAGTTTTCTGGTGGCATTTTTAGGATTTTCTAGGTATAGTATCATGTCATCGGCAACAGTGACAGTTTTACTTCTTTTCCAATTTGTATTCCTTTTATTTCTTTTTCTTCTCTGATTGCTGTGGCTAGGACTTCCAAAAGTATGTTGAATAAGAGTGGAGAGAGTGGACATCCTTGTCTTGTTCCTGATACTAGTGGAAATGCTTTCAGTTTTTCACCACTGAGTATGATGCTTGCTGTGGGTTTGTCATATGTGGCGTTTATTATGTTGAGGCAGGTTCCCTCTATCCCCATTTCCTGGAGAGCTTTTATTGTAAATGGGTGTTGAATTTTTTTCAAAAGCTTTTTCTGCATCTATTGAGATGATCAAATGGTTTTTATTCCTTAATTTGTTAATATGGTGTATCATATTGATTGGTTTGCATATATTGGAGAATCCTTGCATCCCTGGGATAAATCCCACTTGGTCATGGTGTATGATCCTTTTAATGTGCTGTTGGATTCTGTTTGCTAGTATTTTGTTCAGGAATTTGGTATCTATGTTCATCAGTGATATTGGCCTGTAGTTTTCTTTCTTTGTGGTATCTTTTTCTGGTTTTGGTATCATGGTGATGGTGGCTTCGTAGAATGAATTTGGGAGTGTTTCTCCCTCTGCAATTTTTTGGAAGAGTTTGAGAAGGATAGGTGTTAGCTCTTCTCCTAATGTTTGCTAGAATTTGCCTGTGAAGCCATCTGGTCCTGGACTTTTGTTTGTTGGAAGATTTTTAATTACAGTTTCAACTTCATTACTTGTGATGTCTGTTTATATTTTCTAATTTTTCCTGGTGCAGTCTTAGAAAATTGTGTCTTTCCAAAAATTTGTCCATTTCTTCGTGGTTGTACATTTTATTGGTATATAGTTGTTTGTAGTAGTCTCTTATAATCCTTTGCATTTCTGCAGTGTCAGTTGTGATTTCTGCTTTTTCATTTCCAATTTTATTGATTTGCATCCTCTCCTTTTTTTTCTTGATGAGTCTGGCTAAGGGTTTATCAATTTTGTTTATCCTCTCAAAGAACCAACTTTTAGTTGTATTGATCTTTGCTATTGTTTTCTTCGTTTCTATTTCATTTATTTCTGCTCTGATATTTATGATTTCTTTCCTTCTACTGACTTTGGGTTTTCTTTGTTCTTCTTTCTCTAGTTGTTTTAAGTATAGGGTTAGATTGTTTATTTGAGAGTTTTCTTGTTTCTTGAGTTGAGACTGTATTGCTGTAAACTTCCCTCTTAGAACTGCTTTTGCTGCGTCCCATAGGTTTTGGGTCGTCGTGTTTTCATTGTCATTTGTTTCTATGTATTTTTTAATTTCTTCTTTGATTTCTTCAGTGATCTCTCAGTTATTTTGTAGCACACTGTTTAGCCTCCATGCATTTGTGTTTTTTACCATTTTTTTCCTGTAATTGATTTCCAATCCAATAACGTTGTTGTCAGAAAAGATGCTTGATATGATTTCAGTATTCTTAAATTTTCCAAGGCTTGATTTGTGACTCAGATGTGATCTATCATGGAGAATGCTCCATGTGCACTTGAGAAGAAAGTGTATTCTGCCACATTTGGGTGGAATGTTCTATAAATATCAATTAGATCTATCTGGTCTATTGTGTTATTTAAAGCTTGTGTTTACTTATTTATTATCTGTTTGGATGACCTGTCCATTGGTGTAAATGAGGTCTTAAAATCCCCTACTATTATTGTGTTACTGTCGATTTCTCCTTTCATGGTTGTTAGCATTTGCCTTATGTGTTGAGGTGCTCCTATGTTGGGTGCATAAACATTTATAATTTTTATATCTTCTTCTTGGATTGATCCTTTGATCATTATGTAGTGTCCCTCCTTATCTCTTGTAACAGTCTTTATTTTAAGGTCTATTTTATCTGATATGAGTATTGCTACTCCAGCATTGTTTTGATTTCCATTTGCAAGGAATATTTTTTTCCATCCCTTCACTTTCAGTCTGTATGTGTCCCTAGGTCTGAAGTGGGTCTCCTGTAGACAGCATATATGTGGTTCTTGTTTTTTAATCTATTCGGCCAGTCTGTGTCTTTTGGTTGGGGCATTTAATCCATTTACATTCAAGGTTATCATCGATATGTATGTTCCTATTACCATTTTCTCAATTGTTTTGGGTTTGTTTTTGTGGGTCTTTTTCTTCTCTTGCATTTCTTGCTTAGAGAAGTTTCTTTAACATTTGTTGTAAAGCTGGTTTGGTGGTGCTGAATTCTGTTAGCTTTTGCTTGTCTAAAAAGCTTTTGACTTCTCCATGAAATCTGAATGAGATCATTGCTGGGTAGAGTAATCTTGGTTGTGGGTTTTTCTCTTTCATCACTTTAAGTATATCCTATAACTCTCTTCTGGCCTGCAGAGTTTCTGCTGAAAAATCAGTTGATAACCTTATGGGGATTCCTTTGCATGTTATTTTTTGTTTTTCCCTTGCTGCTTTTAATGTTTTTTCTTTGAATTTAATTTTTGTTAGTTTGATTAATATATGTCTTGGTGTGTTTTTCCTAGGGTTTATCCTGTATGGGACTCTCTGTGCTTCCTGGACTTGGGTGACTATTTCCTTTCCCATGTTAGGGAATTTTTCAACTATAATCTCTTCAGATATTTTCTCAGTCCGTTTCTTTTTCTCTTCTTCTTCTGGGACCCCTATAATTCGAATGTTGGTGCATTTAGTGTTGTCCCAGAGGTCTCTGAGATTGTTTTCAATTCTTTTCATTCTTTTTTCTCTGTTCTGCTCCTTGGCAGTTATTTCCACCATTTTGTCTTCCAGCTCATTTATTCGTTCTTCTGCCTCAGTTATTCTGTTACTGATTCCTTCTAGTGTATTTTTCATTTCAATTATTGTGTTGTTCATGTCTCTTTGTTCTTTAGTTCTTCTGGATCTTTGTTAAACATTTCTTGTACTTTCTCAATCCATGCCTCCATTCTATTTCCGAGATTCTGGATCATCTTTACTATCATTACTCTGAATTCCTTTTCAGGCAGATTGCCTATTTCCTCTTCATTTATTTGGTCTTGTACGTTTTTACCTTGTTCCTTCATCTGTGACATATTTTTTTGCCGTCTCATTTTTTTTTTTTTTAATCAGTGGGATTGTGTTCCTGTCTTACTGGTTGTTTGGCCTGATGCTTCCAACACTGGGGATTGTAGGCTGTTGGGTAGAGCTGGGTCTTGGTGCTGAGATGAGGAACTCTGTGAGAGCTCACTCCAATGAATATTCCCTGGGGTCTGAGGTTCTCTGTTAGTCCAGTTGTTCGGACTCAGAGCTCCCACTGCAGGAGCTTCGGCCCAACTCCGGGCTCGTAAACTAAGATCCCACAAGCCACCTTGGGCAGCAAAAAAACAAACTAACAAACAAAAAAACCACAACAATAGCAAAGTAAAAAATAAAATTAGACTAGGAAACTAACAGATATGTTAGGAAGACTATAAATATAAAAATATAGATGAATCAACAACCGGAAGTTACATCAGTACCACAATAGTAAAAAATAGGAGGGAAAAGAAAAAAAAAGGGGGGAGGGAGGCCTTGGCTGTGGAGGGTGGGGCCTAAGGAAGGGCGAGGTTTGGGTGGTGGGTGACACGAATGCTCAGGACCCACAAGGCTGGAAAAGGCCCTGGGGGCTGTAGGGGGTGGGCCTTAGGCTCAAGGAACAGAAGGGGTCCAGGCGTGACCCCACCCCTGGTCTCAGAGGGCAGGGGACCTCACTTGGGTGCCCAGCAGGCTTCCTGGTCTCGAATGGGCAGGGCAAACACCCTCCTGTCCTCTCCTGCTCCTCCAGTCTGGGAAGGCCCCTGGGCCCCTCCCACCTTCCTCTCCTGATCTCCCTGGCCTCCCTCCTATGCCCCCAAGGACCCATGCAGTCTGGAGGGGGGTTTGGAGGGCAGGGGATCAGCCTGGGAGCTCAGCAGTCTCCCTGGCCCGAATGGGCCAGGCAATCATCCTCTGCTCCTCTCCTGCTCTTCCCAGAGAGTGCCTCCCACCTGCCTCTCCTGATCTCCCTGGCCTCAGGATGCCAATCCTGTCTGGCCTCCACTTCTCCTCTCCCCACAGTCTCCCTACATCCTACTGGTTCACTTTGGGGTTCCTCCCATCTCCTTGGGCATCAGAGTCACCCCCAGCAGTTGGCAGGCACCCTAGTTGTGGGGAGACATTAACTCCATGTCTTCCCACATCGCCATCTTGAATCTGCCTCTATATATGTTTTATTAAAGTATAGTTGATTTACAATGTCGTGTTAGGTTCAGGCGTACAGCATGGTGATATATATATATTCTTTTTCAGATTCTTTTCCTTTATAAAATATTGTTATTACAAAACGTTGTTACAAAATATCAAGTGTAGTTCTCTGTGCTATACCGTAGGTCCTTATTAGTTATCTATTTTATATATAGTAGTGTATGTATGTTAATCCCAACCTCCTAATTTATCCCTCACCCCCTTTCCCCTTTGGTAACCATAAGTTTGCTTTCTATGTCTGTAAGTCTCTTTCTGTTTTGTAAATAAGTTTGTGTCTTTTTTTTTTAGATTCAACATATAAGTGATATCATATAATATTTGTCTTTGTCTGACTAACTTCACTTGGTATGGTAATCTCTAGGTCCATCCATGTTGCTACAAATGACATTATTTAATTCTTTTTTGTGGCCAAGTGATATTCCATTGTATATATATGTACTACATCTTCTTTATCCATTCCTCTGTTGATGGACCTTTAGGTTGCTTCCATGACCTGGCTATTGTAAATAGTGCTACAATGAACAGTGGAGTGCATGTATCTTTTTGAATTATGATTTTCTCCAGGTATATGCCCAGGAGTGGAATTCCTGGGTCATATTGCATGTATCTTTTCAAATTAGAATTTTCATCTTTTCCAGATATATGCCCAGTAGTGGTATTGTTGGATCTTATGGTAATTCTATTTTTAGTTTTTTTAAGGAATGTCAGTACTATTTTCCAAAGTGGCTGCACCAATTTGCACTCCCACCAACAGTGTAGGAGGGTTTCCTTTTCTCCACACCCTCTCCAGCATTTATTATTTGTAGACTTTTTCATGATGGCCATTCTGACAAACGTGAGGTGATACTTCATTGTAGTTTTGATTTGCATTTCTCTAATAATTATCGATGTTGAGCACAAAAGGTAAAATATATTAATGTTGCTTTTTGTCAGGGAGGTTTTACTATACACACAGGGCCCCATGAATTGCCATGGAGATTGTACACAATCCAGGTCCTGGAGCACCATTCACATAGACTGCAATGAGATGGTGACCTTTGTGTCTGTGCCATGCACAATCAGCAGGTCCAAGATTAAGGTGATGTGAATGATGCAATTAAATATTAACTATTATTTAATATTTAATAAATTAAAATATTAATATTTCAGTGTAATAGTTTTAAATGTCAGGTAGGCACATTTTTGCTTTTGCCTCAGACTCTGCTATAAGTGCATGGCACTGTTTCTGGTCCTGTCTTTATTTACACTTTTTATATTTTGTTCATGATAAATTTTTGCAGTAATTTTTGATTCTTAAAAATATTTGTAAAATATTGCACTAAAATAGTATTTATTATCTTGATTACTGAGTTTTTTGGTGACCCCTTAAATTTTGCACCCAAGGCAAGTGTCACACACTCACCTCACCCTAGTCCCAAACATTACAGCTAATACAACTTTACTCAGTGGATCTATGTATACAGCTGTCATCTGACAATAGTATTGATAATCCCAAACTTTCTCTTCCTCCAGTCATTCCCTTCTCAATAAATGGCACCACCATGTACTCAACCACTCCAGGCCAGAAACCTTACAGGTATGTTTAACTGATCTTTTTTCCTTTACATCTCACATGTATATAATCCACATGTAATGTGGATATGTGTAATTCACATGTAACCTAATCCAGCTGGTTCTCCCTTCAAAATATATTCTACATCCACTTTTTATTCCTTTTACAATCCGCCTTAATTCAAGTCTGGACTGACTGGTCTTTTTTTCTCTCTTTACCCTCACCCTCCTAGTCAAGATGAACCAGAGGGATTTTTATAAAATGTAACTCAGACCATGTCATTCTTTTCATGATCCAGAGAGACATGATTTGTGGGTTACTATACAGTTAGAGTTCGTTTTTTACAAATTGGCTTTTAGAATCTAGATTCTAAACAAACACAAAAGTATTTATATTCCAATCATCAGAGTCCTCCACTGGCTTCCCATTCTAATAGGACACAATTCAAATTCCTTTCAATGCCCTAGATCATCACAGAACCTGACTTTAGCCCATCTCTTCCTTGTCATCTCCAACCACTGACAGCCACCCTCACTCCAATCTAGCCACACTGGCCTACTTCTGTTACACTACCCTGTATTATTCTCCATCAGATCATTTTTTGGTATTTAATTATAAGTTATCTCTTTATGTGCTTATTGTCTGAGTTGCACAATTGAAAAAAAATTGGAAGATAGCCTTATTTAAACTATGTAAATGATAAGGATTACTAGAATGTACTCTTTGCAAGGTAGTAATTTGTCTTGTGCTTACTATGTTACTTTTTGCTTGCCTTGAAGATTTTTCTTCATGATTTTTAGCATTCCATTACAAAATATATTTCTTGTAATTTATCTAATATATACTCATATTGTTAGAGGAAAGTTCCTCAAATTATCTACTCCTGTATTTTTAGAAGCAACTCTTTCTGAGTAATTTCTTTTTAAATAAGAATTTTAGTTTATATCAAATTTAAATGCCAATTAAAACAGTGTATAATGGCTAAATTTTTTTAATGTTAAAAATATTATAATTTTTAACAAAAATGCCACCTGAAAATTTTGAAATTGAGAAGAAATACTCTTAAATCTTCAGATAAACAGCACGTTACCTGAAAATTTCTATTGGGAGTCTGCAAGTACCAATAATTGTCATTAAAGCTTAATTCTCTACCTTTTAGTTCTCTGTTATCCAGGAGAGACACTGGCCCCATGTGCTATTAGCACTTGAGATGTGGATGGTCTGATTTAAGATGTTCCTCAAGTGTGAAATATGTACTAGATTTCAAGTACTTAGCACAAAGGAAAGAGTTTAATTTCTCTTATGAATGATTTGTATTTTACTTGTACATCAAAATGATAATATTTTAGACATAAGGGGCTAAATAGAATGCATTTTTAAAATTAAGTTCACATGTTTATTTGTACTTTTAATGTGGCTACTAGAAAGTTTAAATGATGTTTATGGCTCCCACAGTATTTCTCTTACCAAGCATGGTAGCTCTATCTACCATTTTCAGATTTTCTACAAATTTAGTCATATTTTTAAAACAGTCTTGAAATATAAACTGGTAATGATTTCATAAACTTTCAAGGTATATCTTCCAAAGAAGCCTTTAAATATAAGATAAATGCTATGGGCAGACTTTATGACACTTGTTTTAGAATTTGCTTTGGATAAGAAATGGTTTTAATTTTTGTTCTTATTTACGAATACAGTGCATACCCTTTGTTAAAATTTCAAACAATTTAGACACGCATAAATTGAAAAGGCAAAAAATGAACAACTGAGTTCTAACCATTCAGAACAACCTTTATCAATGCCACAATATTAGATCTTCAGAATTATTTCAATTATGTACATATATACATATGATTGATTTTTAAATTAAACTCTTATTCCAAAGGTGAACAAAAGAACTCATCACTGCACCAGTAGCAATATTTCTGAACTAAACTGATGACTGTAAATATAAAAAAAAGTAACTATGAAACTATTATGGAATTGATACAAATTACATGTGACATGCTAAATCTATATCTTGAGAGGTTCCCTTAATTTTTATGAATTTTTTGTAATGGTATAGCTTGCTTTCTACATATTGTGAAATATTTTTTAAAAGAACTGTAGTTACTAAGAGAAAACCCTGAGTAGTCTGTATGCATTGCACCAAAATATCCACTTCTAAGAAAAGTTTAAAAATACACTGTGAGAATTCAGTAATTGCAAAGAAAACCGACTGAGCAAAGATGAAACCTATTCCTTAAGAAATGTATTAAGATTTGGGGGGTGGGGTGGGAACTGAAGAGTTAAAATATATACATCTTTGACAAGGAATCATAGATTTAGTTACGATTACTATTTATGAAGGCAGTGCTGATGCTGAACAGCCAAAACACTTCCTCCATCCTCCATGGACTTTGTATTCTTAGAAAGTCATCCTAACTATGTGACTGTGAAATCTAATGATAAACTTGGTTTGTTAATCTATAGAGAAAATATTATAATTCTATTCATTTCCCTCTGCATTTTTCAATAATAACATAAAATTATCCAACACTGTGCCATTTTTTTTAGGTTCACATCTACAGACACTGTGAGTTTCTTTTAATGAGTTTTGATACTTACAATTACTATAAATTGGGAGATAGCATACAAAGTAAAATCTAGTATTAAATCAACTGAGAATTATAGAAGTTTGTAGTTGTTGATTTTATTTTACCTCTTTGAGAGTCATCTGCTTTACTAGTTTTCTCATGGTCTAGCCTAGATCAAATGTGAGAATTGACTTTGAGTTACCTTTTAGTGGCTTAACTGAATATAATTCATCTTTTTACTATTCTGAGAAATTTAAAACCTATAAAACTGTCTATTAGATTCAATTCCAGTTTTGATTAACAACCTACTGCCGTATACTCCTTTTTACCAAATAGTGTGTGTATGTATATAGATATAATTATATATATAACTTATATATACTTACCTATAAATATATATATACAATTTTAGCATTAAAAACTGTCCATATTGAATACTGTGATTTGCTTACATGCAAAGTATAATATGCATCATCTTACATTTCAAGGAAGCAACTTTGGTGGTAGAAATCTTCCTCTCTTCTTTTTGTGATGACTTGAGCTGTGAGGCTGGCGGGGTGGGGAATGGCAAATAGAAAGCTTCTTGACAGTGTGAAACTCTCAGGAACATTATATGGGAAAGAAAATGAAGAAAAAAAGGAAGGAGGGGTGAGGAAGAAGGAAACTGGGAAGCAGGCATTGAACACTACCACCTATCAGGAATAAAGGTCTTCCTGAGTCCTTTGCGGGAATGAAGGTTTATGCAGAGTCCGAAATCCACCACTTTTCTGAAATCAATTCACCACTTTTCCATTACCATTAAGAGGACAGTCTGTCCCTATATGCTTTGTCATCCTTGTAATAAAAAAATAGTGTTTATAAATGTTGAAACTCAAGAGAATATATTTGAAAATGTATCTGCTATTTTTTTCCACTTTGCTAAAACATTTGAAACTTAAAACTGATTACAACATCAAAATTCAAAATTCATATGATCTAAAATACGTGTGTTTGCTTTGTTAAAAACTATGACAGTTTCATCAAATAAAATATAAATGCATTAATAAACAGAAAAAATATAAATATTAATATTCTGTTGAAAACAGAAAAAGTAAACGCAATTGTTGAAAAGTGTTTTAGAAAAATTTTTTTTATTCTTTTTTTAATTGAAGTATAGTTGTTGTACAATATTATATATTAGTGATATTGTGATTCAAAAATTTTAAGGTTATACTCCATTTATAGCTATTATAAAATTTTGGCTATATTCCAATATATCCTTGTAGCTTAATTTATACCGAATAGTTGGTATTTCTTAATACCCTACCCCTATATTGCTCTTATATTTGTCTTACTCTGTCTGACTTATTTCACTTAGCATAGTGGTCTCCAAGTCCATCCATGTTACTGCAAATGAAAAAATTTCATTTTCTTATGAGAACAAAATAGCATTTTTTAAAATGAAAGATATAATCATTATAATTAAAAATTCAATGAAAATTTCGAACAAAATTAATGCACTGGAAGATATATCTGAAGAAATTATCTTATGTGTAATGTAGAGAAACAAGGCAATGGAAATAATAAAAGAGATTAAGAGATGACAATAGGTAATATTATACATTACAAGAAGGTCTAACATATATCTATTCAGAATTCTTTTAGAGAATGAGGAGTACTAGGTGGGCAATATTTAAAGATAATATTTCATCTAGAATGGATGAAATTTGGTAATCCACAGGCAGAGGAGGGGAGCTTAACTTAAACAAGAAAGATAAAAAGAAATCCACCACAGACATAGTGAAACTTCAAGTTAGATTCTTAAAATCAGCCAGGGAGGAAAAAAAGAATTGCCTACAAAGAAGCATTAATCAGACTGGCAGCTAATATTTTATCAGCAACAGTAGAAGGCAGAAAATGATGAAAAAATATCTTAAAAGAAGTTGAAGATAATAACTTTCAACTAGAATTCATACTCAAGAAAATGATCATTCAAGATCAAGGACAGAGTAAAGTCATGTCAAATTAAAGAAAAACTTGAGTGAGGATTGGCAAATTTTTACTAAAGTAGCTACTGAAGGATATGTTTCAGAAACAAAATGTCATATGGTAACTCTATTTTTAGTTTTTTGGGGAAGCTCCATGCTGTTTTCCATAGTGGCTGCACCAATTTATATTCCCACCAACACTGTAGGAGGGCTCCCTTTTCTCCACACCCTCTTCAGCATTTATTATTTGTAGTCTTTTTAATGATGACCATTCTGACTTGTATGACGTGATACCTCATTTTAGTTTTGATTTGCATTTCTCTAATAATTAGCAATGTTGAGCATTTGTTCATGTGCCTGTTAGTTATCTGTATGTCTTCTTTGAATAAATGTCTATTTAGTTCTTCTACCCATTGTTTGATTGGGTTGTTTGATTTTTTTGATATTGAGTTGTATGAGCTGTTTGTGTATTTTGGAAATTAATCCCTTGTTAGTTGTATCATTTACACATTTTCTCCCATTTCATAGGTTGTCTTTCCATTTTGTTTATCATTTCCTTTGCTATGCAAAGCTTTTAAGTTTAATTAGGTCCCATTTATTTATTTTTGTTTTTATTTCCATAACTTTAGGAAATGGATCTGAACTCGGGGATTTAGGTGGGTGGGTAGGTAGATAGATAGATAGATAAAGTAGGTTGGTAGAGATATACATTGAAATTTGTATTTATGATATGCTGGGTACTATCTGCATCTATGTCTATATATTAATCTATATCTATATTTATATTTTCACTGAATAAGCCCAGAAATAAGGATACCCCAGTAATAAAGATTACTCCTAGTGCCCAGGCTGTGGTGTCTGTATATTGTTTCTATTAAAATGAACCAGAACTTCTTGGAGAAATGTCTAATTCCAGAACTGATTCTATTTATCAATTACGCACTGAGTATTTCCTCTCCTGAAGCTTCATCTCTTGCTACCTAGTTAATCCTTTTCTCTGTCTATAGAACAGTGTTTTCCAACTTCCTTTAACCTTGCTCCCAGCTGAAACCTCTGCTTGGTGTCCTTCCTTTAACCACTACATAAGTTGTTTAAAAGACTGTCTGATACATGCTAAATACACTTCTCAGGAAATGTACAGTTCACTAGTTACTTCCATATCCTCAACTCTAGTCATCTCTTAATCTGTTGCAATCTGACTTCTGAAATGAACTCTTTGGGAAAATTACCAACAAGACACCTTTTCACAAAGTCCATTGTACTACTTCTTGACGCCTGTCCACCACTTAATACTGTTTCTTGTAGTGTAAAGAACTTTCTTGGCTTTGTTGGCACTTAGGCTACCTTGATTCACGCTACAACTGTTAAAACTCCTCTGTTTCTGCAACCATCAGCTTTATGTCCAATTTTTTTCAAATTTGCATAACTTCACTATCTCTAAATAGCTCTACTTTCTTCATTTATTTGCTTTAGAATCAAATAAGTAGAAGGATCACACGTTTGATCAGGTTTAAACTATCACTTTATGCTGCAATCTCAATCTATAATGACTTTTGTTAAGAGACCACCCAGTCTTTGGCTTGCTAACTTTATAGAGCATTGATGTCAGGCACTGTATAGTTTAAGCACTCACCAAATACTCACAATGGCCCTTTGAAAATTAATTTCCCCATTTTAGAGATGAGGAAACAGAGGCTTAGGTTAAGCAGCAATGATTATACAACTTGTAAGAGTTGGACCTTGTTGGTTTGGCTCCACCCACTATCCCTGCTGCCTTGCTTGAAAGTCTTCCTTTGAGGTTGTTCTTTCCGTTTTCAGATAGTTTTTACTGTTAGAAACGTATTTCTTATGTTGAAGTCTATCTCCCCTCTAGTTCCTACTATTTATACTAGCTCTGTTTCTGGAACCGTGCAGACTATGGCTAATCCCTCTTTCACATTACGACTTTCAAGTATGTGAAGATAGTTACCACATCTCCTTTAATTAATTGTCTTTCATTCTAGTACAAATATTCTCTAAACTTTCATCTATTCACCATATCACATGATTTTTAAATCACCTTGCCATCCTGGCTACCCTCGTCTTATACAATGTTTCCATTTGTCATTATTTTCCATAAAGATCAATGCCTGCAATTGACTGTAATACTCCATACGTGATTTGGCCAAGTAAGAGTAATTCTCATGCTGTTCTACCCGCCAAGAATACTCTATCCATTATCTCATCTCCTCCTACTGGGATCTTTTACTGGTCCAGATATCTGGTACAGCTGTCACTTATTTGATGTAATCAATACTGTCCCTAAAGCCAGAAATTTTTTCTGACTTCTCTACTTTCTTTGAGCACTTCAACCTCTCTTTTTGCATTACCATACTTGGTTTTATATTTTACATGCATATATGTTTCATCTCTCCTATTAAATAATATTCTTTGAGGTAGGAGAGCAAGTTTTCATTTTTCTATTTCCCACACCAACTACAGTACTGCACACTCTTATAAGAATTCTTATACGTTAGTAAGTGCTCAGTCCATATTGTGGCTCAGGTCATGAGTTCTTTGCTACTGTGGTATATCTGGCACATGGTGGGAACATTAAGTAGTTATTTAATCACTGATAAAATAAAACTATTAGTTTTACATTCAATACATTTAGGTAGTACAAATTTCATATTCAAAATTTTTTCCTCTTCATAATAAACACTACACATTATAATTAAAATGTGTTCTCAAGCATCTGGAATTTTTCCG
Organism: Balaenoptera acutorostrata; assembly: GCF_949987535.1. NCBI lineage: Eukaryota > Metazoa > Chordata > Mammalia > Artiodactyla > Balaenopteridae > Balaenoptera > Balaenoptera acutorostrata. Next base: position 48,150,003 of record NC_080077.1, read on the forward strand.
CATGATATCTAGCAACTATATCCTTGGAAACATTTGATTAATGAAGTGTTTCCTTTACAATAGAGTATTTTCTATTATATAAATACCACCTCAGGATTTCTATAACTAAATACAAAACAAAATATAATTTTTTAATATAAACATTTGAAAAATCCCTGGAATTAAACAACAGATATTTTCATGTCCAAAGAACCAAAGAAAATACACATATAGTCATTCACTGTAATAAGGGTAGCATTCAGCTCTTACTATTTGCAAATACAACCAGAGGGTAGAAAATAAATGTTTTCTTTTGAATTTAGATCTCTGCCTTTAAAGCAAATGACAAAATCTTACTCTGATGGTACATTTTGTTACAGTGAATTTTTTTTATAAATTGGACATTTTCTCCACATTGACAATTTAGTACTGGAGGAAAGAAAAACATGAAATTTAGAAGTTCCAGTCACAATCTCATGTCACATTTTTACTTACAAAAAAGATTGACAACACAAAGGCCCAACCTGGCATCATTCTCTTGCCTCTCTGTGTTTTTTTTGGTTGTTGTTTCTGTTCACACAGTGCATATTTGTAAGCCAGTATGATCATTCCTCAGCACAGTGCTTGCAGTAATATATAATTAACTACATATTTTTTAGACCCATAATGTCCAGTTTGGTTTACCAAAAGCCTTGGTAGAGCTAGAATTAAACCCATTTTGGAGAGTCTAGAAAGGGAAGGGTGAAAGGCAAACAAAGAATTCCCCCCAAAAATTCAGCTCTGGAGTTTAGCTTTTGCTTTGAAGCAGAGGTCACCTAAAATCAGTGAAATTGAAATCCTCTGGTAAGACCTCAGAGCCCCATGCTCTGGCCTTGTGGGCAGTGTGAGTGCGTTATGAGACTGCACACCCTGAAATATGAAAAGCCTCAGAAATGGAAGCCAGGACATTTGCATATAGAGTGCGGATTCCGTTGTCTGAGTGAAATCTGCTCTTGCTTTGCTTCACCCCTGTAAAAATCCGTCCAGCCAACTGTTTACATGCTCTCCATTATGTTAGTGTTGGCAAGGAAAGGGCTATAGCGAAGAGATTTTCTTTCAGCTTACACTCTGGGGAACTGTGGGAGTTCACCAGCTTGACAGACAATTGGACAAGCCTGCCTTCTCTTTCCAAGAAACAAGAAAGTGACCTGTGAGCTATGGAGTTATATGTGATTGTGAACTAGGCTATGTTGCCTGGACCTCAACTCCTGAAGTTCAGTTCTTAAGTGAGGGAGAGGGCAAAGCAGAACAGATAGAACAGGAATAAGTTAAGGCCATAATATGTGAGTGTGCTCTGCTACAGTTATTCCTTGTAGACCAAAGGGGCCTCATTGATATTTTCAAATAGAGCTCCTTTCTAAACTCATAATTTTGTTATTAAAATCTACTTTTCTGACCTGTTGGGAGCAGGAAGATCTGTATTTTAAAAAGCTAGAAGGCAGCAGTTTTGAGAAATAGCATGTTATGATTTCCATTGAGTAAAATATTAGCTTGAGTCCATAGCACTGCTGTCCCAGCATCAAAATCTAGGGCCTCTGGTTAGCCCAACTGATTATAACACAGATTCAGCTATAAGAGGATAAATCTCATCAAAATGTAACAACTAAATGCAGGACAGATACTTGTGTAGCACCCATGAGAATCTTCCTCTATTCTATGCATATAGATTCATGTGATTTTCTTTAGAGGCTTGAGTTTGATATTGTCTGTCAGGAGGAAGGCCCAATTACATGGCAGAGATAAATCTCAGTAGGTGTAGGCATCACTAGTGCTGCAGATGAGATTGATAGTATCACATCAGCCCTAGAGTCATTAAGGTGTTTTGTTTGTTCACAGTTGATAACCTTGTATTCTGTTCCTACAATCCAACCAATCATAGTAGCTAAAGCAGAGTTTCACAGTTTATCAAGAAATAACTATTCTTGGGGCTTCCCTGGTGGCGCAGTGGTTGAGAGTCTGCCTGCCAATGCAGGGGACACGGGTTCGAGCCCTGGTCTGGGAAGATCCCACATGCCGCGGAGCAACTAGGCCCGTGAGCCACAGCTACTGAGCCTGCGCGTCTGGAGCCTATGCTCCGCAACAAGAGAGGCCGCGATAGTGAGAGGCCGCGATAGTGAGAGGCCCGTGCACCGTGATGAAGAGTGGCCCCCGCTTGCCACAACTGGAGAAGGCCCTCGCACAGAAACGAGGACCCAACACAGCCAAAGATGAATAAATAAATAAATAAAGTAGGTGACTTACAAAAAAAAAAAAAAAAAAAGAAATAACTATTCTTAATTGAAAGGATTTTGTTAAAAGGGGAAAAAAATTCGTTTTTAGTTTTGCATATAACTTATTTTAATTTTTTCTGATTAGAAAAGTAAAAGTCAATAAAGAACTTAGAAATGCATAAAAATGAAAATCATCAAACGCTAAATAATTTAAAAAGCATTAAAATTAAGTAGTGGGGGTGGGCTATTGACTCAAAGGCTGTACATGAAGGCTTCTAGGGTTCAGGTTATTTTCTTCTTTGTAAGTGTTGGTTATCCAGGTTGTCTCACTTTGTATTTAATATTAATCGAGTTACAAACATTATTTTTGCACATTCTGTACATATACTTCAATGAAATTATAAAAAATCAAACTCCTTAAATATCCTTTTCTCCCTATAAAAACCAGTCATGAGGATTTCCATTATGAATATGAAGGTATAAGCTCAATATCTTCTGCCTTCTCCTTCTGGAACTCAGAGTAAAGAAACAGCAAACAAAAATGATACCACAAACTCCCTTTTTTAGCAAAACTATGAGATTGGCAGCTTGAGAACTGTCAAGAATTAGATCTAAGAAAACACAAGCAAAAATACGTTGGAAGTTGAGGGGCTCACACTGAACTGCAAAAGTTACATCCCGTTTCTTCAAGAATGTTAGTTAAGATGTAGGCCTACCGGGGCTGATTTCTGGCTGAGAATGTGCAGGGTGAAATGGAAAAAACTGGTATAAAAATGGTAGCTGTAGAAGACAAGCAAAGGAGAAACATGTACTCCTCCTTAAAGAAGAAAAAAGAGTCTCCAAAGGGGGGGAAAAAAGAAAAGAGAAAAAGAGTGAAAGAAATATTTTAAAGTAGAATTCAAGAAAACTTGAGTCTAAATATAAGAATGCACCATGTACCACATCCTGCAAATTTTACACCCAAAAGTCAATACTGAGACACAAACTTGTAAATATACTGGACGTTAAAAGTAGAGAATGGATCTTTCAGACAGGCAAGCAAAAGGATCAAGCATTTATGTGTTGAGAAAAATGAGGCTGTTCACAGACTTCGCCACAGTGACATTCGTTGCAGGAAGACAGGAGAGCAAAACTTACAAGATGTTCATGTGAAGGAGGTATGAGATTTATATCCAATCAAACTCTCATTCTGGTGTGAAGACTGCAGACAGTTTTGAACATGCATTATCTGAGGAAATATTATTCCCATGAACCTATGGAAGATAATTTTAAAGGATGAACTTCAGCCAACCAAAGGGTTACTGGAAACATTATGGCAGATGAATTACTCTCAGATTTGATCTCAAAGAAAGACCTAACAGTTTTCTCTATAATGAAGAACCACTAAAAAAAAGAGAGGGAGAAATTGAGGAATGTTAAAATATATATTTTTAAAAGGATGTGTAAATGTATATCACCAACTGCAAATATACAAACAGAAAAATGTAGGAGTTGCAATCTTAATATCAAGCCAAAGGGTATGCCATAACGATTAAGGGAACAATTCACATTGAAGATATACAGTTATGTGTATTAATGTATGAAATACCATAGTAGCATAGTAAGACAGACATTACAGGAGATGCGAGAGAAATAGAAACAAAGAAACAAACTAGCAGAAGAAAACGTTAACTCACTACTCTCAGTCCATCAGAGTTTGAGTAGACCACAAATAAAGATGTTACAGACATTCAATGTATTTAATGGAGTAATTTTCTGTCTACCACCCGTCTGCCTGTCTTTCTGTCTGTCTGTCTGTCTATCTATCTAGCTATCTAGCTATCTATCTGTCTATCTTAGTCTATCTGCCTATTTATCTGCCTATCAATACATCTCACAAACTCTACTGAGAAATAGAAAACTCTCTACAGTAAAAATGGAAAACATAGATTGCTTTTAAAACAGTCACAAAAATTGCCGATGTATTACGCCATAAAGATAATCATTCAATTCAAACTCAAGAAAATATACACATATATGCAAATCCAATTAAAAAACATTAACAATTTGTATAAGGCCCTGGGTGAACTGCCACCTCCCTCTCCCCACCGCCCCATCCCCTTCTGCCTACCTCTCTAATTCCCCTGATGCCTCCCTGCCTATTCCTGAGCACATCAGGCATTTTCTGCCTCAGGGTTTATGTCTTATTCTTTCCTTGTTTGGAATGCCCTGGTATATCATTTTACATCCTTTTACTTTTAACCACTCTGTATATAAGGGTTTCTTGTAGACAGCATTTACTTTGGTTCTATCTTTTTTATAAATGTTGTTTCATTTGTCTTACATTTATCTGCTTTCCTTTTTGAAATATTTATTTTTTCACCCTTAGCTCATAAATGTCTGTGCAGCTGCTTAAGTTATATAGGTTTTCTGATAAAATATTTTGGTTTTGTTGCTGAGTTATACCCTGTGATTTTCCTTCATGTCAATATAGGTTCATATTTCTTTAAATTTAAGGTTTATCTTGTCATATTTTTCTAACTCCTTGAGTTAATGTCTTTGTTGAGTTATTTAAATTTTTTCTTATTTTACAATAAAGATATTTAAGTTTGTAAATTTCCACACAAGTTCTGCAATAAAGTTTTTTTATTTCAAAAAATGTAAAGTCTATTTTGATTTCATTTTTATATTAAATACATGTTTGGCTTTTGCCTGTTACTTGCATTAAATACCTGAGCGGGAAGATTTTGTTGTTTGGCAGTCCCTTTGTTGTTAATTCTAATATAATACTAGTGAATTCTAGTCAGTGAATGTGTGTTGTGAGATTTTTCCTGTTTGTATGTTAATGGTTTATCTTCATGATCAAATGTATGGTTTTAGTTGGGATTTCTTGTGTATTTGTAAGTCCAAGCTTTGCACTTGTCCTCTATGTCTTACTTATTTTAGGTCTGCTTGAAGTTTTTTTTGAGTTTATTTTTACTCAAAACATTAAAAATAAGGTAATAAATTTGGAAGAAGACTTCCTAAATAAAGAAAATCACAAAGAGAAATTCAAAAGATTTAACAATTCATAAGCAGAATTAAATGGCAAATAAAGTTTGTGCAGAGCCTCACTCTTTGAATAACTGATGGATTATATTTTAATATCTGATAGAATTTATCAGTCATTTATTATTTTTCTTCTTCATATTATTTTTGAATATGGTCTCATTTTTCTATATAAACTTTAGAATCATACTGTTTTAGAAATATGAACCTATTAGTATTTTACTGGGGATTGCATGAAGTATATTACTTTATCTCGAGAGAATGGAGATATTTATAATGGTGATTCTGCTTCTCAAAAACTACCTATTCAAATCTTCCTTTGTGTTCTTCAGTAACCAGCCAATAGGGCTTCTAATGATAAACCACAAGTTTTGTTTTCTGTTTTTTTTTCATGCAGATCTTGCCATTTCTTATATGGTTTATTCCTAGGTTTTTGTCCTGATCCTTAATTGATCATTTCTTCTTAGTGGTTGTTCTTTCAGAAATTCATTGCACACCTACCCACTGAGCATCGACTAGGGTCCAGTCACTGTTCTAGGAACCAGGAATACAACAGTAGACAGAGGAAACAGCAAAGATTGCCCTGCTCTTCACTAACTTTATTTGCCATTTAATTCTGCTTATGAATTGTTAAATCTTTTGAATTTCTCTTTGTGATTTTCTTTATTTAAGAAGTGTTCTTCCAAATGTATTACGTTACTTTTAATGTTTTGATGTTTCCTTTTTTACATTGGGCAATTCATTCCATCCGGAATTTATTTTAACATTAAGTACAGAAAGGAGATAGGTGATGATGTTTTTTTCTCCAAAAGTCTTGCCAATTTTCCTGATGCCATTTATCAGTTCACACGTTGACTTATGTGCTTCCCTTGCATATATAAATTTCATATATATATACATATATATAATCACACACATAGCTCTATCTATTTTATAAATACAAGATTCTGTCTCTCCCTCCACAGGATTCAGCTGAGGAGGGTTTTGTTCTTCTTTGTTCTTTTGAACACATCTGCTTCTGTGAGCAATATCACACTGTTTATTGACTTTAGTTTTATATTATTTTTTAATATTTGGTTCTCCTTGGTTTGTCTTCCTTTTATAAACTTTTTCATAAATTTATCTTATTTATTTTTGGCTGTGTTGGGTCTTTGTTGCTGCACGTGAGCTTTCTCTAGTTGCAGCTAGCGGGGCTACTCTTCGTTGCGGTGAGCAGGCTTCTCATTGCGGTGGCTTCTCTTGTTGTGAAGCACAGGCTCTAGGCTCGCGGGCTCAGTAGTTGTGGCTCACGGGCCGTAGAGCACAGGCTCAGTAGTTGTGGCACACAGGCTTAGTTGCTCCGTGGCATTTGGGATCTTCCGGACCGGAGATCAAACCCGTGTCCCCTGCATTGTCAGGCAGATTCTTAACCACTGCACCACCAGGGAAGTCCCTATAAACTTTTTGACTATTCTAAACTGTTTATCATTCAATTTAAAATATAAAATTATTTATTAATAGAAAACAATCCATTGGTATTTTGATTTGGACTTTTCATAAACTTAAGGATTAGACTGAGTAGTTGATGCCTTTCTGATATCAATTTTATAATCTAAAAGCATAGCATATCTCTCTGTTTATTTGAAGCCTCTTTATCTTTCTCAGAAAGTATCTGAGGCTTTGTTATAGGTTCTCCATATATCTTATTAAGTTTATTCTTAGGTGATTTATATTTTTGTTGCCGCTGTGAATTTTTGGAGTCCTTGTTTCAAATGTAACTTTTAATTATTAATTTTGGCACAAGGGTTTTTAAACTATTTTGTTTTATATCAGAAATATCAATGATGGTTTAATAATTCTCTTTTTTACTTTACAACTTCTATTATTCAAATTTTTGTTTCACACTTTAGTGGCCAAAAGTTTCAGAAAAAATATGTTTAAATGATGCTGATGTGACTTTTTCTATGTTGTCCCAGAGGTTAAGGAAAAATTTGATGTTTCTATATAACTTGAGAGATGTTTTTATATCATATGAAAGTATTATATTATTGTTCCTAATTTGATTATTTTTTAAGATTGGACTTAGGGTTTAAATTTTATCCACTGGTTTTCTATCATCTATGGATATGGCATGTGGTTTTCTTGGCCAACTGATATAATATTATAGTTTATGATATTAAATCATATTTGCATACTTATATAAACCTACTTGGAGATGATAATTTTTAAATAAACCATTCATTTAAGTTAAAGTTATCCAATTAAAGATATGATGAATATAATATTTAACAAAGCAATATTTATTAATAACTATTTGGGGTTTCACATATATGTCCATAAGTGAAATAGCTCTGTATTGTTATTATTGTATGATATCCTGGTATAAAAGTTTTTCTAGTTTCATATTACAGAGAATCTTTTAATTCTAAATGTAGTAGACAGATAGTGGTCTATACATTTAAAGCTCGAGAACAAAACTATCATATAAAATTATCTATTATCTCTAATTAAGACCATTCTATATCAGCTGTCTATTAAACATCTTATTTTAGTATATTATTGCTAGTTTTAAATGCTATGACTATTAGTTTTATGTTGATCCAATATTCAGTAACAACAAAGCCTACAACAATACCTTTAAAGTTCTACCCAAATCCTTACATATACATAGGACTTCAGGAAAAGAATTTTATCACTTAATGAACACATTTAACAAGTGACTTTCCCAAATAAAGAATACTTGAAACTATGACGAGAATGCAAAAAAAAAATTATTTTCAAAACTAGATTTTGGCCCTCAGACCAAACGATGATAAATAGAAATAAAGATGAGGGTATATTACATATCTTTCTTAATTTAAGACATAGATGTGTGTGTGTATATATATACATAAACACATATATATGTAAAGAAGAAATTAAAATTGTAACTCCTCACCTTCCTTTTTATACAGTCTATTAAAAAGTTGTATTTAGTCATTTATTTACACACATCTGACTAATGTTTGGCAAGAAATGGCTATGGTGGAGGAAGGCATGACAAATTATCTAGAATAAAACAAACTGCAGTGCATATTTATAGTTATTGTTCTGGGAAAGTTGCCAAATAGGGAATTTTGCTTAGTAAGTTTAGAGAAAGTGATTTGTGTGTGTGTGTGTGTGTGTGTGTGTGTGTGTGTGTCAAAAAGCAAAAAACTGGGGGCAGGGGTTCTAAAACAACTTTTAAAAAGTGGAGTCTTTACTGGACTATTTCAGGCATCAAAAAAGATATTTCTCTTTAGAATATCTTTATGCTTTAAATAAAACTTTAGTTTTTCACATCAAGGGGACATATCTTTGCCTTTTTCCCCCTACTAAGCACTTGAACCTGCAAGATGTGGACAGTATCAGAATAGAATAAACAAATAATATTTTTTCACCTATAAAATCACTTGACTGTTCACTTGAAATAATTTATAAATATTCTAATGTGTAAGTTTTCTCTTCCTTGATAGTAAATGACCTCAAAATGTAGTAGCTTAAAACAACAACAGTTTCATTTGCTCATGATTTTCTGGCCAGCAATTTGGGCTAAGCCGATCGGTTCTTTTCATTTGGATTCCCTTCTGTAGCCACAGTCATCTGGTGGCTGAACTGGGACTGAATGGTGTAAGACGGTCTCACTCACATGTCTGGCAGTTGGTGATGCCTGTCAGCCAGGCTACAGTAAATCTAACAAATGAGCCTGAACTCCTTCACATGGTAACATCAGCATTCCCAAAGGCAAAGAGTAGATGCTGCAAAGTCTCTTAGGTCCTAGACTTGGAAGTTGACAAAGTAATCTCTGTCACATTCTGTTGGTCAAAGCAAGTCACAAGGTCAACCCAGACTTAAAGCAAAGGGAAAGTAGACTCTACCTTTTGAAAGGAAGAACAGCCAAGTTACATAGCAAAGAGTGTGAATTCAGGGGTAGGAAGAATTCTTATGGATCTTTGCAAACAATTTATAGTTCATATTATGGGACTAGTAATGAGAGAAAGTTCTCAAAAGTATGTGAATGAGGTAACAAGCATATCTATCATGTCATTTAATCAATTAAATAAACTTCAAAATAAATAAATTTGATGAATCAACTTACCCTGAATGTAGAATGTCAACTATATCCTATTCAAATAGTTTCTGTGTGTGTGTGTGTGTGTGTGTGTGTGTCTGGTTTGTGATTTGGTGTAAAACCTGTCATGAAATGAAGCAACATAAACCTGAAGTTTTGGGATCAGGTTTAAAATCAACTTAGACTTTGAAGTGCAGGGTGAGACGGGGAGCAGTTTGCCTCCGTGAGGTTAACATCAGCTAGTGTTTTTATTAATTTACCTGTTAGTAATTAGCAGATTGTCCGAATAGTCTTTATAGACAATTGTTTTTCTTACTGATACCATTTCACTTCAACACAGAATTGGGTAAAAATGAGATGTATTTCTCCTTAATAATTAGATTATGCATTGATCCAATGCCACTTGAGTAAAAAACAACTCCTTAAGAAAAGCTGAAATGTTACATGATAATATATAAGTGCTTAGTCCATCCTGACCCAATAAAAATTATTTAAATATATGTAAATAATGGCAGAATTGTCTTTAAGGTAATTGAGAACAGGAAGTAAACCTAACTGCAGGAAAAGTGAGTGACTCATTGCACAAGACCTGAGACTTTGTTTGGGTTTAATATATAATAGCTTTTTGGTGAAACGAATTGTGTTAAGCTAGTCTTTATACACCCTTACATAGACAATATATAATCTAACATTTTTTACCTAATCCTTTCACTTTATGGATGAAGAAGTTGATATCCAGTGAAGTTAAAGAACTTACCCAAAGCCACTTAGTTAGCTGGTAGTAGAAGGGGGCTGAAAACCCAGATTCCGTAACTACCAGGGCAGTGCTTTTGTGTTTGTTTTGTTCAATTATTCAAACCTTGCATTAAGCGAATTCATATTTACCTGGTAGTTCCACTCTTCCTTCTTTATCTAGGCATTTGGCCAACCACTATTCCACCCACGCCCCCCCCTCCACTTTTGTTTGATGTGTATAGACCAAACATTGGGGATATCAATGGTAGCTTAAAGAATGCTCTTCCTTGATAACATTTTAATGATATTATAAAAATTTACTCTCATAGTGTAAGCACAATTATACCCCCAGTATTAAACATTGGTTTATTAAAATGAAATGTTTGGTTCACGTAAATTAATTCTTGTAACATCATTAACTATTATTAAGGAAAAGTTCTTTAAACTGTCACTGATATAGCCTATGGTATATTAAACGTTGGTTTATTAAAATAAAATGTTCTGGGGAAGGACAGGAATAAAGACGCAGATGTAGAGAATGGTCTTGAGGACACGGAGAGGGGGAAGGGTAAGTTCGGACAAAGTGAGAGAGTGGCATGGACATATATACACTACCAAATGTAAAATAGATAGCTAGTGAGAAGCAGCCACATAGCACAGGGAGATCAGCTCTGTGCTTTGTGACCATCTAGAGGGGTGGGATAGGGAGGGTGGGAGGGAGATGCAAGAGGGAGGGGATATGGGGATATATGTATACATATAGCTGATTCACTTTGTTATAGAGCAGAAACTAACACAACATTGTAAAGCAATCATACTCTAATAAAGATGTTTAAAAATATAATAAAATAAAATGTTCTGTTCAATCCAGATAGCTCATATCATTATCTGCATTATTCATCATTTATATTTCAACATTTGGAAAGGTGAGGTTTTAAAAATATTATTTGGGACTCTATGGAAGATAATTTTCACATAAGTAACATTAAGTAAACAACTTATTTACAAGTTTGCCTCAATTGTATTTTGCACAAAGGTTTGAATTACTAGTCATTATAGAAAAATTATTTTTCATAGGACATGTACACATTATGGTGAACTATATCCAATTGCCATTTTGTAACAATATTGGCAATTTTACATGATTTAATCCAATATACATGTTGATTGTGTTACTCTCAATGATTTGTGTGCTGTTTTTCTATATACGCACATTTCTAGTTAAAATTTTATTCAATCTGTTTAAATTATTAATTCAACAAATATAAACATAAATTAATGAAATAAAGCTTTTAAAATGGCAAATTGCTACACATTTGCATTTTTGACAGAACCATGTAATCTTCAAGGCATAAGAAAATTCAGTCTTAAAAATAATACATAACACTCACTCAGCTTCCCTGGATAATACAGCAAAAAGACTTTAAGCAAAAGTAAAGAAATAAGTGAAAGAAGACTGGGATACAAATCAGAAGTTGAGGGTAGAAGAGAAAAGTGGAAAAATGTAATTTTACCAAAAGGCTCAGAAGTATTAGAGTACATACTTATGCCTGAATAATACATTGATTATCTGAGATTAAATTAGAATCAGGAAAAAATGTAATACTACATTTCTTGTATTCACAAAGATATACCAGTTGAAAGACTATGAATAAGTTATTTTCTACGCAACAGTTAAACCAAACTATTTATGAAATTGACAAAGAATCTTTAAAGAAGAGTCCTCTTTGACTTTAATATTTCGTTTCAAAATTGGAAATGTTATTTTCCACTCAGAAATATCCATTTGTTTGTTACAGCAATAAAATATCATGAAGAATAAAGCTATGACCTAATAGTTTTAGAAAATTTTAGGGCCCCTAAGTTCAGTTTGGAATGTCTATGTGTATATCCAGGGATTCTATGGCTCCATTTTTTATTTTATTTATGTTTCTTTGGTGTTCCTACAGTTGTATTTCATAGGGACTTGTCGTGGCGTTAAGCCCATTATATTGTTTGTTCATTTTTAGCAATGATGAAGTTACGGTTTATAGTAGCACAGTTTCTTGTCTGGTCACTGTTATCAAATAGATTATTCTTTCTTTTCTAAGGAATTCAGACTTTCTCTGGCTTTTCCTGTCATTATTCTAGTGAGCCTTCAAAGTTCAATAGCGTTTCACAACACAATAGGTAAGATGGGGACCTTCTTGGATAGAAACCCCTAGAGAAATGAAAGGGTATGGGCAGCACAAGTAGAGAGACCATCTCTAAGTTTCTATACTGAGTGTTAGATGGGGCTCCCAGCTGTCACTGTGTAACCTGATGAGCCAGAGGCCAAAGGTCTTAACTTCCTTGACCTGCTACTGCTCATGTTGCAAAGACTCTTCACTGAACTTCCAAGAGCTTCTTAAGTTTCTATTCTATAAAGTTTTGCTATTCTATTACCTTTATATTATTATTGTGATTATTATGATTAACCAAGTAGTCTGTTAGGTGCTGGGGATATAATGGTAGACAAAAAGACAGTTTCTGCTCTTATGGAAGGGAAAAACAAATCAGTAATCCATAATTTGGCATAAATGTGATCACATTTTCATACTTTAGGTCAGTTTTTAGCTACCCATAATCCAATTACTGTGTTTAATTTCATCACATACAGATACTTTTGCACAGATCTCAGTTCACCCTTTGGTGTTGAGACCATAGTCACATAAATTAAGCCTCCCCACTCTTTCTCCTAGATAGCATTTTTTGAGTGTCATATGGTAATCAACACTCAATATGTTTATGTTAGCTTTTAAAAAATCTCCACCGTAGTCCTATGAAATCAAAAGCTAGAAATGATTAAGCTTAGTGAGGAAGGCATGTGGAGAGCTGAAATAGGCCCAAAGTCGGCCTGTTTTGCCTAATTGGTTAGCCAAGTTGTGAATACAGAGGAGAAGTTCTCAAAAGAAACTAAAAGTGCTACTCCAGTGAACACGTGAATGATAAGAAAACAAAACAGCCTACTTGGTGATATGGAGAAAGTTTTAGTCGTATGAATAGAAAATCAAACCAGCCACAACATTCCCTTAAGCCAAAGCCGAATCCAGAGCAAGGCCCGAATTCTCTTCATTTCTATGAAGGCTGAGAGAGGCGAGGAAGCTGCAGAAGAAAAGTTGGAAGCCAGCAGAGGTTGGTTCATGAGGTTTAAAGAAAGAAGCCATTTGCATCACATAAAAGTGCAAGGTGAAGCAGCAAGTGCTGATGTAGAAGCTGCAGCAAGTTATCCAGAAGATCTAGCTAAGATAATTAATGAAGGTGGCGACACTGAACAACAGCTTTTCAATGTAGACTAAATAGTCTTCTATTTGAAGAAGATGCCATTCAGGACTTTCACAGCTAGAGAGGAGAAGTCAATGCCTGGCTTCAAAGCTTCAAAGAACAGGCTGCCTCTCTTGTTAGGGCCTTATGCAGCTGGTGACTTTAAGTGCTCATTTACCATTCCAAATGTCCTAGGGCCCTTAAAAATTATGCTAAGTCTACTCTGCCTATGCTCTGTAATGGAACAACAAAGCCTAGATGACAGCACATGTGTTTACAACATGGTTTACTGAATATAAGACCACTGTTGAGAGCTACTGCTCAGGAAAAAAAAAAAATTCCTTTTCAAATATTACTGCTTATTGACAATGCAACCCATCACTCAAGAGCTCTGATGGAGATGTACAATGAAATTCACGTTGTTTTCATGCCTACTAATACTACACCCATGCGTCAACAAGTAATTTTGTCTTTCAAGTCCTATTATTTAAGAAATACATTTTGCAAGGCTATAGTGGCCATAGATAGTGATTCTTCTGATGAATCTGGGCAAAGTAAATTTTAAAACCTTTTGGAAAGTGTTCACCATTCTATATGCCATTAAGAACATTTGTGAGTCACTGAAAGAGATGAAAATATCAACATCAACAGGAGTTGGAAGAAGTCATTTCCAGTCCTCATGGATGACTTTGAGGGGTTCAAGACTTCAGTGGAGGAAGTAATTGCAGATGTAGAAAAAGCAAGAGAACCAAAATTAGAAGTGGAGCCTGAATATGTGACTGTATTACTGCAGTCTTATGATAAAATTTGAATGAATGAGGAGTTGCTTCTCATGCATGAGCAAAGAAATTGGTTTTTTGAGATGGAATCTACTCATGGTGAAGACTCTGTGAAGACTGTTGAAATGACAACAAATAATTTAGAATATCCCATGAACTTAGCTGATAAAGCAACAGCAGAGTTTGAGAGGATTGACTCCAATTATGAAAGAAATCCTACTGTAGGTAAAATGCTACCAAACAGCATTTCACTCTACAGAGAAATTGTTCACGAAAGGAAGAATCAATCAATGCAGCAAACTTCCCTGGTGTCTTATTTTAAGAAACTGCCACAGCCATCCCAACCTTCAGCAACCACCACCCTGATCAGTCAGCAGCCCTCAACATCGAGACAAGACCCTCCACCAGCAAAAAGATTATCACTTGCTGAAGGCTCAGATGATGGTTAACATTTTTTCACAATGAAGTATTTTTAATTAAGTTATGCACATTGTTTTTTTAGACATAATCCTATTGTACACTCAATAGACTACAGTATAGTGTAAACATAACTTTTATGTGCACTAGGAAGCCAAAAACTTCATGTGACTCTATTGCAGTCATCTGGAACTGAACCTGTGATATCCCCAAGGTATGCTTGTATTTAGTCGTCACACACTTATTGAACACCTACTAGTTGTCAGGCACTGTGCTAGGATGCAAAAATGAATAAGTTGTAGACCTCAGTGTTGGTGGTGTGATAAGGTAGACTTATTTGTGTGAGGATGTTGCACTACAGTGTAATATGTGCAAAGATGGTGGACAAAAGCATGCGGCAGTAGCCTACAAGAGAGAAGTCCTCCACATCCGGAAGCTCTAGCTAGAACAGAGAATAAAGTCCTTTGTCTTACCAAAGAAAAAACAATCATCTTCCAAAGAATTCTAATAATTTACAGATCGCTCTAGGGTAGGAGCTTTTCCATGCATTTCTGTTTACTGGAAAGGTTCTTATAACCTATAATTAGATTCCATTCAATTGCAAAGGTTCTCATTACTCACTTTCTCAAAATCCCAGACAGTTTCCTAAATCCCAGGTAAAGACCCATCTCCCCAGATACCTATACACAGTGGGACTTGCAAATAAAATTCCCTCTGGCCACTGTGGTTTAGTGGCACATGTTTCCACCAATATTAGTTTCCTAGGATGGCCATAATAAATTACCACAAACTAGGTAGCTTAAAACAGCAGAAATTTATTCTTTCACAGTTCCAGAGGCTAGATATCCAAAATCAAAGTGTCAGCAGGGCCCACCTACCTTCCAGAGGCTACAGGGGAGAATCCATTTATGTCTTTTCCAGTTTCTGGTGGTGCCAGGCCTTCCTTGGCTTGTAGTCACTTCACTCCAGCCTCTGCCTCTGTGGTTACATTACCTCCTGCTTTTCTGTTTGTGTCTCTCCTCTGTTTGTCTCTTATAATGTTACTTGTCATTGGATTTAGGGCATACCCAGAATATCCAGGTTAATCTTCTCATCTTAAGATTCTTAATTTAATTATATCCATGAAGACCCTTTTCCTAAATAAGGTACATTTACAAGTTCCAGGGGTTAGGACTTTATATCCTAATATCAATTCACTACACCACCTGAGGCAACCCTCCTTTCCAGCTTGAAATTGTCCTTTGGTTCGTTTTTGAGAGATAATGAAGGATTTCGTAGAGTTTCAGGATCTCTCAGTGAAAAGGAAAGATCCTCTTTAGAAGAGTCGGGACAGACCTTTCACTTTGGTGTCACCTGATAGTAGTTGCAAAAATTGGGGAATCAGGAGAGATTTTGAAGCAATGTAGAATTGAGAAGCCTGGCAACAGTCTTAGAGAGACATGTATTCCCGAGAATGTCCTAGGATTTCATGAGTGGCTCTGACAAGTGGAACACAGCTTGTTTTTGATAGAGCTGGGATATCAAATGAATTTATTTTTTTCACTGTAAGAGGCAATGATGTATTTGTTAGACCCTCTCTCTAATTCCTAAGTGAGTGGTTTGGCAAACATCCTAAACCTCAGTTTGTATCTTTTAATTCACTAGGTTCTATAACAGCAGTAAGCTAAGTCGAGAAACATTTTTATAGAAACCAAAGAGTTCATTTGATACCTTTAAGCACATCCTCATAGGGCTCTAAAATAACCTTATATGCAACCATTATTCACGGTTTACAATTAACATCTTTATTATCCACTGACAAACTCAACCAAGTGTATGACATTCTAAACTCAATAGTAATTTTTAAAATGTAGTGACTGAGAAATGTTATGCATTGTTTCTCTTGCCTTCTCTGAAACTAATTATGGTTTAGCAGCATCTCATAATATTAGGTCACTGGCTATGCTCAGTCACATATAGACTTTAAAGTATCTCAAGCATTTTCAGAAGCAAGAAGATTAAATCACATCAAGGAGTTATTTCAATATGGCATTAACAATTAAAGACACAGCTGAATCTAATTTAACTACTGTTTAATTCACCTAGTGGGTAGTGGCAATAGACTCTAGAGATCCTAATATTTTTAGGCCACATTCTTTGCTTGAATAGCCATCCACATTTGTTAAGATAAAGCTATAATGCTTCATTTAACTTTTCTAAAATAGATAATGCTTTGATCTGCTGGAAACCCTGTTGCATTTAATCTATTTTTAAATAATTCTTAAACTACCTATCTTCAAAAAGGTTCGATGATTTATAGTATTAACACATGTTTAAGAAAAAATTATTATTAATTTTTTTAACATCTCTATTGGAGTATAATTGCTTTTCAATGGTGTGTTAGTTTCTGCTTTATAACAAAGTGAATCATCTATACATATCCCCATATCTCCTCCATCTTGCGTCTCCCTCCCACCCTCCCTATCCGACCCCTCTAGGTGGACACACAGCATGGAGCTGATCTCCCTGTGCTATGTGGCTGCCTCCCACTAGCTAGCTAATTTACATTTGGTAGTATGTATAAGTCCATGCCACTCTCTCACTTCGTCAGAGTTTACCCTTCCCCTTCCCCATGTCCTCAAGTCCATTCTATACGTCTGCGTCTTTATTCCTATCTTGCCCCTAGGTTCTTCATAAACTTTTTTTTTTTTAGATTCCATATATATGTGTTAACATACAGTATTTGTTTTTCTCGTTCTGACTTACTTCACCCTGTATGACAGTCTCTCGGTTCATCCACCTCACTACAAATAACTCAATTTCATTTCTTTTTATGGCTGACTAATATTCCATTGTATATATGTGCCACATCTTCTTTATCCATTCATCTGTCGATGGACATTTAGGTTGCTTCCATGTCCTGGCTACTGTAAATAGAGCTGCAATGAACATTGTGGTACATGTCTCTTTTTGAATTATGGTTTTCTCAGGGTATATGAGCAGTAGTGGGATTGCTGGGTCATATGGTAGTTCTGTTTTGTTATTTAAGGAACCTCCATTCTGTTCTCCATAGTGGCTGTATCAATTTACATTCCCACCAACAGTGCAGCGGGGTTCCCTTTTCTCCACACCCTCTCCAGCATTTATTGTGTGTAGATTTTTTGATGATGGCCATTCTGACTGGTGTGAGGTGATACCTGATTGTAGTTTTGATTTGCATTTCTCTAATGATTAGTGATGTTGAGCATCCTTTCATGTGTTTGTTGGCAATCTGTATATCTTCTTTGGAAAAATGTCTATTTAGGTCTTCTGCCCATTTTTGGATTGGGTTGTTTTTTTGATATTGAGCTGCATGAGCTGCTTGTAAATTTTGGAGAATAATCCTTTGTCAGTTGCTTCCTTTGCAAATATTTTCTCCCATTCTGATGGTTGTCTTTTCATCTTGTTTTTGGTTTCCTTTGCTGTGCAAAAGCTTATAAGTTTCATTAGGTCCCATTTGTATATTTTTGTCTTTATTTCCATTTCTGTAGGAGGTGGATCAAAAAGGATCTTGCTGTGATTTATGTCACAGAATGTTCTGCCTATGTTTTCCTCTAAGAGTTTGATAGTGTCTGGCCTTACATAGAGGCCTTTAATACATTTTGAGTTTCTTTTTGTGTATGGTGTTAGGGAGTGTTCTAATTTCATTCTTTTACATGTAGCTGTCCAGTTTTCCCAACACCAATTACTGAAGAGGCTGTCTTTTCTCCATTGTATATTCTTGCCTCCTTTATGAAAAATAAGCTGACCATATGTGTGCGGGCTTATCTCTGGGATTTCTATCCTTTTCCATTGATCTGTATTTCTGTTTTTGTGCCAGTACCATACTGTCTTGATTACTGTAGCTTTGCAGTATAGTCTGAAGTCCAGGAGCCTGATTCCTCCAGCTCCGTTTTTCTTTCTCAAGATTGCTTTGGCTATTCGGGGTCTTTTGTGTTTTCCAAACAAATTGTGAATTTTTTTGTTCTAGTTCTGTGGAAAATGGCATTGGTAATTTGATAGGGATTGCATTGAATCTGTAGATTGCTTTGGGTGGTATAGTCATTTTCACAGTGTTGATTCTTCCAGTCTAAAAACATGGCATATCTCTCCAACTGTATGTATCATCTTTAATTTCTTTCATCAGTATCTTATAGTTTTCTGCATACAGGCCTTTTGTCTCCTTAGGTAGGTTTATTCCTAGGTATTTTATTCTTTTTCTTGCAGTGGTAAATGGGAGTGTTTCCATAATTTCTCTTTCAGATTTTTCATCATTAGTGTATAGGAATGCAAGAGATTTCTGTGCATTAATTTTGTATCCTGCTACTTTACCAGATTCATTGATTAGCTCTAGTAGTTTTCTGGTAGCGTCTTTAGGATTCTCTATGTATAGTATCATGTCATCTGCAAACAGTGACAGCTTTACTTCTTCTTTTCCGATTTGGATTTCTTTTCCTTCTTTTTCTTCTCTGCTTGCTGTGGCTAAAACTTCCAAAACTATGTTGAATAATAGTGATGAGAATGGGTAACCTTGTCTTGTTCCTGATCTTAGAGGAAGTGGTTTCAGTTTTTCACCATTGTGAACGATGTTGGCTGTGGGTTTGTCATATATGGCCTTTATTATGTTGAGGTACGTTCCCTCTGTGCCTACTTTCTGGAGGGTTTTTATCATAAATGGGTGTTGAATTTTGTCAGAAGCTTTTTTTGCATCTACTGAGATGATCATATGGGTTTTTCCTTCAATTTGTTAATATGGTTTATCACATTGATTGATTTGCATATATTGAAGAATCCTTGCATTCCTGGTATAAACCCTACTTGATCATGGTGTATGATCCTTTTAATGTGCTGTTGGATTCTGTTTGCTAGTATTTAGTTGAGGATTTTTGTATCTATGTTCATCAGTGATATTGGCCTGTAGTTGTCTTTCTTTGTGACATCTTTGTCTGGTTTTGGTATCAGGGTGATGGTGGCCTCATAGAATGAGTTTGGGAGTGTTCCTCCCTCTTCTATATTTTGGAAGATTTTGAGAAGGATAGGTGTTAGCTCTTCTCTAAAAGTTTGATAGAATTCGCCTGTGAAGCCATCTGGTCCTGGGCTTTTGTTTGTTGGAAGATTTTTTATTACAGTCTCAATTTCATTGCTTGTGATTGGTGTGTTTATATTTTCTATTTCTTCCTGGGTTAGTCTCAGAAGGTTGTGCTTTTCTAAGAATTTGTCCATTTTTTCCAGGTTGTCCATTTTATTGGCGTATAGTTGCTTGTAGTAATCCCTCATGATCCTTTGTATTTCTGCAGTGTCAGTTATTACTTCTCCTTTTTCATTTCTATTTCTATTGATTTGAGTCTTCTCCCTTTTTTTCTTGATGAGTGTGGCTAGTGGTTTATCAATATTGTTTATCTTCTCAAAGAATCAACTTTTAGTTTTATTGATCTTTGCTATCATTTCCTTCATTTCTTTTTCATTATCTTTATGATTTCTTTCCTCCTGCTAAATTTGGGGTTTTTTTGGTTCTTCTTTCTCTAATTGCTTTAGGTGTAATTTAGGTTGTTTATTTGAGATTTGAGGTAGGATTGTATTGCTATAAACTTCCCTCTTAGAACTGCTTTTGCTGCATCCCATAGGTTTTGGGTCATCGTGTGTTGATTGTCATTTGTTTCTAGGTATTTTTTGATTTCCTCTTTGATTTCTTCAGTGATCTCTTGGTTATTAAGTACTGTATTGTTAAGCCTCCATGTGTTTGTATTTTTACAGATTTTTTCCTGTAATTGGTATCTAGTCTCATAACGTTGTGGTTGGAAAAGATACTTGCTACAATTTCGATTTTCTTGAATTTCCCAAGGCTTGATTTGTGACCCAAGATGTGACCTAGAATGTTCCACGAGTACTTGATAAGAAAGTGTATTCTGTTGTTTTTGGTTGAATTGTCCTATAAATATCAGTAAGTCCATCTTTTTTAATGTATCATTTAAAGCTTGTGTTTCCTTATTTATTTTCATTTTGGATGATCTGTCCATTGGTGAAAGTGGGGTGTTTAAGTCCCCTACTCTGATTGTGTTACTGTCAATTTCTCTTTTATGGCTGTTAGCATTTGCCTTATGTATTGAGGTGCTCTTATGTTGGGTGCATAAAAATTTACACTTGTTAAATCTTTTTTTTTTATAATTTTAGATTCACAGAAAAGTTGCGAAGATAATTTGTATTTTAATCATTTTTAATTGTGAAATATAAAGCACATATAGATAAGTGCCCCAAACAAAAGAAATACCTTGATGATTTATCACAAAGTGAATGCCTGTGTCATCACTGCATGGCTAAGTAATAGGACATGGCTTCCAGAAGCTTCCCCTGTAGCCCTACTTTTTTCTTCCCACCCAAAGTTTTACCACTTAAGCATGCACCCCTAAACTTGTGGTTTAATTTTTAATCACTAAACAGGTATAATTTTACCTATTTTGAACTTTTCATAAATGTTATCACACTGTATGCATTCTTTTTGGTCTGTATGCACTTCTTTTTTTTTTTTAAGTTTAGCACCATTTATTAAGTGATCTCAGCTGTTGTTGTAGCTGCTGCATGTCAGCCTGTTCTTTTTAATCAATCATCAGTTTTATACACATCACTGTACACATGTCAATCCCAATCGCCCAATTCAGCAAACCACCTTCCCCACCCCACCGCAGTTTTCCCCCCTTGGTGTCCATAGGTTTGTTCTCTACAACTGTGTCTCAACTTCTGCCCTGCAACCCGGTTCATCTGTACCATTTTTCTAGGTTCCACATACATGCATTAATATATGATATTTGTTTTTCTCTTTCTGACTTACTTCACTCTGTATGACAGTCTCTAGATCCATCCACGTCTCAACAAATGACTCAGTTTCGTTCCCTTTTATGTTTGAGTAATATTCCATTGTATATATGTACCACCACTTCTTTATCCATTCGTCTGTCGATGGGCATTTAGGTTGCTTCCATGACCTGGCTATTGTAAATAGTGCTGCAATGAACATTGGGGTGCATGTGTCTTTTTGAATTACGGTTTTCTCTGGGTATATGCCCAGTAGTGGGATTGCTGGGTCATATGGTAATTCTATTTTTAGTTTTTTAAGGAACCTCCATATTGTTCTCCATAGTGGCTGTATCAATTTACATTCCCACCAACAGTGCCAGAGGGTTCCCTTTTCTCCACACCCTCTCCAGCATTTGTTGTTTGTAGATTTTCTGATGATGCCCATTCTAACTGGTGTGAGGTGATACCTCATTGTAGTTTTGATTTGCATTTCTCTAATAATTAGTGATGTTGAGCATCTTTTCATGTGCTTCTTGGCCATCTGCATGTCTTCTTTGGAGAAATGTCTATTTAGGTCTTCTGCCCATTTTTCGATTGGGTTGTTTGTTTCTTTAATATTGAGCTGAATGAGCTGTTTATATATTTTGGAGATTAATCCTTTGTCTGTTGATTCGTTTGCAAATATTTTCTCCCATTCTGAGGGTTGTCTTTTCGTCTTGTTTATGGTTTCTTTTGCTGTGCAAAAGCTTTGAAGTTTCATTAGGTTCCATTTGTTTCTTTTTGTTTTTATTTCCATTACTCTAGTAGGTGGATCAAAAAAGATCTTGCTGTGATTTATGTCAGAGAGTGTTCTTCCTATGTTTTCCTCTAAGAGTTTTATAGTGTCCAGTCTTACATTTAGGTCTCTAATCATTTTAAGTTTATTTTTGTGTATGGTGATAGGGAGTTTCTAATTTCATTCTTTTACATGTAACTGTCCAGTTTTCCCAGCACCACTTATTGAAGAGACTGTCTTTTCTCCATTGTATATCTTTGCCTCCTTTGTCATAGATTAGTTGACCACAGGTGCATGGGTTTATCTCTGGGCTTTCTATCTTGTTCCATTGATCTATGTTTCTGTTTTTGTGCCAGTACCATATTGTCTTGATTACTGTAGCTTTGTAGTATAGTCTGAAGTCAGGGAGTCTGATTCCTCCAGCTCCGTTTTTTTCCCTCAAGACTGCTTTGGCTATTCGGGGTCTTTTGTGTCTCCATACAAATTTTAAGATGATTTGTTCTAGTTCCGTAAAAAATGCCGTTGGTAATTTGATAGGGATTGCATTGAATCTGTAGATTGCTCTGGGTAGTATAGTCATTTTCACAATATTGATTCTTCCAATCCAAGAACATAGTATATCTCTCCATCTGTTGGTATCATCTTTAATTTCTTTCATCAGTGTCTTATAGTTTTCTGCATACAGGTCTTTTGTCTCCCTAGGTAAGTTTATTCCTAGGTATTTTATTCTTTTTCTTGCAATGGTAAATGGGAGTGTTTGCATAATTTCTCTTTCAGATTTTTCATCATTAGTGTATAGGAATGCAAGAGATTTCTGTGCATTAATTTTATATCCTGCAAGTTTACCAAATTCATTGATTAGCTCTAGTAGTTTTCTGGAGGCATTTTTAGGATTCTTTATGTATAGTATCATGTCATCTGCAAACAGTGACAGTTTTACTTCTTCTTTTCCAATTTGGATTCCTTTTATTTCTTTTTCTTCTCTGATTGCCGTGGCTAGGACTTCCAAAACTATGTTGAATAATAGTGGTGAGAGTGGACATCCTTGTCTCGTTCCTGATCTTAGAGGAAATGTTTTCATTTTTTCACCGTTGAGAATGATGTTTGCTGTGGGTTTGTCGTATATGGCCTTTATTATGTTGAGGTAGGATCCCTCTATGCCCACTTTCTGGAGAGTTTTTATCATAAATGAGTGTTGAATTTTGTCAAAAGCTTTTTCTGCATTTATTGAGATGATCATATGGTTTTTATTCTTCAATTTGTTAATATGGTGTATCACATTGATTGATTTGTGTATATTGAAGAATCCTTGCATCCCTGGGTTAAATCCCACTTGATCGTGGTGTATGATCCTTTTAATGTGTTGTTGGATTCTGTTTGCTAGTATTTTGTTGAGGATTTTTGCATCTATATTCATCAGTGATATTGGTCTGCAATTTTCTTTTTTTGTAGTATCTTTGTCTGGTTTTGGTATCAGGGTGATGGTGGCCTCGTAGAATGAGTTTGGGAGTGTTCCTTCCTCTGCAATTTTTTGGAAGAGTTTGAGAAGGATGGGTGTTAGCTCTTCTCTAAATGTTTGATAGAATTCACCTGTGAAGCCATCTGTCCTGGACTTCTGTTTGTTGGAAAATTTTTAATCACAGTTTCAATTTCATTACTTGTGATTGGTCTGTTCATATTTTCTGTTTCTTCCTGGTTCAGTCTTGGAAGGTTATACCTTTCTAAGAATTTGTCCATTTCTTCCAGGTTGTCCATTTTATTGGCATAGAGTTGCTTGTAGTAGTCTCTTAGGATGCTTTGTATTTCTGCGGTGTCTGTTGTAACTTCTCCTTTTTCATTTCTAATTTTATTGATTTGAGTCCTCTCCCTCTTTTTCTTGATGAGTCTGGCTAATGGCTTATCAATTTTGTTTATCTTCTCAAAGAACCAGCTTTTAGTTTTATTGATCTTTGCTATTGTTTTCTTTGTTTCTATATCATTTCTTTCTGCTCTGATCTTTATGATTTCTTTCCTTCTGCTAACTTTGGGTTTTGTTTGTTCTTGTTTCTCTAGTTCCTTTAGGTGTAAGGTTAGATTGTTTACTTGAGATTTTTCTTGTTTCTTTAGGTAGGCTTGTATAGCTATAAACTTCCCTCTTAGAACTGCTTTTGCTGCATCCCATTGGTTTTGGATAGTGTGTTTTCATTGTCATTTGTCTCTAGGTATTTTTTGATTTCCTCTTTGATTTCTTCAGTGATCTCTTGGTTATTTAGTAACGTATTGTTTAGCCTCCATGTGTTTGTCTTTTTTACGTTTTTTTCCCTGTAATTCATTTCTAATCTCATAGCGTTGTGGTCAGAAAAGATGCTTGATATGATTTCAATTTTCTTAAATTTACTGAGGCTTGATTTGTGACACAAGATGTGATCTGTCCTGGAGAATGTTCCATGCGCACTTGAGAAGAAAGTGTAATCTGCTGTTTTGGGATGGAATGTCCTGTAAATATCAATTAAATCTATCTGGTCTAGTGTGTCATTTAAAGCTTCTGTTTCCTTATGTATTTTCATTTTGGATGATCTGTCCATTGGTGTAAGTGAGGTGTTAAAGTCCCCCACTATAACTGTGTTACTGTCGATTTCCTCTTTTATAGCTGTTAGCAGTTGCCTTATGTATTGAGGTGCTCCTATGTTGGGTGCATAAATATTTACAAATGTTATATCTTCTTCTTGGATTGATCCCTTGATCATTATGTAGTGTCCTTCTTTGTCTCTTGTAATAGTCTTTGTTTTAAAGTCTATTTTTTCTGATATGAAAATTCCTACTCCAGCTTTCTTTTTTTTTTTTTTTTTTTTTTAAATGAAATGGTGGTTGTTTTTTGGTTTTTTTTTTTAATTTATTTATTTATGGCTGTGTTGGGTCTTCGTTTCTGTGCGAGGTCTTTCTCTAGTTGTGGCAGGTGGGGGCCACTCTTCATCGCAGTGCGCAGGTCTCTCACTATCGCGGCCTTTCTTTTTTTGGAGCACAGGCTCCAGATGCGCAGGCTCAGTAATTGTGGCTCACGGGCCCAGTTGCTCCGCGGCACATGGGATCTTCCCAGACCAGGGCTCGAACCCGTGTCCCCTGCATCGGCAGGCAGACTCTCAACCACTGCGCCACCAGGGAAGCCCCAGCTTTCTTTTGATTTCCGTTTTCATGGAATATCTTTTTCCTTCCCCTCACTTTCAGTCCATATGAGTCCCTAGGTCTGAAGTGGGTCTCTTGTAGACAGCATATATATACAGATTTTGTTTTTGTATCCATTCAGCCAGTCTGTGTCTTTTGGTGGAAGCATTTAATCCATTTACATTTATGGTAATTTTCGATATGTGTGTTCCTATTACCATTTTCTTAAATGTTTTCGATTTGTTATTGTAGGTCTTTTCCTTCTCTTGTGTTTCCTGCCTAGAGAAGTTCCTCTAGCCTTTGTTGTAAAGCTGGTTTGGTGGTGCTGAATTCTCTTAGCTTTTGTTGTCTGTAAAGGTTTTAATTTCTCCATCAAATCTGAATGAGATCCTTGCTGGGTAGAGTAATCTTGGTTGTAGCTTTTTCTCTTTCATCACTTTAAATGTCCTGTGACTCCCTTCTGGCTTGCAGAGTTTCTGCTGAAACATCAGCTGTTAACCTTATGGGGATTCCCTTATATGTTATTTGTTGTTTTTCCCTTGCTGCTTTTAATATTTTTTCTTTGTATTTAATTTTTGATGGTTTGATTAATATGTGTCTTGGAGTATTTTTTCTTGGATTTATCCTGTATGGGACTCTCTGAATTTCCTGGAATTGATTGACTATTTCCTTTCCCATATTAGGGAAGTTTTCAACTATAATCCCTTCAAATATTTTCTCAGTCCCTTTCTTTCTCTCTTCTTTTTCTGAGACCCCTATAATTCAAATGTTGGTATGTTTAATATTGTTCCAGAGGTCTCTGAGACTGTCCTCAATTCTTTTCAATCTTTTTTCTTTATTCTGCTCTGCAGTAGTTATTTCCACTATTTTATCATCCAGGTCACTTATCCATTCTTCTCACTCAGTTATTCTGCTATTGATTCTTTCTAGAGAATTTTTAATTTCATTTATTGTGTTGTTCATCACTGTTTGTTTGCTCTTTAGTTCTTCTAGTTTCTTGTTAAACATTTCTTGTATTTTCTCCATTCTCTTTCCAAGATTTTGGATCATCTTTACTAACATTACTCTGAATTCTTTTTCAAGTAGACTGCCTATTTCCCCTTCATTTGTTTGCTCTGGTGGGTTTTTACCTTGCTCCTTTATGTGCTGTGTGTTTCTCTGTCTTCTCATTTTGCTTAACTTACTCTGTTTGGGGTCTCCTTTATGCAGGCTGCTGGTTCGTAGTTTCTGTGGGTGGCAGTGCCAGGGCCCGGAGGCCTGCTGCTCATCTTCCTCCTCTGCACCAGGTTGAGAAATCATTATTAATTTTAACAAAGAAATAAAAACAAAAAGGGACTTAGATATAAGCAGACATGGGATAATACCATTTCCGTAGAGGAGCTATTTGTTTAGTTTTGAGCTTCTTGGCAAAAGACTACCTGTTAATTTGTAGTAATGCTATGTGTTAGCTACTGCTTTGGGTCAGATTTTCTTCTCTTGGAAGACCCTGTTCTTTAGCCACAAATGACCTAGCCTTTGTTCATCACAGCATACTATCTCTCTAACAACAATGACTGGGTCAAGAAATGAGCCTGTGACCCAAGGAAAACAAATCAGAATTCATCCTTGGAATTGTTACATTGACGCTGGGAAATGGCAGGTCTTTTTTTCCTTTGAATTGTTAAATAGGGGCTTCCAGAAGCATAATCCACAGACACCTGGGGAAATTGTTTCCTTTAAGAGGGTGTTACATAAGCAGGCAAAGACAGGCCAAGGTTTAAAACCGTGAAAGAGAGAAAGAGAAGGATTAGAAAGAAACAAAGATGAAGAGAAGAAAAGACTACTAGATGAAAGTACCACATTTCACTTCTTTGGAGACGTGTTCTTGCTGCTAGTCAATCAGTCCAATCCTATGAGCTGCCTCAGCTTACTGCAACCAATAAACTCCTCTTAGTGCTTTAGCACAAATTTAACATCAATCACTTGCAAACAGAAAGTCCCAACTGATATTATTATATAGTTCTCATTTCTAATAAAGAAATTGTGCCCTTTCATCTGAGTAGGAATTATCCCCCAACAACCCCACCCCTGCCCTGGCATTGAATGCTAGAAGATGAGATATTTTTTCAAGGAGATCCTCACTGGGGGAAAAAAAACTTTGAGGAGACACCATACAAGTTTTCCCACTCTAGTTTTTGCATCTATAGAAAGAATTCTTGGTTTAAATATGGAGATGTTTGTTAAAGTATCTTTTTATGTTTCTTGCAAAACTATAGTTGGACTCGTTCAGTGCTTCCTCAAAGTTTTTTTCTTTTCTTTCTTTTTTTTTTTTTTTTTTTTTTAGTAAGTATCACCAAAGTGAAGATGCAGCAGCTAAACTTAAAAAATAGGAAAAAAAAAGAAAAAAGCTGTGTTGCTTCTGGAAGAGTTTTTTAAAACTGTCCCTAGGTTCAGAAAATTGTAAACCTGTTTCTTTTAAACATTAGATTCTCAAGTGAGATTTTGTTCACTTTAGGGTCCTAGATGTGTGAGAAGGACTGCTGATAATCTGTCATAAAGATGTCACAGTCAAAGCTCCATCTTTTTCTTTAAGTTTCCATCCTACTTTATTAAAGAAGTGGTTCAAAAGGGTGCCTTCAGAGAAGGCCATTTTTTTTTAATGAAAATTATGTTTAAATTCACTCAAGCTCTTCTTCAGATATTAAATTAGTGTTCTGGTGTGTTCTGCCATAAACTATGGACAGTTTTGGGCCTAAAATACCAGAGTGTGATCTCTGGGGAAGGTCACACTCTCAGTAGAACTACACTCTGATAGACACACTTTAGAAGAATCCTTCAAAGGATATTTATTACATCGTTCAACACCATAATAATCCATATTAAGATCCCACAAACGCCTGAAGACCAACAGTAGAAATAATTTTTATAAAAAATTATTTTGAAATGAACTACTTTAGAAAATATTGTCATTTGAGTAGGGTTTAGGAAATTTCTAAAATTATTTTATATGCTCAGAATGTAGATTATTTTAGGTAACTATGTCAGTTACATATGTGAATTCTGACTAATGAATAATGAGGAATATTTTAGAATAATGACTAATGGACTAAATCTTATTAACTTATGAAGATGTGTTCAGCCACGTGTACCAATGTTAAGTGGTGCTCTCATGAATATTCTCAATTATTTAGGTTTATAAATTTAGAGTTGATTATTTTCAAGTAAACATATTATTCGTGAAGTTCCAAATTATCACATTTTCCCAAGGATCACATTTTTATTGCATGCATGCAAATTTTTAAAAAATCCTTTGCTTTCATTATTAATAAAACATATCTGGCATACACATTGGCAGCTGACACATTAGTATCAAAAGTGTGACTAAATTGATTACTAACATTTCTGCTCCCTTAGGATTATGGACTCTTCATTGGATGTTAAAAGAATATAAAATGCTATTCTGGTCATTCCCTAAAATGCTTGGTTATGAGAAAAATTGGAGATTATCTACCATGAGTTCTTTTTTACACAAAAATGAATTTATTTCCTGAGTGATTAAAGATCATGTGTTGGCAGAGTTAGTTCCTCTTTTAAAAATATTCCATGATAAGTACATCAGACACAGATTATTCTTTAGCAAGATTGTTATCCTACTTTTGAAAAACTGACAATAATGTATTACTTAGATCTTGTTATAGGTCTGTGTATTATTATGTCTTACCAGGACACTGAAAAGGCTTCTTTGTGGTTTATATTTGAGCAGACAAATCAGTTTTTTCCCCTCCATTAGAAAACAGTCACATTAATAAGAGTTTACAGTTATGGTCTCAAAATAAATGGGCACCATGCAGACATTTAAATCATGCCATATATTTAGTTTGGGTGCTTAACAGAGTTCTATATCATAAGCACAGCTCTATTACTAAACTATGCAGGCAATCATTGACAATGTTATTTTTATGTAGAATTTTTTATTTAGGTAAAATATTTTGTTTATATTCCAATTTATACTTGATGTAGATTTGATTGCATGCTATTTTTTATGGCCTTGTTGACATGCCTTGATACAAAATTGTTCAGAATAAGTTGTTATATAGTTAATAAGAACTGATTTTTGCCTAACACAGCTTCTATCCAAAGCATAAATTAGCTATTCACTTTAAGTTGCTTGATCAAAAAGACAACAGTTTCTAAAAGCTTCCCTTGAAATTTTCTGGAAAAAATACAGTGGAATTCATGTTGTAATGCAAAAGGTCTCAAGAAAATACATTCTTGAAGAATTTCTTACTTCAGTGTACCATCATTATAGTGTTGTACTCCATTGCTTTTGGCTGATAAAGTTATCAAGATAACTTTAAAATTCAATATGTTCTCAGTAAATATTTTTACCTAGTAATCTCTGAACACTTCCTGGCAAAAAACTAAGTCCTTGACTAAAAAACATATAAATGTCTGACTTATGTCCCTTTCCCTCCCCAATTCTCTGTCTCTTTGCCTGTGTGTAGATGTGTGTGGAACTCTTGATATAGAGAGAATAGAATAATACAAAAGAAGCTAGAAATGAGTTAAGCATAAAATTTGGTATTAAGGAGCTGAAAATAAGGCAAAGAAACTAAAAATTTGTATACATTACATACAATAACATAGTGGGAATAATGGGATGTGAGTAGAGGGATAAGGGAAGAAATCCATTAGGCAACCTCAAAACAAGAAAATTAAGAAAAATAATAGTGTCAGCCTCTTGCAGATCAATTAAAGAGTGGGAATTGAGCCAGTGTTAGAAGGGAAGAATAGTACTGTAATCTTCTTTTGAAAACAATGGCAATGGGCCATTTATCCTGTTGGTTTTACCTCGGGCTGGTGCCCAGCCTAGACAATTAATAAAATATTCTTGTTAAGGCACTGGCAACTTTATCTTGCCGCTGTTAGCAAAGTGTCACTAACAACCATGTGCACAGATCTGATCCATATTCTAAGTTTAAATGAAGTGAAAACGTAAAAACCAACGCAATTGTAAAGAAACAAATTAGTAGACAATGGAGATGGATCTTTGCTCTTTCTTGGGGCAAACATGTTGAATGGAAGGACAATTCAACCTGATATTTTCATGATAATGACCATTTTTACAATGAAATATCCAGATGATATCTGGGTATCTGAATGGATAAGTAAGGTAGATTATTTATGGCTCCAAACAACTGGATATTTGGAAGTCCAAGTACATTGGTCCTAACAAATGCCAAGGTAAAATAACCTAAGTAAATGTGTTTTTGTTTTGTTTTTAACATCTTTATTGGAGTATAATTGCTTTACAATGGTGTGTTAGTTTCTACTGTATAACAAAGTGAATCAGCTATACATATACATACATCCCCATAATTAAAAATATATAGTACATTCTGTCCTATGCCAATAATATGTCTGAATTAGAACCAGTATTTGATATTCTCTCTATTTCTCTAAGTATTTTGAAGAGCAAATGACAATGAATACATTAGATTTTTTTTTTAAAAGATTTTTTTGATGTGGACCATTTTTTAATTAATTAATTAATTTATTTATGGCTGTGTTGGGTCTTCGTTTCTGTGCGAGGGCTTTCTCTAGTTGCGGCAAGCGGGGGCCACTCTTCATCGCGGTGCGTGGGCCTCTCTCTATCGC
The DNA here is from genome assembly GCF_949987535.1 of Balaenoptera acutorostrata. Taxonomy (NCBI): domain Eukaryota; kingdom Metazoa; phylum Chordata; class Mammalia; order Artiodactyla; family Balaenopteridae; genus Balaenoptera; species Balaenoptera acutorostrata. Next base: position 48,180,882 of record NC_080077.1, read on the forward strand.
GGCCTCCCTTGTTGCGGAGCACAGGCTCCAGACGTGCAGGCTCAGTAATTGTGGCTCACGGGCCCAGTTGCTCCGCGGCATGTGGGATCTTCCCAGACCAGGGCTCGAACCCATGTCCCCTGCATTGGCAGGCAGACTCTCAACCACTGCGCCACCAGGGAAGCCCCTAGATTTTTTTCATTACAAGGAATCCTTCAATATTTTTGCTTTCCTGTGGTTTAATCCCAATTTATTTTTATTCCCCCAAATAAATTTTTTACTAATATTAACATTAGCATTATAAACAATGTATTTTATAATTCATATACATTTATAATAAAATTCAGATAATTAACTTTTTAATATATTATTTGATGGAACACATTTTGTTTTTCATTTGTTCTTTTTTTTTTTTAAGAGTATTGAAGTTGCTTATTTCTGAAAATTCTTATACTCTACAATATTAGCCACAGTTGGGTCAATTTAATCTCTTTCAAAATCAGGATCCTATCCAAGAACAAAAAAGTCACTCTCATTATTTTAGTTACAGTACATAAACACTGGGGAAATGTATTCAATGCTTTCTGTCAGAGTTCTTTCAGTCATCAAAAAATACACTGAATGGAGTCTAAACAATATGATTGTAAATTTCTGATAAAGATCCATTTGTTTCCATCAGCCTAAATCTTAGAGATTTTATATAACATGATGGTTCACCAAAAACTAAAGGTTTGATGCGTGCGTTGAAGTTCAGTGAAAATCTAATTTCTTCTCCATATTGTTTTGTATTAGAGAAGAAAGACTTAAAAAGGTTAACTTGGCAAATGGTATCCTTTGTTGCCTTTTCTTCTAATGGAAAATTGATACATTCCCCAGGTAATTTTTATAATGATGGAAAATTTATCATGTTTAATTATCAGACTTACCACTTATATGCATACCCATACCTAATATGAAAATGAGAGTACAAAATTCTGAAGATTTTAGTTCCATTACCATAACAGATTAGACTACTCTTCTGGAGATTTGGTTTTGTCAAAAGAATAAGAAACACATACCCAAATACAGAAAACAGTAGAGAGGCAATAAGTAACCACTGAAGTGTGGCTGCCATATTTAATGTTTTGTTATGCTGTCTCCAGATAGCTTAGAGAGTAGAGACAGTGGAGTCCCCCCAAGCAGTGTGCCTTACTTATATACTAACATGGCATTATCACTTCAAATTAAATAAATTTTTAAAATAAGGATTATTTAAAAATCTGTAGTTTAATCAAGAGCTTGAAGATAAGCTGCAAATTTTCTAAAACTAGCTCTCTCTCTACCTTACTCTAGTTATTTTAGGTTCTCTTTTATGAAGAAGTCTAATGAGATTTTGCACAAAAGTAACACTCTCGGAAATATATAATGATACGGAATCTTCAGAATAGTTAAGGGTTTTTTGAGTCAACTACATTATTTTGCAGGATTATTTCATGCAGTGTTTATTTTCACCAGGGGATTTTTATTTGCTGTTGTAGTTGTATGAAGTAATGAAAATACCTTCTGGTGATTTAAATAGGTAAATTCCTATATACCACTTACCTAGCAGTAGTTCTTTTAGCAATTATGTGGCAAAACAAAGGACATTTCTTCTATATACAAAAGCTATGTTTCAATCCACAGATTGTTGTTGCATTCCAAGATATTAGGTATAAATCCAGTTTATCCTTATAAAATATTCCCAGTGAAATTAGGTGGAGTTCTGATTGATTTAATACTGAAGAGTCTGGCTTGCTGTAGTAAAGGCAGTTGAAAATTATATGAAATAATTGAAATTGGAATGGGACACACCCATAATGCTAAGCAGAAAGCAATATAATTAAAACCACACTGATATATCATATGACCTTGACCTAAATGGAATCAGTCTTGGACAATTCAACAAGGCCTGTTTATCTTTGCCTTTTAATATTTGTGCTCATCCTTCTTCAGTACTGAGAAGAAAATCAAATGACTTATTTTTCTTGGAAAACATCCAAACATCTGTATGTGGATTTCTACTCTCCTAACCATCCAAGTAGAATGTAGGTCACTTCCTTACATACATGAAACTCTGTATACAGACTCTACAAAGTGGGGCAAAACCTCATTTAATTTAGAGTGTGGGTATATGACTTAATAAATAAAGGTCATATCCAAATTTTTTATACTCAAGTTTAAACTTTTCTATTTTCCCATAATTTCTAACATTTGATGACTGTTTATTTTTAATGTAAAATATTTATTTTACACCTGATAATGATAAAGAGAATTCAACTGCTCTTATTAAATGTTTTCCTACAGCTCATTCATCCCAGTCTGTCTATACGACAAGAGATCCTTCTGCACAGGCATGGGACACCCCTGCCTGCATGTCCAGGCTTTGTCCACACCCCTGTAAACAGCTACCCTGTAGCCACCCTTCGGGCCTAGAGGCACGTACTCACTGGAGTATGATCGGCCCTCAGAGGGTGGAGCTAGGGAAAGGGCCTGCAGGGCCTCTGGATGTGGGCACGGGGCACTCATGTCAGAGTTCCTGGTTCCTGGAGTATGGTTTAGAAATGGTGGCAGGAGGTTGTAGCCGCTGGTTGAGCAGGTGTCCTTGGGCCATCAGATGCCTAACACCACACAAAGAGGCAACTGGAGGAGGATCAGAGAAGGCTCCTCTAAAATATGAAGGCCCAGGATAGGGGCACTAGTACCTGGGAATATAGATCTGGGAAATGAGAGTTCCAGACTAAGATGGTGAGCTGTGTCGGCCCTTTGGAGTTCAAGTAGAAACAGCTCTGGCAAGAAGTGGGGTAACCTAAAAGTTGTGCACTCCACAAGGAACTAGAGAGAGCAGGCTTCGACACCTGTATTTTATAAGTTGGACTCCTTGCACTTTTAATATTCTTTGTATTTATTCCTTTGGCCATTTTTTCTCCTTAGTACTTAGCCATCTATTTTGTATTTCTCGGCCTAAGTTAGCTGTGCTATAGAGAACTGGCTTATCTATACTTGCATCAGAGCGTTTAGGGGACAGTAGCTCCAGGCGCATGCAAGGCATGAGGGAAATAATCAAAGGAAGTGGAAATTGGGGAGGCAGTGAGGATATTTACTGGATGATAGTTATACATGTACTATGGAATCCAAGTTGGAAAAGAAGAGAGTGTAAGAGAGGAGGAGATTAATGGATAAGAGAAAAATGATGGAGTCAATACATTTGAAATTTGTGAAATAAGAGTTAAAGTGGTGATGTAAATCTGTTAGTTTTTTTGGTTGGAAACCAAGAAAGTAACCCTGACTCCCTTACACATTAAAAAAAATAAAAAACTGTAACAAAGCCCTGGAAAATGCAGAACAGAAACTCGTGGGAAGTCTAGGAGAGGTCCACGAGATGACTCAGTGAAACCACCATTCATAGTGGTTTATCTTTGCTCACTTATATTTCCTAGATTTCCAAGAAAAAGACTTTTTTTTGCTGACTTTAAAGTGCATTTATAAATTTCTCCTCATTGATTGTTCATGTACATTCAGGGGACAGGGCTGATAACAATAATTTAATAACTAGGGAATTAACCACTTGAGCAAGAGAGCTGGATGCACAGGAGTTTATGGTCAGAGTGGAATATTAGAAACTGTGATTTCAGAAAGGGTGCAATTTCTGTTGATAACAAGGAGTGATAAGCGGTGGTGGCTGAGTTCTGCAGGAAAAGTCCTAGTCAAGGAATCATGGTCACTTGTTCCATGTTGAACAAAGGAAGAGACAAAGAATGTTTCTGGTCTGAGATATGGGAAGAATTGAAGCAGCAGTAATCAAAATGAAGGTTGTCTACCAGAAGAGCTAATTGGAGGGCGTGGAAAGAACGGACGGGGAATTATGTGGCTCAAAAATGCTAAATGAAATACAGTGCATTATATGGAGAAATGGAGACAAATGAGGGGAAATGGGGAGATACAGCGCAGGTCTCAGCCCTGCCCTGGCTTCAGTAACCTATTGTTCTTTTGATCACTCCAGGTCTCTGTTTTATTCTTGTAGTTCTCCTTTGCTCTCCCATACCTTTGTTCTTAGTGTTTTGATAAATAAACCCTTCTCGAATTATTCCAATTTGAGTGTACTATTGATTTCCCGTTAGGACCCTAAATGATACATCAGCCAATTTAAAATATCTTATCTCATTTATCTCTATTATATATTATGGTTAATGATAATGATCAACTTTGTAATTACTAATAATCAAGCACTATGCATATATTACATAATAATAGACATTATATTATTTAATTATATTATTTAATCTGTGAGGTAGGTTGTGCTCTCTTCATATTATAGGTGAGAAAACTAAGACTCAAAGATATTGTTATATAGTCAGTAAGTTGCAAAACCAGTCTGGCTCCAGTTTTTGTTTTCTTAAATACAAGTATTGGATTGACTCTCACAAAAGGGGACACCAAACTGAGTAAGCTTTACCTCTGCCCTTAGGAAGAGCAACAGCTATTTGGTAAAATAATAATTAACTAATTAATCAATGTACGGTGTGTGTGTGTGTGTTTATCCTTCAAAGGATAAACTGACTATCCTAGGTATGGAAGAAACCCACTTGAAAACTTTCCCAAAGCCCATCAAAATAGGTCATTACTTTGAGAAGTTGGCTTGATGAAAGCAACATTTATTTGAGTAAGTGTCTACAGTGAGAAGTTTAAGCCATTCTCTGTACACAGACAACCACATAGGAAAACAGCTCAGTAAATTCAAAGCATGAAGATCAAAGTTGTTATGATTACATTTTATTTCCATTTCACCTTACCTTACTGTGCATGCTTATTATTTTATGCTGTTTATACAGCCCATTACCTACTCCCTCTAGTTCTGAGGTCAGAGGAATGGCATTTCCCCTTTAGAGCATTACTACCTCACACTCTATAATTGGCTAGTGGAATTAGAGATTTTGTGGTTATGGGAACAGAAAATTCCCCCCCTTCCGTAAAAATGCAGAATTGTCATGATACAATTTACTTTCACTCATTCAAGCATTATTCAGACTTACCGATTTTTTAAAATTTCTTTCATTTTTAAAAAATTTGAGGTATTTTCTATTAAATTGGGCTGGCAAAAAACTATCAGAGATATTTAAAACTTGGAGAAATTCCAGACACTATTAATCCAGACACTTTTGTTTTGAAAAGAATCCTTAGACGTCATTTACAATTCACAGGACAGTTGTTTTCACATAGGGGAAGTTGTTATCTGCCAAAGTCATATCAAAGATAACATACAATATCTGACAGGACAGAAAATTAGAGAAGTAATGTTCTTTGAGTTTTGAATTTTTATTTTATCTTTAAAAATATAAGTATGTTCTTATAAAATAGCTCATCTATGATTTGGCATTTCTGTTGTCAATAATTTATAGAAAGTGAAAACAGCAGTTGGCTTATTTTTTTCAGGGAACTTTTCTGAAGACAACAGAACTGGAAAACTAAATTGAACAATCTTACCACCCTCAAAGGGCATTTCTTAGGAGCAGAAGCCCAGACATGTAAGTTTTTCCTTGGTAATCTTGTTAATAATAGCTCTTAACCACTGGCGACAGGGGGACTTTTCCGTTCAGTACCATCAAAGACAGTTGAAATTAAGGACACTGAAAATGAAGGAGTTGGGTTGGGTGGAGGGCAGCCACTAATATAATCTAATTCATATTTAACCAGACAGTGATAAAAAAAACTTGCTTTACTATCCATATAAATTGGATAGTTCATATAGGCTTTTTTTCTATTATAGGTTGGATTTGTAAAGAGTTAGTTTCTGTGACTTCTCCTGGTTACTGTGACTCTGCAGAATGAAAATAGAAATTCCAAAGGTTTGTGGCATGTGTTTGCATGCCTGAGTGTGTCACATGGGTGAAGAGGGAGACAGAGAGAGAAAAGCTTGTGAGCTGGTAGATGGAGCCAGTGTTCTTGTAGGATATTTAGCACCCTTCGCAACACTTCCAAACACCAAGATGAACTTTTATGGGGGAGCCTTCTTGGATTTAGATTATTCCAAGCACAGCCTTCATTTCACTCTGATATCTTTTAATTTTGGGCTTTTTCTGTGCCAGTAGCACTTTTGAAAGCTATAAACACAATAGAGAAGAACTGTTTATCAGTCAGGCCAAATGAGTTTTGTTTGTGGATGTTCTATGCACTGTGGAGGAAACAAAAAGACTGTGAGGCCAGAAGTACTGAGAACTCAGGTGCCAAGAACACCAGAGTGCATAGGGCAACTAGGGATGGGCTAGAACACAAAGGAGTTTATAATCAAGCCAGGTGAACTCTAAAACTTCATTCGTTGGGGAGGCTGGAGATTGGACTTAAGTTCGACTTCAATTTTTCCTAACATGAGAGGCTCCTTTGGGCAAGTTTAATCCACGTGGACCTCAGTTTATTCTTCCATGTAATGAGGGATATGTTCTAGTCAGGGATACAAAATATTTGCATGATGCTGAGTCTTCCCTGTTTCTCCACCCATGTGGCCAGTAAGCTAGGATGGTCACACCTTTTCCTGCTGAACCCAGAGAGTCCTTAGAAGCCTTCGCAACATGATTTGCAAGAAGTAACTATCAGTTGATTGGAGCTAGTGTGTGAAGTGAAACCAATTCACCACTCAGGGCCTGATTGAGCTTTGACATCTGAATTTATGAATCCAGAATTTGCTGTACATGATCTGTGTCACACGTTTGGCATAAAAATAAACAGAAAAACAGTGTCTTAAATTACAGCCCTTTATGGGCAACAAACTGCTTTAGGTTAAACCTATTCTAAAACAACTGGTTTCTCAATTTTCAGTACACATCAAAATCACCTGGAAAGATTTTTAAAAATAGCAATGCCCAAGTTTTATCCTCAGAGATTCTGATTCTGTTTTCCTGGGGGTGGGTCCCGAGTATCACTTTTTTTTTAAGCACCTCTAACAAATCTAACGTGAAGACAGGGTTGATAACCATTGAGCTGGAGGAAACATAACAGTAGCACTGAACACTACTCCTCTCAGATAAGCAGGAGGAACAGAGAGAGAAACACGCATGCAGTTTGCTGCAGTATGTCTCCATGTACGAGGCAGGGATTTTATTTGTCTGTGAAGATTAAGCTGGGTCTGAATACATGTTGAGGAGAAGGGAAAGAAAATTTCAGGTTGGAGAAGCAGAATAGACAAAAAGCACAGAAGTGAAAAGCATGTCATGAGTGAAGAAGACACAAAGGCTATTTGATGTTGGGGGAGGGGGGTGAGAAATTAGATTGGCTAAGTGTATAAAGCTATTGAAATTGACTAGCATTTATCATTTAAGTTTCATAAAACTGTTCTATACACCTGCATTGGAAGCGTTACAAAAGCCTTCAGTCTCCGTTTTAGTGACTGAATAAATAGCCGATTTTCTCCTTTTAGAAACAAACTAACTCAAGCTTTTAACCTGGCCAATGAAGTAAAGTAAGCCTTCATCTGGTAGGAAATGCGGGTGACTGGAGTCTGTCTGCTCATTCTTGTTTAGACCCCCAGAAGAAGTGTAACCTCTTTCTGAAAATGTTATAAAAACAGTGTAAGAATTCCACAACCAGTGGAAAATAATTTAACTTAGCATTAACGTTAGAGAAAATCCATACCATAAGCGTTACTTTTTCTCTTTATAACAATATTGAACTCACTGGGGCAGAAAATGAAATGGTTTTATACATCATCCTGTGACCATAAAGTAGCTAACATAGAGCTTTATAGAATCTGGGTATTGAGTGTATGTCTGAAAATGTAACCAGATTATGCTCCTTCTTTTTTGTTTTCCAATTATTGTTCCTTTCCTTGCATTTGAGTTCTTATAGCAGTCTCCCCTAATTAAGGTTTTGCTGTTATTGTTTTCTGTTTTCGCGGCGCAACGCATCCACCCGGCAACCCTCTCAAGTCAGGATGCATTTCTAAAGTTGTATGTAAGATAAGGGGAGCTCTTAAATAACTTGAGAACAAAATTCATTTAATGTGAGGTAAAGGTTAATAGATGAAACTAGACTGTGAAAAAAGAACTTTACACACAAGTTCTTTGCTATTTAACTTTGAGTTTTGTAGGCAGCTAAAAATAGCCCAGGCACACCTGTGTTATTAAGTGATTCTTTATACTGTAGACTTTAGGTTAGACTGTGTTTTTACTTAGGTGTTGATAGCTAGGCAATTGCTTTAATTTATCTGGTACATTTGAATTATTTCAAGTTCGCATCATTTTTCCATGATTAGCAAAATAATAATAACTTATGAAATGGAAAGCTCTTCATTGGGCTCTGTCAATGGTAGATCATTATTTCTAATCTTGACCTTCCAGCTTCCACTAACTGGTAAAGAAATAAGAGACTGCATTAGGTGAAATAATAATAGTAATAATAGCAATAGTAATACTTCAATGAGGCATCAACACTATACATAATCACAGAGGAAATTGTTCTCAAGCATTTTATTTTCTCCCTTTTATGGATAAGCTTTTCTACAATCTATAAACATTCACAAAAATCTCAATCTCAGTGAGTGCCCTGAACTTTGTATTTTCTAAAGATATGTAAATAGAGAGGACTTCAAAATTCTGAGGTATGGATCAGGATCAGGATAGCCCCAGAGATCTGGTGTCAGCATAAAGGTACATTCTAAGGATGTTTGGTTTGGTTGGAGTTTCGTTGTGAATGGAGCCCACTCAGATCAGGGACTCCCCAGTATTAGCCTGAGCTGAAATTTTTCACTTATCCAGCTTTCCTTAAATGATTCATAATCTTACTACCTCATATAATACATTTTTATTTTAGTATGTATGCCCTTCTTGCTTTTTAAGTCAGCAAATCCTTTTTCAGTCGTATGCAATATATATAAGTATCTTACGTACACAGTTACACACATATATATATTTCCTTGTATATTTAAGAAAAAATTTTAGCATCATCTCAGTATTGCAAAGAATCTTAAATGTCCAATCCAACTATCCATCTGATACTAGAATATTCTCCTACTACCTACAGGCATCATCTAGGTCAGCCTTGAATATTTTCAGTGATGAATAACTCACCACCATTAGAAATCTTTGGATAACACTAATATTTGAAATTTCTCCCTAACATTGTACTGTACTTTCTGCTTATGGTTTTTTTCTCTAGTCTTTGACAACATAAAAATTGAATCTAATGTGTCTTGTACATGCTATTTCCTGTAGTAGTTCCTCATGTGGCAGAGTTTCCAAATCTATCCTTCATCAAGAAACTTTCCTCAAGAATATTACATAGAGAGGTGCTATATTCCTTATAGTTACAGAAAGATATATCTACTCATAGATGTAAGTATTAGAGTATGTAAGTAAGTATGCAAGTAAAGCCAAGTATTAGCTTTTGACTTTTTTGGTTGGTTAGTTTCTTTGTTTGTTTGTTTGTTTTTGGTCTTATCTCATTCCTGTTGACCTGTTTCAAAGTTTATCATTGCATAAAATCACAAGGTTGCTAGCCAATTGATCAGACACTGTTAATTGTACACTACTATATGTTCACCACAACCATGGTTTATCTTTAAATTTTACATTAAGTGAATTTCTAATGTGTTCAGGTGTCTAGCTTTAGGGAAGTTGCCTCTATTCCAAACTCATGGGTAAATCCTGAACCCATGTCAATTATGATAATTAGTTTTCCTTACCAGAATTAAGTAATGGATGTGTGACCCAGGTCTAGTCCATGAGATGTGTTGGAAAGTCTGTAGGGTAGGAAGAGAGGCTTCTGAAATACTGTTTTTCTGAAATACTTTTTCCTACAAGTAAAAAGAGACCATATAAAATAGTAGTTTCTCTTCCACTGAATATTGTCTTACCTGTCTGTGATGCCTGAGAATATGGCAGCCTTCTTGCAAGCATGAGATAAATTAGCCAGAGGACAGGCAGACACACACAAGATGACAAAGTAATTCTTTTTGCTGGTTTTAAAATTTATTGGGGTACAATTTAAATACAGTAAAAGTACAGGCACAAAAACTTACGAATTTTAACAAATGTGTATATTCATATAACAACACCACAGTCAAGATATAGTCTCATCATCCCAAAGTGTTCTCTCAAGACACTTTATAGTCAGTCACCTCCCTACACTCCTGGCCCTTGGTAACCACTAATTTTTTTTTTTTCCTGTCATAGTTTTTCTTTTCAGAGTGTCATATAAACAGAATCATACAGTATATAGCTTCTGACTCTTTTTTCACTTCACAAAATGTATTTGAGGTTCATCTATGTTATCTCATAAAACAGTAGCTTGTTGCTTTTTACAACTGAGTAGAATTTCATTTTGTGCGTATGCAGCAGGAACATTGATTCTTCATGGTAGTCAACCACAGAATTAATCAGATTGAAAGCCATCCTACTCTGGGATGTATTGATAGGCAAGACAGTTTTTCCCTTTTAAGCTATTTTGGTATTTGTTGTCCAACCCATTGTAGCTGATATACCAGATTGATCTGTCCTACTATTATTAATGATATCAAATAGTGAGTTCAAATGTAAGGTGGTATATTTATTCCAGCTGGACATTTCACTTAAAGTGAGTTCATTCAAAACAAGTTTGCTTAAAATCACTGTCTATAGTCCATTCACTTAAATTCTATCTTGTTGGACTGGGCACACCACAGTGGCTGTCAAGATATATTTTTGCCCTAATTTCATCATTTAATATGTGTGCTATTCTGTTGCATTTATGCTGTACAAATTGAGTGAGCCTATCTTATATCAGCTAATCCAACATAATATAACAAAAGCTATATATATTGAAATCCAGTCTTATTGTCATTTATTATATTTTCCTTTCTCCTTTAGACCATTTATTTACCCTTCCCAATACAGATGACCACATTATTCCAATTGTTTCCAGGTTGTCTCCAAATCATTTTTCTATTTGAGATGTTTGTCCTTAATAATTTAGGGAGTGACTCAATTAAATCTTCTCCCACTGATGTTCATTTATTTCAGTAAAATTTATTAATGACAGCACCTTTCTAGAAAGAGTCATATTAATCCAGAAACATGATAACATTAATTCAGCATCTATTAAGTTGTTTACACTCTACCACATATTAACTTATATCCTCTCATTTATTCTTCACAATTATCATTTCAACTTTACAGATGAGAGAACTAAGCTTAAATCTTGTATCACCCACAGTAACATGTCCTAAATTAAATTTTCTACACCCAAATTTGTAAAATGTCATAAAAAGTAATGTGCAGCAATGTGTTTCCTTTTTGAAGTGTGTTTCTTTTGACTGTAAGGGGAGGGTTTCATTTTATTTCATTAATTTCTCAACTTTAAAAAGTAAACATGCCAATCTTCTACACCAAAACCCAATGGCTGCATTCAATATAAATATATCCATATGGTTTCTGTATCTGTTTTATATTTTGAAAATTGCTCCAGCTAGAAGAAGTAGTAGCAACAACATAATCTAGCAACATTCTAGCAACATTCCTCAGTATGCTTGTATCTCCTATGGGTCTAGCAACATTCCTCAGTACGCTTGTATCTCTTATGGGTCGCCAGAAATATAATTATATATCTCAATAGATACAATAGGTATATATATGTGCCTGTCATTTGTCTGTCCTCATCTCAAAAAGGGTTAATGGAGGCACCAAATCATATATTAAAAGCACATTGAGAAGACTGAAAGAGAGATTCTTCTGTGGGTACTTTATAAAACTACATTTACAACATGATAAAACTACCATGAGGTGATTCTCTAAATCATCCTTGAATGTTTGAGCAGTGGCATCAATGCCCTTTCCTAGCAAGTCATAAACCAGGTTGCCCTGGAGGTTCACTGGTATCCCTGCCCAATGGCCATTTTTTTCCCCTAATTTGCTTTTATAGTCAGTGAGTGTATTTAGTCATGTCTCCATTAATCATCTCCAGGGGAACCAGCCAACAAAGGTTTTGATGTTCTGTTTTAGGATGTTAGTCCTGGTGTTTGCTTGAATACAAAAATCTCCTAGACAATTAGCCATGGCAATTCCAAAGCTGATGCTTGGAGGCCTTCCTTCAATTTAGGAAAGAACCCTGGGAAGCTACAAGAAAGGCCACCAAGCAGGGGAATGTCCCTATTTGAGTTATGCTGAGACTAATGTGTAAATGTGTGTAATGAATATGCAAGGAAGATTCTTACTTCAAAAAGAAATTACTTCTGCCCCAGGCATCAATATCTTTACAATAATAATGACTGATGCCTCTGCTGCAGCTTTCTTGGCTAGAGCTGCAATAAATGAAGGGAATCCATCAGTAGCAAAGGCTGGCAGCCTACTGTCTTATAACAGATTGTTTGATTTCCCTCAATCAACTTAAACAAGCATGGCACTCAGGGAACAAGTATGCATAGTATGTAGAACACTATTTGGGGAGGACTGGGAAATGCATGCTTCGGGAATGTCACTCTGTTTCAAATCCCTGCTCTGTCACTTACATCCATGTAATCTTGGTCAATTCCTTAGTTTCTCTGTGCCAAAACTTCCTTACCTTATAAGATAAAAATAGTACCCAGGTCATAAGTTTGTTGAGAAGGCTAAATAAAATATTTTGTGTAAAGAGCAAAGAACAGTGTCTTGTATGCTATAGGCTCTCAGTTAATGGTAACTATCATCATTGTTGTTGAATATGTGGATTACAGTTCTACTTTAGGACATCATTTGAAGCTTTTTAGACTTTTTAGGTACCAGCTTCATCAAATCATTTGGATCCGCAAATACTAAAATATCTGAATGTCAAAAAGCTAAGTTAGAATCTTTATGAACTAACTAGAATTTGCCAAAGAAAAGATTTAATCATAAAATGTGTTCTTATACTTAAATGAAAGGTACAGAAATGCTACTACTCTACTCTGTATTTTATTCAGAATGAATATACAGTTTCTACATTTTTGTTTCAGTTCTTTAAAAAAAATCTGTTCTCATCTACAAGGTGCTAGTTAAGAAACAAAAGAAACAAAATGAGACCCAGGGTTGAGACTGGTTCTTTATGACATATTTTACTTGAAATCACCAGAGAAAGATTCTCTCTACCACATGACTTTTCTACTTCTTTCTATTTCTAGTATTTCTTACATCTCTCTGCCCTTGAACTAAAGAAACATAACCAGCTATTCATATATAATACCAATCATACAATAGGTAATGTGTGTAGAGGACACATGAATGCCCAGCACAGCTGTGGGTGCTTCCTATGTATCATCTCATGAGGCCTTCACAACTCTATGAGGTCTTAGTATTCCCACTTTATAGATGGGAACACTAAGGCACAGAGAATGTAAGGGACTTGTTTCAGATCATATAGCTAATAAGCAAACTGCATGGGACTACAGAGTATGCTCCTCACCACTGTGCCTCACTGCCTCCAAAGTGCAGAGTTTGGTTATAGTACTGTGTCCCTACCAGTCATAATCATCTATGTGACTTGACTAGATATCTAACAATAATCTTCCTGGTTATTTTATACAGAATTCCATTTTCTCTCTTAATCTCTTTCTAAATATGCTGTGACAACTGTCATAAATACAAAGCATGAGGGTTATTTGGTCTGATTTCCTTTTTGCCCACAAGGATAGTAAGCAAAACTGATCAGATGATCAGTCAAAAGAAAGAATAGGTCCCTAATATCTAGATTTATGAGACTGTACTATGAAGTAATTGAACCAACTTTTAAACAAACCTCTAAATGAATTCTGTTCCATTCAGTGGTGTCACAGCTTGGTGAGGATGTGATTACCCCCACTGATGTCTCCATTACTCTTAGGGAATTTCCTTTTATATCTGAAACACATTTTTTGGCGTCTTTTTAATTTTTCTTGGTGGTGAATAGTCATGCATTGAACGAAAGGGGGTAATTTTTGAAAGGAGCCAAAATTTATTTAATTAAAAGCATGAAATAATATTGTAGAAGGGAGTGGCAGGATATATTTAAAGTGATGAAAGAGAAAAACCTACAACCAAGATTACTCTACCCAGCAAGGATCTCATTCAGATTCAACGGAGAAATTTAAAACTTTACAAAGAAGCAAAAACTAAGAGAATTCAGCACCACCAAACCAGCTTTAAAACAAATGCTAAAGGAACTTCTCCAGGCAGGAAACACAAGAGAAGGAAAACACCTACAATAACAAACCCAAAACAATTAAGAAAATGGTAATAGGAACACACATATTGATTACTACCTTAAATGTAAATGTATTAAATGCTCCAACCAAAAGACATAGACTGGCTGAATGGATACAAAAACAAAACCCATACGTATGCTGTCTACAAGACACCCACTTCAGACCTAGGGACACATCCAGACTGAAAGTGAGGGGATGGAAAAAGATATTCCATGCAAATGGAAATCAAAAGAAAACTGGAGTAGCAACTCTCATATAACACAAAATAGTTTTTAAAATAAAGACTATTACAAGAGACAAAGAAAGACACTGCATAATGATCAAGAGATCAATCCAAGAAGAAGATATAACAATTTTAAATATTTACGCACCCAACATAGGAGCACCTCAATACATAAGGCAAATGCTAACAGCCATAAAAGAGGAAATTGACAGTAACACAATCATAGTAGGGGACTTTAACACCCCACTTTCACCAATGGACAGATCATCCAAAATGAAAATAAATAAGGAAACACAAGCTTTAAATGATACATTAAACAAGATGGACTTAATTGATATTTATAGGACATTCCATCCAAAAACAACAGAATACACTTTCTTCTCAAGTGCTCATGGAACATTCTCCATGATAGATCATATCTTGGGTCACAAATCAAGCCTTGGTAAATTTAAGAAAATTGAAATCATATCAAGTATCTTTTCTGACCACAATGCTATGAGACTAGATATCAATTACAGGAAAATATCTATAAAAAATACAAACACATGGAGGCTAAACAATACACTACCAAATATCCAAGAGATCACTGAAGAAATCAAAGAGGAAATCAAAAAAATACCTAGAAACAAATGAGAATGAAAATACAATGACCCAAAACCTACGGGATGCAGCAAAAGCAGTTCTAAGATGGAACTTTATAGTAATACAATCCTACCTCAAGAAACAAGAAACATCTCAAATAAACAACCTAAACTTACACCTAAAACAATTAGGGAAAGAAGAACAAAAAACCCCCAAAGTCAGCAGAAGAAAAGAAATCATAAAGATCAGATCAGAAATAAATGAAAAAGAAGAACAAAAAACCCCCAAAGCTAGCAGAAGGAAAGAAGTCATAAAGATCAGATCAGAAATAAATGAAAAAGAAATGAAGGAAACAATAGCAAAGATCAATAAAACTAAAAGCTGGTTCTTTGAGAAGATAAACAATATTGATAAACCACTAGCCACCCTCATCAAGAAAAAAAGGGAGAAGACTCAAATCAACAGAATTAGAAATGAAAAATAACAGCTGACACTGCAGAAATACAAAGGATCATGAGAGGTTACTACAAGCAACTATATGCCGATAAAATGGACAACCTGGAAGAAATGGACAAATTCTTAGAAAAGCACAACCTTCTGAGACTAACCCAGGAAGAAATAAGAAATATAAATAGACCAATCAGAAGTGCTAAAATTGAAACTGGGATTAAAACTCTTCCAGCAAACAAAATCCCAGGACCAGTTAGATTCACAAGTGAATTCTATCAAACATTTAGAGAAGAGCTAACATCTATCCTTCTCAAACTCTTCCAAAATATAGCAGAGGGAGGAACACTCCCATACTCATTCTATGAGGCCACCATCACCCTGATACCAAAACCAGAGAAAGATGACCCAGAAAAAGAAAACTACAGACCAATATCACTGATGAACATAGTTGCAAAAATCCTCAACAAAATACTAGCAAACAGAACCCAACAGCACATTAAAAGGATCATACACCATGATCAAGTGGGATTTATCCCAGGAATGAAAGGATTCTTCAATATACACAAATCAATCAATGTGATAAACCATATTAACAAATTGAAGGAGAAAAACCATATGATCATTTCAGTAGATGCAGAAAATGCTTTTGACAAAATTCAACACCCATTTATCATAAAAACTCTCTAGAAAGTAGGCATAGAGGGAACCTACCTCAACATAATAAAGGCAATATATGAAAAACCCACAGCTAGCATCATTCTCAATGGTGAAAAACTGAAACCATTTCCACTAAGATCAGGAACAAGACAAGGTTGCCCACTCTCACCACTATTATTCAACATAGTTTTGGAAGTTTTAGCCACAGCAATTAGAGAAGAAAAAGAAATAAAAGGAATCCAAATTGGAAAAGAAGAAGTAAAACTGTCACTGTTTGCAGATGACCTGATACTCTACATAGAGAATCCCAAAGATGCTACCAGAAAACTACTATAGCTAATCAATGAATTTGATAAAGTAGCAGGATATAAAATTAATGCACAGAAATCTCTTGCATTCCTGTAGACTAATGATGAAAAATCTGAAAGAGAAATTAAGGAAACACTCCCGTTTACCATTGCAACAAAAAGAATAAAATACCTAGGAATAAACCTACCTAAGGAGACAAAAGACCTGTATGCAGAAAACTATAAGACACTGATGAAAGAAATTAAAGATGATACAAACAGATGGAGAGATATACCATGCTCTTCAATTGGAAGAATCATCATTGTGAAAATGACTATACTACCCAAAGCAATCTACAGATTCAATGCAATCCCTATCAAACTACCAATGCCATTTTTCACAGAACTAGAACAAAAAAATTCACAATTTGTATGGAAACACAAAAGACCCCAAATAGCCAAAGCAATCTTGAGAAAGAAAAACAGAGCTGCAGGAATCAGGCTCCCTGACTTCAGTCTATACTACAAAGTTACAGTAATCAAGATGCTATGGTACTGGCACAAAAAGAGAAATATAGATCAATAGAACAGGATAGAAAGCCCAGAGATAAACTCATGCACATAGGGTCACCTTATTTTTGATAAAGGAGGCAAGAATATACAATGGACAAAAGACAGCCTCTTCAGTAAGTGATGCTGGGAAAACTGGACAGCTACATATAAAAGAATGAAATTAGAATACTCCCTAACAGCATACACAAAAATAAACTCAAAATGGATTAAAGACCTAAATGTAAGGCCAGACACTATAAAACTCTTAGAGGAAAACATAGGCAGAACACTCTGACATAAATCACAGCAAGATCCTTTTTGACCCACCTCCTAGAGAAATGGAAATAAAAACAAAAATAAATAAATGGAACCTAATGAAACTTAAAAGCTTTTGCACAGCAAAGGAAACCATAAACAAGATGAAAAGACAACTGTCAGAATGGGAGAAAATAGTTGCAAATGAGCAACAGACAAAGGATTAATCTCCAAACTATACAAGCAGCTCATGCAGCTCAATATGAAAAAAACAAACAACCCAATCCAAAAATGGACAGAAGACCTAAATAGACATTTTTCCAAAGAAGATATACAGATTACCAACAAACAAATGAAAGGATGCTCAACATCACTAATCCTTAGAGAAATGCAAATCAAAAGTACAATGAGGTATCACTTCACACCTGTCAGAATGGCCATAGTCAAAAAATCTACAAACAGTGAATGCTGGCGAGGATGTGGAGAATAGGGAACCCTCTTGCATTGTTGGTGGGAATGTAAATTGATACAGCCACTATGGAGAACAGTATGGAGGTTCCTTAAAAAACTAAAAATAGAATTACCATATGACCCAGCAATCCCACTACTGGGCATATACCCTGATAAAACCAAAATTCAAAAAGAGACATGTACCACAATGTTCATTGCAGCTCTATTTACAGTAGCCAGGACAGGGAAGCAACCTAAGTGTCCATCAACAGATGAATGGATAAAGAAGTTGTGGCACATATATACAATGGAATATTACTCAGCCATAAAAAGAAATGAAATTGAGTTATTTGTAGTGAGGTGGAAGGACCTAGAGACTGTCATACAGAGTGAAGTAATCAGAAAGAGAAAAACAAATACCGTATGCTAACACATATATATGGAATCTAAAAAAAAAAATGGTTCTGAAGAACCTAGGGGCAGGACAGGAATAAAGACACAGACATAGAGAATGGACTTGAGGACACAGGGAAGGGGAAGGGGAAGCTGGGACGAAGTGAGAGAGTGGCATGGACATATATACACTACCAAATGTAAAATAGATAGCTAGTGGGAAGCAGCCGCATAGCACAGGAAGATCAGCTCGGTGCTTTGTGTCCACCTAGAGGGGTGGGATATGGAGGGTGGGAGGGAGGCTCAAGAGGCAGGGGATATGGGGATATACGTATATGTATAGCTGATTCACTTTGTTATACAGCAGAAACTGTTGTAAAGTAATTATACTCCAATAAAGATGTTAAAAAAATTATTGTAGAGTTATGGCAGAGGAGGGGAGGAAGGAAGGGAGGGAGGGAGGAAGGAAGGAAGGGAGGGAGGGAGGAAGAAAGGAAAAGGGAAGGAAGGAAGGAATGGAGAGAGAGAGGGAGGAGAAGGAGAAAGAGTGGGGGTGGGGGAGGAGAGAGAGAGAGGAGGGAGGGAAGGAGGAAGAAAGGAAGAAAGAAAAACAGAAAGTTTCTCTCTGTGGTTATAATGGATCCAGAATGCAATTCTGAAAAGAAGTCTCCTAGAATATTTTGAGCTCTCTTGAATATTGAATTGTATGCATTGGAATTTATGTGTAACCTCCACAGATGACAGCTATAAAGACAGTATTTTTTTGTTAAACTTTGAGGAAAAATGCTTTTAAATTTTATTATTTTACTTTTTTTTTTTACAAACACTGAGTCAACAATCCTAAATTTTTGTTTCTTCACAGAGGACAGCCGGATGGCAAAGAAAAGGAGTTTGCTGGAATGTGGAAATCCATTTAAACCTATGCTTGTGTCCCTCTTTACTGATTTTTTTAAGCAGCCAAATGCCCTATTTAGCATACTAGTCCTCCATTTAGGGTTTTAATCCAACTACAACCGTGGAAAGAGAGTAAGTTTTAAATAATAATGGAATCTTACTTTTACTGTTGACACTTTACATCATCCAGGAACCAAAACATCTTTTTTGTCAGATAAGGCCCTCCATAAGCCTGCATTATCCATCACTTCCACTCTAGGTTCAAAAAGCGGGAGGACCCACTTTTCTTTTGAGTAGATTTCTCATCTGTCTCAGCTAAGTCCCCTCCTGAACTGTATTCTTCGCCGTCCTCCCCTTCTCTTTGCAAAAAAAGCTTTAAAAGGTCTCAGGAAAGAGCTCTTTGGATTGTGTTCATGGCAGGGTCAGCATCGCTAATTCTTCCAGAGTGTTCTCAAAGAGCGGCTTGTCTCCAAAGCCAGAAATGCAAAATAATGTGATTTTTGTCATTTCCTTCATGATCCAATTTAAGTCATTTGGAGGACTTACATTTTATATCATTAAAAGGTCTTTTCAATTTTTGTTATTGAAATAGTCCCTAAAAATTATTTGTATGGTCAGTAATAGATAAATTATGTGGTCAGTTAATGGTATTATAAACATGTGGTTATGTAACCTCTAAACCCAAAGATCTATCATAAATAAATAAGTCAGAATTCAAATCCTGTGAGAACAAATTACATGCCTCCAGTTTTCCTTAGGAAACAGCTGTACTGAATCAGGTGGGTTGATGAAGGCCAACTATACTTGGCCTTGAGAGTTGGACTTAATTAGCATCCACGACTCTCACTACAATTTATGAGGATAAACTTTCCTTAGACATAATGGTCCCCTGCCTTTTTGTTATCTCACATCATGCTCACTGGCTTCCACAAAGCACTTGAATATGTTCAAGGCCTGTGTGTAGAAACTCGATAGCATCTTATTCCTAAGGATTTTCAGGGTTATATGATGATTTCTCAGATAAATGGAACAACAAACTTCCATGAAACTTATAGATTATTAAATGAGAAGTGTTCATGCTAGCTAGAGGTAATGTGCGGAATCAATCTGAGTAAAATCCAGCCCTAGAAAATTTTTATGCATTTTTTAACAGACATCTATAGCAGACGCCAGTTGCTAAAGGCTAAGTAGTTTTATTTAGCAGAAATACTAAATAGGGTCAGTCACTAATATCTGAAATTTGATATGGACCTAAGCCCTGTGCGGTTTACATGGAAAGAACATCTTTGCAGATGACTTCAAGAAATGCTTAGGGGATCCATATGCTACAATCGTTGTATACTTTCTGCTAATCGTCCCTACCTAAAAATTGCCGGATGGTGCTAAGAGATTGGATAGATCACTTGCTAGTATACGGATGGAAGTAAGAGCAAGTTTTATAGGAACAAGTGGAAGTTATTCACATTATTCAGAAATATTAGTAATATCATTGACTTGATCGGATAATTTAATGTTTAGTCATTAGTATTAAATTAATTTTCTAAGGAAGATTTTCTAAGTTGAGATTTTCTTTTTATTTATTTTTCATTCAAAATGTGAATTTCTTATTTTTTTAATTTTTATTTTATATTGGAGTATAGCTGATTAACAATGTGTTTGTTTCAGGTGTACAGCAAAGTGATTCAGTTATAATATACATATATCTATTCTTTTTCAAATTCTTCTCCCATTTCGGTTATTACAGAATACTGAGCAGAGTTTCCCGTGCTATACAGTAGGTCCCTGTTAGTTATCTGTTTTAAATATGATAGTGTGTATATGTCAGTCCCAAACTCCCAATTCATCCCTCAGCCCCACCTTTCCCCTTTGGTAACCATAAGTTTGTTTTCTAAGTCTGTGAGTCTCTTTCTGTTTTGTAAATAAGTTCACTCGTATCATGTTTTTTAGAGTCCACATATAAGCAATATCATATGATATTTGTCTTTCTCTCTCTGACTCACTTCACTCCATATGACAATCTCTAGGTCCATCCACGTTGCTGCAAAATGCATTATTTCGTTTTTGTCTATGGCTGAGTAATATTTCCTTGTATATATGTACCACATCTTCTTTATCCATTCCTCTGTTGATGGATATTTAGGTTGCTTCCATGTCTTGGCTATTGTAAACAGTGCTGCAATGAACAATGGGGTGCATGTATCCTTTTGAACCATGGTTTTCTCCAGATATATGCCCAGGAGCAGGATTGCTGGATTTGAGAGGAAGTAACAAAAAGAATAACTTAAACCATACCAAACAAGTCAACATTTAATTAGTTAATTGAAACTTACTTAATATACTTATGCATTCAGGGCCACTTTTGACTCCTATTTAAAGTGAATAAATGAATGAATGGGTATTTAACAAAGCCGATTAATTAATTAGTAGCCTTTACCAGTATTTTTCCAGCAAGCACCTTGCAAATTCCCTATCTCAGAGCAGAAATCTAAATGTTCTTACTCTGAGAAATAAAACTTCATCTGTGGATGTTTGATTGGGAGCTCAATATTTTGACATTTATGAATAAGATTATCCATAAGAATATATCTTATTCTGACTAGTTCTGAACACAGCTGTTTGGTAAAATTGTATTACAAAAAAACATAGAAAAATTGAAAATATAATTAAATGAAAAATATTCATAACCACCAAGGCCTAACTGCTTTTAATATTTTGGTATATAGTCACTCAGGCATTTTATTGTGCACATATGGTTGCATATATAAGTATATATGCATTATAATATATAAATTATAAATCCTTAAAACTAATAGGTAATTAAATATATAATACAAAATATGGCATAATAAAGCTTTCTCAAATGAAAACAATTATAATTCTACAACTCTTGCCATTTTTCATTTTACCTTCTGATCTGTATTCATATTTCTACCTAATTGTAATCATAAAATTCATACTTGCATAACTACTTTGATAAGAAAATTATAACTACTTCTATTGCTTTCAGGCAATTCTTTTAACACACATTCCTCTCAAATTCATCCAAGAAGTGAAAAACCATGACATTTACATCAGAAGTGTTTTAGCCTTTTTGGGTGACAACTCAGTAGACTTATTTTAAAAAGCAATAACACAAAAAATTCCAAACATCTTATTTCCATATGGGAAGCAGCTGTTCTTTTTCATATTGGTGAAAGGAGATTTTTGTGTTCTCTGCTCCGTCTGGCCTACTGGGGCCCTGATCACTGAAACCGCCCTCCTGCTCTGATGCATCCTTGAGAGTTGGTGATGATACAGATAATGTTTATTGGAATTTATTCTGTGACAACACTGTGCTATGCATTTTACAGTCATTACCTCATTTATTTCTCCAACTGCCATTTTAAAGATGAAGGAACTCAGGCTTAGAAAGGTCACATATCTTGCCCAGGATCATGCAAATAATAAGTGGCAGAGCCAGGATTTTCATCTGCTTGTTGCCAGAGCCCTTGACCACTAGCACAGTGTTATCCTGCGTGCCTCTGTGTAGCTACATTCCACTGTTGATTGGGAGATTAGTAATCAGATGTCTTATGCTTAAACCTTTCAAATTCTATCAGTTGTCTTCACATCTTGGAGTAAATACTTCTGGCTTTTAGAAGAGCCTAGCCTTGGAAAATCTACTGTTCTACTCCTGGGAAAGCTCCTGACACACTGTTCCTTTTCTAGCAATTTCTCCTCATTTCTTGGCTCAGTACCTTGAATTAATGCAGTGCCAATCATTACCTATTTCTACGTTACTTCTCTCCCTTAGACCTGTAAGCTTTATGCCACCCCCCCCAAAATCAACCTGCATATAGTTCTCTTATCGTCAGTTTCTTATCCATTTGAGATATTTGAGGGATCCCCTGTAATTTTCAAAACAATTCAATTCCTCAAAAATCTTCCATATTGTTTTCCAGTTGTTCAGGTCAGAATTTTTGGAGTCAACCCTGAATCCTCTTTTTCTCTCTTATCCTGCACCCAAACCATTGGCACACCCTACAGGTTCTACTTTCAAAATATCTTCAAGACACAGTAGTTTACGATAAAACCACTTCTTACATTTTTTCATTGCTACGACCCTGCTCCAAGCCCCTATCATCCTTCTCCTTCTATCCTTGCCTCCGTATTGTATTATTTACACAGAGGCTAGAGGGATCCTATAGAAACTTCTGTCAAATTGGGTCACTCTTTTGCTCAAAGTTCAGTAATGAATGACTTCCTGTCTCAGAGCAAAAGCCAGATGCCTGCACGGCCCTCCATGCTCTTATCCCTACTCCCACACTGTCCTACCAATATCCCTTTGTCTAATTAAACTGGCCACCTGCACTTTCTCAAATAAGCCAAACATCTTTATACTTCATAGGCTTTGCACTTGTTTTCCTCTCGGTCTGGGACATTTTTCTGGCCAATAGACACACGGCTTGATTCTCCATCTTATTTCACATCTTCCCTTAGAAGTCACTTTTTCAGAGTCCATTCCTGGTCCCCTTATATAAAATAGCAACTCCCAACCTCAGTGTGCCCTATTCTTCCTTTCCCTGTTTTAGTTTCCACCATAGCAGTTGATCAAAACCTGACCTGTGACACATTTATTTCTTTAATTGCATATTGTATTCCTACTAGAATGTAATCTTCACGAGGGCATGGAGTCTGCTGTGTTTACTGATATACTCTCAGCCTAGCAGAGCACCACCACACAGCAAATATTTGTTGTATACATGAATGGAATTCACCTCATTTTGAGGGATCATCATTTTAGGATGGTGCTCATTACTTTGGAAGTAGGGTGCCCAATAATGCAAGTCACTTTAATAATAACACTTAAAGTGTTTCTAGAATATTTTAGTAATTCATGTGATATATTGACAGTTGAGCCCAGAAATGAATTTATCATAAAGTTATGAAGTTTAAGTAATCAAATAGTTATCTAAACAAAAGTAGACAAATCAATTTTTTGACGATGTATGTTTATACATAGCACTTGTCTTTGTCTGGTCCAATATCTCACTATCAACATTCCATACCTGGGCTCTGTGCCATTTTACAAGATAGAGAATGTTCAGAAGTGGAATAATGCTGTTTTGGCTTAACTGTCCCTATTTCTAAGGCTTTTTCTCCATTCTACCCTTACCTCTCTGTTGGAATACTATGATAGTTTTTAAAGCTGTGATCATAAGGGCAAAATTTGCATTTCCCAAATTGGGTCAAAATCTATTTGTTGCTTCATGTAACATTTTCTCTTTTCTCCTAAGAAACATTTAAGGAAAGCTGTCAGGCAGAACAATGAGAGGAAAGTAAAATCTCAACCAAAAAAATTATGGCTATTTTCACAAATTGAAAACTTATTAGAATTAAACATTCACCAGCCAAACTGGCCTCGAATGGTAATCTGAATACTATCCAATTTCATTTAGAAAATGAACCTAAGATCAAATGGTTCTTTTTAAAAAAATCCACATAAAACATGACTTAAAACAAATACTGATAAATATACAAAGAAAGGAGGAGACATGGGCTAATTTAGGAAAAGATTTCTTTTTTTTCTTTTTAGTGGTTTATTATGACCGGGACTGAACCCACCTATTTACAGTTTTCAGGGAAAGAAAATATTTTTTCTGACCACAGCTGAAGAGAGACCCTGACAGAGCTTTCCTGCTCCCCATCTCCCATGTCATCAGTGTTTTCTGGGAGAGGAATCTGAGGTGGTTTTCCAGCTAAGTGGTTACAGCTGTTTCCACGGCATCAGTCAGATGGAGTTTCTGCTCTTGTTGACTTTGGCTGAAGTCTTCCCCATGAGCCCAACAGCATAAGAGCATTTGCTGTGAGGCCTGGGGCTCTGGACAAACATTCCAGTTTCTGAGTTCTTAACATTAACATTTGATAAATTCTTCTCTTAATTTCTCCTGGAGAAAAGTCAAAGATACTGGAGAGTCCCCTTTGCCCTGTGACAACCATGGTATTTCCCCCACACATAACCCTTTTCCTTCTTTATATATAGCTGAAAACCTGAAAAACATAATAATGTGTGCAAACTATGCCAATCTATGAAAAAAAATGCATTCTTTTAAATACGTTTCAACACATTTTTGACAGTTTTCTGAAACACCAGACTCCTTTGAAGACTTTAAAAATAAAAAAGAAAAATAGGCTTTAAAGCAAATGCTGAAATGCTGGTGTCAAAAGGTGCTATGAGAAAATTTGAAGTGTAGTTACAGAGTTAATTAGGGGGGTCAGCTGTCATAATTGCATGAGGTAGGATAGCACTTCTTAAAGTTATTTTGATAACCTTTAGAAAATAGTAAGTCTAATGCTTACTTTTGGTTAAAATAGTTTTTATGTGGATCCTCACATTAATCATAAGAGGCAAAACTAAGGATTGATTCTTCAACATCTGAAGTATTGAACATAGAAGTTTATAACAAAATGACATTAGGAAATGATCCATTTTTGTTAACTGGCCAGCATAAAATGGGTGAAATCTGCCTGCGTTTGGGATAGCAGTAGAGGAACCCGGCTTTGGTTTCTACTCAAGGATTCCAGTTGTAAGTAAGAGAGCACACCCTGAAAAAGGTTATAAAAATGATAACTTGGATACCAAAAGTGACCTTAGAATCTTTTGCCAGGCAAGTTCTGAAAGTATACTTTTAAAAATTATTTGACTGAATTTGCCAGTATAGTCAAAGTAGGTATTAAAGTGATATTAAATGACATTTCTAAGTTCTATCAAGTCCACTACTGTGATATTTATGTAAGGTTACACTAAGACACAAAATGGCTACATGCATTTATTTTACACACACACATAAATTTTATATATCACTATAGTATTGTATATGTTCCCGTATGTATAATTTAGAAAATAAACTCTACCAGAGCATAGTCCTTGATTCTTATACTGATTCATTATATAAAGCTCATAACAAGTAATCTGGAATCTAAGGCTATGTTACCTATGTTATTTGCAACATTATTCTAAGGGTAAATGAATAAAATGTACATTGTTTGTGTGTTTGTAGATATATATATCCCCACCTATTTTAGGACAACTTAAAACCTTGTAAGAAAAAAAATCTTAACTTTGACAGTATAGGGTGATGCCTAAGAGTGTGGTCTTTGGAGACAAGTTGGCTGGGTTTAAGTCCCATTCAGTCCCTTGCTAGCTGTTTGGCCTTAGGCCAATTATTTATCTTCTATACCTCAGTTTTCTCATTTGTAAAGTGAGAATAATATCGGCATTTAGCCCATATACTCATAATGTTACTGAGTCCAAACTTGTACTGCTCACCACATGACAGGCCAATAAATTAAGAGATGAGGTGCTAGAGCAAGGAATAGCAACCTTGTTTGGAAAGCCAGCAGACCAAGAAGATGGTGGACTAGTGTCCCAAAGAACCATCTTACCTGAATTAGAGTTCAGACCTATTTTGTACTAAAAGGGAAGGGGTTATGGCTTGTTATTGCAAACTTCTTGGTGCAGGAATCCTTTGGTCTTATAACTGTCCATGCAGGTCTGGTCACAGTGCTCCTATAAAACTCCAACAAGACAACTGTTATTTTCTGCAACTTTTTTTTTTTTATACCTTTAATGGTCATGCCTGGGAGGTAGAACCTCGAGAATGGGCTATCATGTATATTTCAAGCTACAGGCAACATTCTTTTACAAAGGTGCAGAGCCAGCATGACAAAGGACAGGCAAGAGAGCACAAAGTTTAGCACAATATAGAGTCAGGTTTGTTCCTCTCTGTTACGATAAGAATTAAATACATATTCTATTTAAAGTGCTTACAAAGCACCAGCCATATAACCCATTCTCAATTTTAAAAATTCATTATCTTTGTTCTTTTTCTATATTAATGCAACTCACCTCCTAAAGAACAGATATCCTCTGTAATGTTGTGCCTGTGGTCAAATAATATAAGCTTGAATATTTAAGTGAGGATGCTTTCTGGAAGATCCCAGGGCTTTGCTGTATATCCCTAAGGGATAGAAGTTTCAGTTTTCAATTTAGGCAAAATATGACTTCCTGAATTTTCTAGATGCCTAGATCAACTCCAATCATTTCTACACCTTCCCTGTTACAACCTTCAAACCCTTAAAGCTTTCTTTAATCCCACTCCTAACCCCTATCTGTAATTACTCCCACCCCGGCCAAACACACTGCATGCACTCAGATATTTCTTCTATTATATGATTTCATTAGTCTCTTCCCATCTTAGTGAGAGGTTTGAAAACTCTTAGTTTTTCAGCCTTTGAGCCTAGCAGGTATTTTACCTTTCTGAACTTGGACACATACTTATATTGATACCATGTAAACATTTTGGCTATATTGTTTTTGGTCAAGTAAAACCCCTTGATCTCTTTCATATAAATTTTTGTAAATCAGCTTCCTATAGTTCTTTCTTTATTGTGTTGCTCTAGGACTCTTTATTGTATTGGCTCTTTATTATATTGGCTCGTGGACTTCTGTTTTTAACAATAACAGAGTGGCTTCTATCAAACCAACCCACTAGCCCAGAAAACCTATAAAACCTGGATAAAAAACAAGGACACAAGTATCCCATGTGGTTGCAGACATTAGCAAACAAAACAGCCATGATGTGAGGGGTCAACATCCCTAAGAGAAGGAAAATGCACAGGAGCACTCACCACTTCTTTCTCTCTAGGAAGGTAACAACCTGGAGCTTTTAGCAGTTGTAGAAACAAATACTGCGTTCAAGAGCTACCAAAAAGGCAAATCCCAGAGTCAAGGAAACCACAGAGATGTGAGTCTCATAAATGGTATGTCTTTTCCCCTTCAAAATACTTGCCAAAACCAAAGCTTCCAAGGATTGAGAAGGGAAGATCCAAGTGGAAAGCGACTACTGAGATAAGCAGAGTTTTTGGCATTCTCTGAGACAGTACAAGGAGATGGGGAAGGCAGAGCAACTCTTTACAGCCTGGAGAAAGTGAAAGTCTACCTTCTCTTCTTGACCTTTTCTGATGTGGTTGGTCCTGAGGCCCCAGTTTTTTCTGTGCTGTTTGGCCGAGTAGAGAGGTTGTTGTCTAAAAATTCCGTCTTGTTAGGTTGCCTCCTTTCTTGTCCTTTAGATAAAGGGAGCAGACTTTTATTGGGGCTTTTTTGGGTCTACTTCCCTTGATGTTTCCAGCTGCATGTCTAGGATATATGAGGCAAGGTTCCCAGCAAGTCTGCCTTCTTCTCTCCAGCTTTCTGGGTCCAACTAATTAATTAATTATATTGTGTCCAGAGTTTCCAGTTGTACGTAGTAGGAGGAACAGGGGAAAGCATATGTACTTTATTTTCCTGGAAGCATGAGTTCCCTCTTAGTTTTCTTTTACATAAAAATGCATTTATGTAGCCTTCATTCTTGAGGGATAGCTTTGGTGGAATAGCAAAATATTCTGAGTTAGTAGATTTTTTTTTTCCCCTTCAGCACTTTATAGATGTTCTATGTTCTTCTGAGTTCATAGTGTTTGATAAGACACTAGCTATCACTTTCCACTGTATATAATGTGTCATTTTTTTGTGGCTGCCTTTTAAAATTTAATCTTTACCATTGATTTTTAGCGGTTTTATGGTGACATGCTCAGGTGTGTTTTTATTTTTATTTATCCCATTTGGAATTTTTTGAACTTCTTGAATTTCTAGACTTATTAGTTTGCAGTTTTGGAAATTTTTGGCCATTTTCAAAAATCGTCTTTACCCCTTTCTCCTTCTTTCTTGCTGAGATTCCCATTAAACATATGCTAAACCATTTATAATTATCCCATACATCCCTGAAACTTTGCATTTTTTCAATCACTTTTTCTCACTCAGGTGGATAATTTTTATGATCTATCTTCAAGGGAATTAATTTTTCTTTTGTAATCTTTCTTATGCTATGAAGCCCACCCGGTTGATATTTTATTTTATATATTGTATTTTCAGTTGTAAATTTTTCATTTAAAAAATTTCCATTTATATTTTGAGGTTTCCTCCATCTTTATTCATTATAAACATATTTGCCTTTGTGTCCCTGACTATAGTTAAAATAGCTGTTTTTATTTTTTTTAATAGCTGTTTTTAAATCTTTGCTAATTTCACTGTGTTGTCTCAAAATTCTTTTCTATTTATCTTTTTCTATTGTTCTTTTCTATTTATCTTTTCTTTTCCATGAGAATTTGTCACATTTTCCTGGTACTTCATTTGTTGAGAAATCATGAATACTGTGTTGCAGAGCCTCTGGATTTTGTTTTATTCCTCTGAAGAGTGCTTCTGTTTTTGTTGTTGTAAAAGCAGGCAATTAATTTGATTAGACTCAAACTTCAACTTCTGTTTCCTGGCAGCAGTTTAAATCTCAATTTAGTTCTTTTATTCCCTTATCTGCCTTGTTTGTGTCTTTTTGGCATGTGTGTTTCAGAGGTAAGACAAATATTTGACAGATTCTTACACAGAAATTGGATCTTCCCCTCTCTCTGTTTCTTCTCTCCAAAATTCCTTCCTTACTTTGTGTAAGCTGTAGTAGCCCTGAATTCTGTCCTCTGGTTTTTCAGGCCAGAGAAACTGCTGGTGTCTCTTTTGAGTTTTAACTGCCCCTTGTAGAGCTACCTTTGTTCTTCCCAGAAGTCATATAAATGGATAATTTACCTATGCCATAACTTCTTTCAAGTATTCACTCCACTCCAAAAATCTCTCTCTTATTTTTCTCACTGTCCACTGCTTCTATAGTTTTTTAGAGTTACTACTGTGTTCATAGTTGTTATCTACAGTATGGTTGGGTCCAATAGAACCTTACTTCATCATGCAGAAGCAGAACTACATCAATTATATTGGAGTGTTTGTGAATCAGAAGGGTCCCAAAGATAAAATTTTGAAAAGTACTATATAAAATCATCTTTATCTCTATATTATTTCTAAATAAAATTTCTATATAAGAATATTAGCTACCAACTGGAAGAAAATATTTGCAAACAAAAATAACAATATAAAAATAGTTCATCAAGACTTCCAAGTTAATAAGAAAAAAAAAACAAATAAATCAACAGGAAAAAAGGATATCAAGAGGAAAATCAGAGATATGGAAACCCAAAGGACAATAAGTATATGCATAAAAATTCTTAAATTCTCTAGTAAGCAAATAAATGAAAATTAAAATAAGTTGTCACTTCCCATGTATCAACTGAGCAAGACATAAAAAGCCTGACAATACTGGAGTTTGGTGAAAATGTGGAGTAACAGGAATTTTTATGCATTAATGGTGGGAAAAAAATTTGGTATGACTACACTGGAGATATTTGGTAAAAATTAGTAAAGAGATAAGCCTAAACTATGAACAGTAATCCCACTTCTAGATATATACTCTAAAGAAATCCTCAACCATAAGGACACCTTTACAAGGATTTTATTGCAACAAAACTTTAGAAAGAATATAAATATTTATTAATATGGTGTTATGGACTAAATTGTATCTCCTCAAAATTATATGTCAAAGTCCTAACTCCCAGGACCTCAGAATATGACTGTATTTAGAAATAGTGTCTTTAAAGAAATAATTAAGTTAAAATGAGGTCATTTGAGGGGGCTCTAATCCAAAATGACTGGTCCTTATGAGAAAAGGAAATTTGAACACAGAGAGTTACAGAGGGAAGACACAGGGAAAAGATAGCTGTAAATAAGTCAATGAAAGAGACTTCCAAAGAAACCAACTTTGCTGACACCTTGATCTCAGATGTCTAGCCTCCAGAACTGTGAGAAAATAAATGTCTGTTGTTTAAGCCAGGGAACCAGGCTGCACAGCAGCATGTGAGTGGTGGGCAAGTGAGTGAAGCTTCATCTGCCACTCCCCATCGCTTGCATTACCACCTGAACCATCCTCCCTACCACCGCTCCATGGAAAAATTGTCTTCCATGAAACTGGTCCCTGGTGCCAAAAAGGTTGGGGATCACTGGTTTAAGCCACCCAGTTGTGATACTTTGTTATAACTAATACATAGGATAAGTTAATGGTATATTGTAGTATACTTAAGTTATTACTATATAGCAATCATAATGAATGGATTAATGCTAAATGCATTTATGTGCATACATCATTTTGAGGGAAATAACTTGCAAAATGATACATGTATGGAATGATTTATAAAGTATTAAATACACAAAAATCTGCTTCATGTTTTATATATGCATACCATGTAGTTAAAGAATAAAGACTTTGATAGAAAGAGTAAACAGCCACTTCAGAGATCTTATCTCTGGGGAGGGAAAAATGAAATTGGGGTGATGAATATAGAAACCTTCAAGTGTACTTGTGAGGCAGAGGGAGGAAGTAAGCTGAAGCAAATATGCAAAATATTAACATTTCCTTGATGTACGTGATAAGCACATGGATTTTATTTTAATAAAATTCTTTAAACTATGTTTAAATATATATAAAGGATTAAAAAGAGAGGTGGATCATAATTATCATATCCTGCCTCATTTTATATTGTTAGTTGTTAATTACTCAGTTGTTAGTTATTCCCGAGTCTTTCTGTGGCAATTTTCATTCTAAAATTATTTCTTGGGAATTTCTTTTACAATAGGATTTACATGACTAGAAGTTCGTTGTATTTCTTCATTGCTTATCATATAAGTCAGAGATAACTATAAGGTGCCCATCAAATAGCTGCAACTATTTTCTACAATGGTAGAATTACAGATGACTTTTCAAAAATGCCAATTAATGAATAATAAATTTAAGTGACAACATTTAGACCAAAAATTATGCTTTCTTCATTTCCATTTTCTGAGCAAAATTGGCGTACATATTATTGGGGTTTTATTCATCTTTTTCTTCTCTCTTACTGCTTAATTAATTGCTACTTCCTTTTAACTGCTTTAAATATTTATTTTTGAAAAGGCAGGAAAATCATTTTCAATTTAATTACATTGTTACCAACCTACTAAACAGCCTGGCCAGAAAACTCAATGAGTGATATGGAAAGAAAGAGAAATTGAGACAAGTATTAGAACCGCATGCTATCTTTTAGATTAGTAATTATAATATAATCAGTGTGATGAATTGAGTCTTTGAGAAAAAGTGCATTAAAATTAATAAAGAAAAACAGAAATGTCTTCAAGTCTTTCTCAACATTAGAGAGGTCTATTTTAAAAGTATTTTCTGATGGGGTCAGGCTAGATCATTTCACATAAAAAGACTCAGTAATTCTGTACTGCACATCTGTAGGGCCACCAGCGACTATTTTTACTCCCCAGGCAAAGTCAGTCTATTAGAAACATTTTTAGAATTTTTAGGATTTATCACATATTGGAAGTGGAAAAAACCCTGGAAGATAACTTAATCTAACCAACCACCTCACTGTAGTGATAAGGAAACTGAGGCAACCCAAGTTAATGGTCTCGATCAAAGTATTAAAGGGGGCTGAGAGCAGAGCCAGTAGTAAAATTCACTTATGATCTATAATTCAACCTTTCCTTTTTTAAAGCCTACTCCATTTAGTAGATGCTTTCATTAAAATACTAAGTTCTTCTTTGCTTTAAAAATGCTTCTGAGGACTTCCCTGGTGGCGCAGTGGTAAAGAATCCGCCTGCCAATGCAGGGGAAACGGGTTCAAGCCCTGGTCCAGGAAGATCCCACATGCCACGGAGCAACTAAGCCCCTGCACCACAACTACTGAGCTGCGAGCCACAACTGCGGAAGCCCGCATGCCTAGAGTCCATGCTCTGCAACAAGAGAAGCCACTGCCAAGAGAAGCCTGTGCACCCCAATGAAGAGTAGCCCACGCTCACTGCAACTAGAGAAAGCCCTCATGCAGCAACGAAGACCCAACGCAGCAAAACTAAATAAATAAAATAAATTAATTTTAAAAAATGCTTCTGGGCAATTTCAATGGGGATTTCTATGAAACTTACCTTTGGGTTGTGAATGCAACCTAGGTCTAATGCTAACCAGTTGACTCTGTGTATGAGATCAGTGACACTTTTCAGTGCAGCTTCCTTTGAAGGTGCTCAGATTCCAGGCCAACTGCCAAATTGCCTGGGCAAGATGGGGCACTGAACACAACCCTGTTGATTTTGGAGACCTGTCCAAATTTGTGTCCTTCATTCCTAAGAGTCACTAGACCATCTGATAACTGAAGAGTTCAGTTAAGTATCGTGAAAGCAAACATCTTTTCTAAGCTGATCTTTCTTTCCATCTACTTGTTCCCATTCCTTCCTCTCTCCGTTTTTTTTTTTTTAATTAATTTTTGCTGGAGTATAGTTGATTTACAAGGTTGTGTTAGTTTCTGCTGTACAGCAAAGTGAATCAGTTATACGTATACATATATTCACTCTGTTTTAGATTCTATTCCCATATAGGCCATTACAGAGTACTAAGTAGAGTTCCCTGTGCTACACAGTAGGTTCTTATTTGTTATCTATTTTATATATAGTAGTGTGTATATGTCAATACCAAACTCCCAATTTATCCCTCCCCCACTTCCCCTTTGGTAACCGTAAGTTTATTTTCTACATCTGTGACTCTATGTTTCATAAACAGGTTTCATTTGTACCATTTTTTAGATTCCCCATATAAGCAATATCATATGACATTTGTCTTTGTCTCTCTGACTTACTTCACTCAGTATGACAATCTCTAGGTCCATCTATGTTGCTGCAAATGGCATTATTTCATTCTTTTTTATGGCTGAGTAATATTCCATTGTCCATATATATACCACATCTTCTTTATCCATTCCTCTGTCAGTGGGCATTTAGGTTGCTTCCATGTCCTGGCCATTGTAAATAGTGCTGCAGTGAACATTGGGGTACATGTATTTTTTTGAATTATGGTTTTCTCCAGATATATGCCTAGAAGTGGGAATGCTAGATCATTTGGTAGCTCTATTTTTAGGTTTTCTTGGAACCTCCATACTGTTCTCCATAGTGGCTGTACCAATTTACATTCCCACCAACAGTATAGGAGGGTTCCCTTTTCTCCACACCCTCTCCAACATTTACTGTTTGCAGATTTTTTGATGATGGCCTTTCTGACTGGTGTTGGGTAATACTTCATTGTAATTTTGATTTGCATTTATCTAATAATTAGTGATGTTGAGCATCTTTTCATGTGCCTCTTGGACATCTGTATGTCTTCCTTGGAGAAATGTCTATTTAGATCGTCCACCCATTTTTTGATTGGGTTGTTTGTTTTTTTGACATTGAGCTGCATGAGCTGTTTGTAGATTTTGGAGATTAGTCTCTTGTCAGTCACTTCATTTGAAAATATTTTCTCCCATTCTGTGCATTGTCTTTTCATTTTGTTTATGGTTTCCTTTGCTATGCAAAAGCTTTTAGGTATAATTAGGTCCCATTTTTTTATTTTTGCTTTTGTTTCCTTTGTGTTGGGGGATGGATCCAAAAATATATTGCTGTGATTTATGTCAAAGAGTATTCCACCTATGTTTTCCTCTAGGAATTTTATAGTATCCAGTCTTAGATTTAGGTCTTTAATTCATTTCGAGTTTATTTTTGTGTATGGTGTTAGAGAATGTTCTAATTTCATTCTTTTACATGTAGTTGTCCAGTTTTCCCAGCACCGCTTATTGAAGAGACTGTCTTTTCTCCATTGTATATTCTTGCCTCCTTCATCATAGTTAGGTGACCATAAGTACATGGGCTTGTCTCTGGGCTTTCTATCCTGTTTCACTGATCTGTACATCTGTTTTTGTGCCAGCACCATACTCTTTCGATTACTGTAGCTTTGTAGTGTAGTCTGAAGCCAGGGAGCCTGATTCCTCCAGGTTAATTTTTCTTTCTTAAGATTGTTTTGGCTATTTGGGATCTTTTGTGTTTCCATAAAAATTGTAAAATTTTTTGTTCTAATTCTATGAAAAAATGCTACTGGTAATTTGATAGGGATTGCATTGAATCTGTAGATTACTTTGAGTAGTATAGTCATTTTGACAATATTGATTCTTCCAATCCAAGAACATGGTATATCTCTCCATCTGTTTGTGTCATCTTTGGTTTCTTTCATCAGTATCTTACAGTTTCTGAGTACAGCTCTTTTGCCTTCTTAGGTAGGTTTATTCCTAGGTATTTTATTCTTTTTGATGTGACGGTAAATGGGTTTTTTTTTTTTTTTAATTTCTCTTTCTGATCTTTCATTGTTAGTGTAATTGCCTGGGCAAGCAGGGGCCCTGAACACCACGCTTTTGATTTTAGACACCTGTCCAAACTTGTATCCTTCATTCCTAAGAGTCACTAGACCATCTGATAACTGAAGAGTTTGGTTAAGTATGGTGAAAGCCAACATCTTTTCTAAGCCGACTGCTCTTTCTGTCTTCTTGTTCCCATTCCTTTCTCTCTTCATTGTTAAAAAATACTGTTTACTGCTTTGACAATCAAAAGGAGTCACCCAAATCAGTTTTTAAATCAGTCTAGAAACACTTTCTGAATGCCTACCGTATTCCAGGTAATGTGCTAAATATATCGGAAAGTGCTTTGAGTACAGGATAATTTTCACAGCCAGGTCTTTCCAGGCTATTTTGATTCAGAATCCATTGTTGGTGATCCTTTTCAGAGGTAGACAATCTAGTACCTTCTTTCATCCCCGTAATCTGTCATACTTGAATACAGTGATCCAGTGCACTTAGAGTTATTGCAAATTTTTGGAAACAAGCCTGGATCATATTGACAAAAGGAGATCCAGGCTGGTCTTTTTTCAGAGTCTTTCTTGGGGTCTAATCCAGAGCCCTGACATTTCTACTACCACCATCAGCATCAATGCAACAACTTCTGCTGACCTTGAGGGATATCTACTTAGCTCCAAGCTGAGATCAAAGTAAAAGCAGTTGGGTGACAGGAGAGATCCATCAATATAGGGTGGAGGATAGGAAGAAAAACAGCTACCATTTCTGTAGGAATAGCATAGGGAGTAAGGGAATAAATTTTTGTCATATATGTCTTATTGCTTATCAGAAACAATAAAGGATTTTTTTCATTTTTGTTGAAAGCATCAGTGGAGCAACTGTTATAAAATTTGACAGTATAAAATTTGATGTATTTAAAAATGGTCATATTAGCACAGACATGATACATATGATGTCCCTGATTTAAACAAGATGTGGTGTGAGAATTACTAGTGCTGAGTAAGGAGAGGATTTCTACCTACACTGAATTAAATCAGGGAAAGCAGGAGCTCAGAGTCAACTATTACCACTTGTGTATATATTCAGCAAACATTCAGGACCCATTAGTGAAGCTATTTTAAAAACTGAATTTGGTGAAACATGAGCTGTATCTTTCTTAATTTTTGCAACTAAAATATTACTAATAAGGGCTATTAAACCCTTTTAATAAATATTTAAATAATTTAAAATAATATTTAAATAATTTAAAATAATATTTAATAAATATTAAATGGAAGGAATACATATGTTAGAAAACCATTTTGTTTCTATATGTAATTGAGGCTTAATTAACAGAACATCAAAATAGTTCTGAGAAATACTCTACCAAGTGCTCTGATCTCAAGTGGGTATAGTAATTAACTTTAAAAAAATTAAATACAGTATAAGATAGGATTCTGAAAAAGGTAAAAATAGCCCAGAAACATTATGAATTTATAATTGAGTCAAGAATTATTCTTCAAAAATTAGAAAATGAAACACAATATGGGGTTCTTCTATGCAAAATAAGTGACATTTATTATTCATAATTTTTTTAACTTTCTTCAAAGACTGTAGAATAGGAACTGGCTTTATAATGGAACAGATAACACACAGTTTAAGATTTGAGCTTTTCAGAATTGGGTGTCAGTTTGTTCACTCTAATTCTTTTTGTAGTGGGAGTAGGTCAGGATGAAAATATACTGCACGAGACTCTGAGAGTGGGCAAAGGAGAATCTCCTTGCTAAAGGGCCTACTACTTAAAATTAAAATATTCTTTAGAAGGGCTAAGCCTAGATATTCACCTTTAACAATGACCTCTTTTAATTAGATAACAAGATACCTTTCTTCCAGGTAAATCAGAGGCCTAAAGATATTAACCGATTGAGGAGCAGGACGGGTGATGAGGAAGGAGTGCAGGCAGTACAGGATATAGTGGGGCAGAAGGGGTTAAATGCTTGCTGTCTCACCTACCAGTTGTGTGGCCAGACAAGTTACTGTCTCTAAGCTTCAGTTTCCCATCTGTAATATGGTGATTATAATCGTACTAATATTGTAATAGTTCTGAGAATCAAAGGCGAAAACAAGTAAAACACTTGGCACAGTGCAGGAAGAAAGGACAGGCTCCTTATAAGAGGTAATTATAAGATTTTAGGAGACCCAAGAGAGGCTACAGAGGACAGAATTGCTCTGCCTTAGTAAATAAGAGAAATATAGCTTTCTGCTTCTGAAAAGAAGAGACAGAGAAATGTCAAATGAGAAAATAGCAAGGGAGAAAAGGAGAGAGAGCCTGCCCAATGTAAAAGTAAATGCACTGACAAATAAAGGAAATAGATAACTGCAAATAGAATAGTGTTGTGAGAAAAATATAGTGTGCTAGAGAGAGATGAAGGGTGGAGACCTCATCCTGGATAACCGGGGAAGTTGTGCAAGACCCTAATTGAAAAATAAAGCTAATAATTCAAAAATATAGGGGAATAGGCTTTCCAGCAAAGGAAGCAGAGTGTGGATAAAATGAGATCAGCATGTTGAAGCAGAAAGAATTCAGTAATTCTGGAATCCAGAGAATGAAAATATTAGATGAGGTCTAAGAGGTAGGTCAGAATCAAATCTTGTAGTTTTTAGGATCTAGTCAGACACAATAAAACTTTAGATTTTACTTGCTAAGACTAAGAGAAAATCCCTGGAATTGCCAGTAGAGGTTGATATCATTTATATTTTTTTCTTCTCTTTTTTTGTGTGTGGGTTTTGCAGTTGCAGCATGCAGGCTCTCTAGTTGTGGCACGTGAGCTCAGTAGTTGTGGCACACAGATGGCTTAGTTGCTCTGTGGCATGTGGGATCTTAGTTCCCCGACCAGGGATTGAACCCATGTCCCCTGCATTGGAAGGCGGATTCTTAACCATTGGACCACCAGGGGAGTCCCTAATTTATATTTTAAGAAGAATATTCTGGTAGCTCTGTGGCATATTATCTTACAAGCAAGAGAAGAACAAGGAGATCATTTAAGTGGCTTCAGGAGTCTAGGCAACAGTTCATGGTTGTTTGGTCTGGGATGAAGACATAGAAATGATTAGATATTTTCAGTCAGATTCAGAATAGATGTTAAATGTGATGATTTCTCACTTTTCTCTATACCGTTTGAAGATAAGGAAAAATCGAAATCAACCACGACTCCTAAGATTTTGGCCTGAGAAACAGGATGAAAAGGGTGACATTAACTGAAAGGGGGAGTATTTGGAAATAAGCAGGTTGGGGAAGAACGGATTGGTGTAGACAAGTAGCAAAGAATAGGATTTTAGACATAATTCTAATTTAATAGACATTAAGTTTGAGATGCTAATTTATCACCCAAGAGGATATGTTGATTGAGCAATTGGACTGAGATTGGAGTTCAGAACAAAGGGTTCAGTCAGAAATACAAATTTGGGAGTTAATCAATATATATTGAATTTGATGACAGATTCCCCAGGGAGAAGGTATAGACACAGAATAAAGCCTAAGAGTGAGATTGGGGTAGGAGCATGTCTAGGTCTCTGGAAGAGAAGGAGCCAACAGATTAGACCGAGAAGTCAGCATGGGGGATCCTGGAAAACAAGTGAAGAAGCCAAGTTTCAAGTCAAACTTCAAGAAGGAGGGAGTATTTGTCTGTCAAATGATCTAAGAGGGGCAGTTACAATGAGGACAGAAAATTGAATATTGGATTTGCCACGATGGAGTTGTTAATGATACTCCATGAGTGAGTCCAGTGGTGCAGTGATGGTCTGAGTAGAGGGGGTTAAGAAGAAAGTGGGTGGTGAAGATGCATAGATAAGGATTTCAATAGCCTTGTTTATTTAAAGGAAAATAAATACAGTTCTTCCAGACATAAAAAGAATAAAAAAAGAGTGGTTAGTGGCAGAGAAAGAGCCCCCTCTACTTTTTATCACATTTGTAGTCACACTAAGGTGTCCTCATGCAATACTCTGTCTCCAGGGAAGATATTTTGAGGTCACCTATCTAATGGATACCTGCCAAATTTTTGTGATTAATCTTCAGAATTGATTCCATAGCTTCCTCAGTAGTGCGTATTCTCTAATGGTACTGAGTCTTAATGGTAGCAGAACAAGTAAGTTTCTTGTCCTCCAATTTTTAAAAAATTTTAATGGAAACAGAGTAAGAAATGATAACGTGGCTCTTTTCACATGGTGAACAAGGCTTGAAATAGCAATAAAATTATACAAATCATTCTAGAAGACTAACTCAGGAAATTTTTCCCAAGCAGCCGCATAGCACAGGGAGATCAGCTCGGTGCTTTGTGTCCACCTTAGTGTGTGTGGGGGGGGGGAATAGGGAGGGTGGGAGGGAGACACAGAGGGAGGAGATATGGGGATGTATGTATATGTATAGCTGATTCACTTTGTTATACAGCAGAAACTGACACACCATTGTAAAGCAGTTATACTCCAATAAAAATGTTAAAAAAATTAAATTAAATTAAAAAAATTTTTTTTTCCCAAAATGGATGTAAATATTCAATATGGATTTTTGACCAAATGTTCTCAGGCCCGTCAATGGCCAAGTCAGATGCTTTTAGTCAGTCATGCAAAGTAAAAAGACTCAAAATACTCTGTTTTTAATTCTTGTCAGTATCAGAACCCATTCTGGACACAGCTGTTACTTAATGGTTCCAGTGAACAGTTCCCAGATGTGCTGCCTGCATCATGGCCAAGACACTGTAATATCTATCCCATTAAATAGCAAAAAATATTCTTTTATACACAGGGTTAACTCATGCGAATGAATTGCAAATCTTCCATAAATGTCTCCTGGATGTTTCCTCCATTTTTAGTATTAAATGACTGGGCTTTTTTGCAATTGGTCTCACCATTCATTTAACCTTTTAACCCAGTGATATCAGAGTGTATTTATTGAATATGGGATACAGCAACATACAATATACAGTAATTCAGGGCCTGCAATGGCAGGCACCCTGGGCATTCAGAATCCAACAGTATTCCTCCTCCATAGTTTTGGACAGTGGTTGGTGGCACTATGCAAAATGTTCCCAAACAAAGCTAACGATCACAAGTGATAAAAGCCTACTCATAGATGTAATTGTGAAACTTCTTTAATTCTTCTTTTTCTTTTTTTCTTTTTAGGCAATATTTATTCAGTATAAAGATGTCTTCTTTTATAAAATACAGATAGAAAATAAATTTATATATTTTATCATTTATATGTTTATCTGCCTTTGTCTCAAGAGAGAGACAGAGCAAATTATAATATATACATAAAGAAGAAATAGGAGAACTTTGGACCAGTTGGCCTGGGAATATATTCCCTTTAGGGAAAGCATTGTCCTTTGATTGGGAAAACCCCTTAACTTGCTATTTGTCTGTGAAAGATGAGGGGCTTCTGATTTCAGTCTAGATGGGTAGCATTTAGTAAATATAATTAGTGAAATGGCTATATATAAAGAAGAAACAGAACTTTTGGCATCGTTTCTATCAAAGAATCTGAATGGGCTAGGAAGAGGAAATAGAATAGTCTAATTAACTTTGGAATTAATGGGTATGTGGTTAGGACTGTATTTCAATATAATTGGTTTCCTTTGCAATCCTATGTATTTTTTACTATGCATTAAAAAAACTTATTCTGATAAAGGGTCCACAAACTTCACCAGACTGTTAAAGGCACATTTAAAAACATTTTTAGACACCCTGTTTTGAGGAGAGATGGCCCTAACTAACAACACTACAGAATGGAGCCCACAGAAGAACATAACAGGAAAGAAGCTCCCTATGGAAGGGAATAGACAGTAAATTTCTAGGAATCATGGAGCTGTTATATTTGATATGGCTTCTATCCTGAGCTGTAATTACCCTCCATCACTCCCAGATCTTTCATTAAAAACCAATTACATGTAAAAGCTTGATGTTAATGCTCTTTAGAGGAGAGAAGGAAGGGATGGTAATATTAAAATGACTGGCAACAAATGAAAAGAAGGGACCCAGCAGAAGCATTGTAGGAGAGGGAACAGTGAAGAGTATTTGGCACAATCATGTGGTAAATGTCTTTATCCAAAATGTGCTAGAGGAAGGCCACCCTTGGGGAGGAGTTAAAGTGACAAGGAACTAGATCCTGCTGTTGCAGGGGAAGATAGTCCCAAGAGAAGTACAACTCCAGAAGGCTAGAGAACTCATGGATAACCAGGAAGGAGATAGTTTTGTTTTTTTTTCTTTTTTTTCTTTTTTTTAATTGAAGTATATTTGATTTACAATGTCGTGTTAGGTTCAAGTATACAGCAAAGTGATTCAAATATATATATATATATATATATATATATATATATATATATATATATATATATATATATATATATATATATATATTTGAATTCATTTTTAGATTCTTTTCCATTATAGGTTATTACAAGATACTGAATATTGTTCCCTGTGCTATACAGTAGGTCCTTGTTGGTTATCTATTTTACACATAGTATTGTGTATATGTTAATCCTAAACTCCTAATTTATCCTTTTCTCCCCCTGCCTTTCCCCTTTGGTAACTGTAGTTTATTTTCTATGTCTGTGAGTCTATTTCTGTTTTGTAAATAAGTTCATTTGTATCATTTTTTAGATTCCACATACAAGTAATATCATATGATATTTGTCTTTCTCCATCTGACTTCACTTAGTATTATAACCTCTAGGTCCATTTGCCTTGCTGCAGATGACGTTATTTCATTCTATTTTATGGCTGAGTAATATTCCATGTATATACATATCACATCTTTATC
Organism: Balaenoptera acutorostrata; assembly: GCF_949987535.1. Classification (NCBI taxonomy): domain Eukaryota; kingdom Metazoa; phylum Chordata; class Mammalia; order Artiodactyla; family Balaenopteridae; genus Balaenoptera; species Balaenoptera acutorostrata. The sequence continues at coordinate 48,222,704 of NC_080077.1, forward strand.
CATTCCTCGCTTGATGGACACTTAGGTTGCTTCCATGTCTTAGCTATTGTAAATAGTGCTGCTATGAACATTGGAGTGCATGTATCTTTTCAAATTAGTTTTCATCTTTTCCAGATATGTGCCCAGGAGTGGGACTGCTGGATCATATGGTAACTCTATTTTTAGTTTTTTAATGAACCTCCATACTGTTTTCCACAGTGGCTGCACCAATTTATATTCCCACCAACAGTGTAGGAGGGTTCCCTTTTCTCCACACCCTCTCCAGCATTTATTATTTGTAGACTTTTTGATGATGGCCATTCTGACTGGTGTGAGATGATAAACTCATTGTAGTTTTGAGTTGCATTTCTCTAATAATTAGCAATGATGAGTATCTTTTCATGTGACTGTTGGCCATCTGTATGTCTTCTTTGGAGAAATGTCCATTTAGGTTTTCTGCTCATTTTTTGATTTTTTTTTTATGTTAAGCTGTATAAGCTGTATGTTCTAGAAATTAAGCCCTTGTCAGTCCCATCATTTGCAAATATTTTATCCCATTCCATAGGCTGTCTTTTCATTTTGTTGATGGTTTCCTTTGCTGTGTAAAAGCTTTTAAGTTTAATTAGGTTCCATTTGTTTATTTTTGCTTTAATTTCCCTTCCTCTAGGAGAGGAATCCAAAAAAATATTGCTGCGATTTATGTCAAAGAGTGTTCTGCCTATGATTTTCTCAAGGAGTTTTATAATATCTGGTCTTACATTTAGGTCTTAATCCATTGTGAGTTTATTTTTATGTATGGTGTTAGAGAATGTTCTAATTTCATTCTTTTACATGTAGCTGTCCAGTCTTCCCAGCACCACCTATTGAAGAGACTGTCTTTTCTCCATTGGATATTCTTGCCTCCTTTGTCGTAGATTAGTTGCTGTTAATGTGTGGGTTTATTTCTGGGCTTTCTATCCTATTCCATTGATCTATGTGTCTGTTTTTGTGCCGGTACCATACTGTTTTGATTACTGTAGCTTTGTAGTATAGTCTGAAGTCGAGGAGCATGATTCCTCCAGCTTTGTTCTTTCTCAAGGTTGTTTTGGCTATTTGGGGTCTTTTATGTTATCTAATATCAACCAATCTATTATCTATCTAAATAAAAATACCATATAACATCTTGTAACTTGATTTTGTCCTTTAAACATGTATTAGGGGACTTCTCATTTTTAATAAATATATTTCTATATTATCATCAGTCTTAATTACTAAATTGTACCTCAATGTATGAATATAATTCTTATCTTTTACAAATTTAGGCTTTTTCCTTTCTTTCTTTTACTGTTTGTAAGTGATAGATGCCCAGTGCCTCAAGTATTTGTTGAATGAATACATTGACTATTATAATAAAAATTATTTAAATTAATTTTTGTACTTTTGTTCACCTACTTCCTTATAAGTCATTAGAGGTGGAATGCATAGTCCACCAGTGTGCATACTTTTTTTTTTTTTTTTAAACATCTTTATTGAAGTATAATTGCCTTACAATAGTGTGTTAGCTTCTGCTTTATAACAAAGTGAATCAGTTATACATATACAATATGTTCCCATTTCTCTTCCCTCTTGCATCTCCCTCCCTCCCACCCTCCCCATCCCACCCCTCTAGGTGGTCACAAAGCACCGAGCTGATCTCCCTGTGCTATGTGGCTGCTTCCCACTCGTTATCTATTTTACATTTGGTAGTGTATATATGTCCATGACACTCTCTTACCCTGTCACATCTCACCCCACCCCCTCCCCATATCCTCAAGTCCATTCTCTAGTAGGTCTGTGTCTTTATTCCCGTCTTGCCACTAGGTTCTTCATGACCTTTTTTTTTTTTTTTCCCTTAGATTCCGTATATATGTGTTAGCATACTGTATTTGTTTTTCTCTTTCTGACTTACTTCACTCTGTATGACAGACTCTAACTCCATCCACCTCATTACAAATACCTCCATTTCATTTCTTTTTATGGCTGAGTAATATTCCATTGTATATATGTGCCACATCTTCTTTATCCATTCATCTGTTGATGGACATTTAGGTTGCTTCCATGTCCTGGCTATTGTAAATAGAGCTGCAATGAACATTTTGGTACATGACTCTTTTTGACCTATGGTTTTCTCAGGGTATATGCCCAGTAGTGGGATTGCTGGGTCGTATGGTAGTTCTATTTGTAGTTTTTTAAGGAACCTCCATACTGTTCTCCATAGTGGCTGTATCAATTTACATTCCCACCAACAGTGCAAGAGTGTTCCCTTTCCTCCACACCCTCTCCAGCATTTATTGTTTCTAGATTTTTTGATGATGGCCATTCTGACTGGTGTGAGATGATATCTCATTGTAGTTTTGATTTGCATTTCTCTAATGATTAATGATGTTGAGCATTCTTTCATGTGTCTGTAGGCCATCTGTATATCTTCTTTGGAGAAATGTCTATTTAGATCTTCTGCCCATTTTTGGATTGGGTTGTTCGTTTTTTTGTTATTGAGCTGCATGAGCTGCTTGCAAATCTTGGAGATTAATCCTTTGTCAGTTGCTTCATTTGCAAATATTTTCTCCCATTCTGAGGGTTGTCTTTTGGTCTTGTTTATGGTTTCCTTTGCTGTGCAAAAGCTTTTAAGTTTCATTAGGTCCCATTTGTTTATTTGTGTTCTTATTTCCATTTCTCTGGGAGCTGGGTCAAAAAGAATCTTGCTGTGATGTATGTCATAGAGTGTTCTGCCTATGTTTTCCTCTAAGAGTTTGATAGTGTCTGGCCTTACACTTAGGTCTTTAATCCATTTTGAGTTTATTTTTGTGCATGGTGTCAGGGAGTGTTCTAATTTCATACTTTTACATGTTCCTGTCCAATTTTCCCAGCACCACTTATTGAAGAGGCTGTCTTTTCTCCACTGTATATGCTTGCCTCCTTTATCAAAGATAAGTTGACCATATGTGCGTGGGTTTATCTCTGGGCTTTCTATCCTGTTCCATTGATCTATATTTCTGTTTTTGTGCCAGTACCAAACTGTCTTGATTACTGAAGCTTTGTAATATAGTCTGAAGTCAGGGAGCCTGATTCCCCCAGCTCCATTTTTCGTTCTCAAGATTGCTTTGGCTATTCGGGGTCTTTTGTGTTTCCATACAAATTGTGAAATTTTTTGTTCTAGTTCTGTGAAAAATGCCAGTGGTAGTTTGATAGGGATTGCATTGAATCTGTAGATTGCTTTGGGTAGTAGAGTCATTTTCACAATGTTGATTCTTCCAATCCAGGAACATGGTATATCTCTCCATCTATTTGTATCATCTTTAATTTCTTTCATCAGTGTCTTATAATTTTCTGCATACAGGTCTTTTGTCTCCTTAGGTAGGTTTCTTCCTAGATATTTTATTCTTTTTGTTGCAATGGTAAATGGGAGTGTTTTCTTAATTTCACTTTCAGATTTTTCGTCATTAGTGTATAGAAATGCAAGAGATTTCTGTGCATTAATTTTGTATCCTGCTACTTTACCAAATTCATTGATTAGCTCTAGGAGTTTTCTGGTAGCATCTTTAGGATTCTCTATGTATAGTATCATGTCATCTGCAAATAGTGACAGCTTTACTTCTTCTTTTCCGATTTGGATTCCTTTTATTTCTTTGTCTTCTCTGATTGCTGTGGCTAACACTTCCAAAACTATGTTGAATAATAGTGGTGAGAGTGGGCAACCTTGTCTTGTTCCTGATCTTAGTGGAAATGGTTTCAGTTTTTCACCATTGAGGACAATGTTGGCTGTGGGTTTGTCATATATGGCCTTTACTATGTTGAGGAAAGTTCCCTCTATGCCTACTTTCTGCAGGGCTTTTATCATAAATGGGTGTTGAATTTTGTCGAAAGCTTTCTCTGCATCTATTGAGATGATCATATGGTTTTTCTCCTTCAACTTGTTAATATGGTGTATCACATTGATTGATTTGCGTATATTGAAGAATCCTTGCATTCCTGGGATAAACCCCACTTGATCATGGTGTATGATCCTTTTAATGTGCTGTTGGATTCTGTTTGCTAGTAGTTTGTTGAGGATTTTTGCATCTATGTTCATCAGTGATATTGGCCTGTAGTTTTCTTTCTTTGTGACATCTTTGTCTGGTTTTGGTATCAGGGTGATGGTGGCCTCGTAGAATGAGTTTGGGAGTGTTCCTCCCTCTGCAATATTTTGGAAGAGTTTGAGAAGGATAGGTGTTAGCTCTTCTCTAAATGTTTGATAGAATTCACCTGTGAAGCCATCTGGTCCTGGGCTTTTGTTTGTTGGAAGGTTTTTAATCACAGTTTCAATTTCAGTGCTTGTGATTGGTCTGTTCATATTTTCTATTTCTTCCTGGTTCAGTCTCGGCAGTTTGTGCATTTCTAAGAATCTGTCCATTTCTTCCAGGTTGTGCATTTTATTGGCATATAGTTGCTTGTAGTAATCTCTCATGATCTTTTGTATTTCTGCAGTGTCAGTGGTTACTTCTCCTTTTTCATTTCTAATTCTATTGATCTGAGTCTTCTCCCTTTTTCTCTTGATGAGTCTGGCTAATGGTTTATCAATTTTGTTTATCTTCTCAAAGAACCAGCTTTTAGTTTCATTGATTTTTGCTATTGTTTCCTTCATTTCTTTTTCATTTATTTCTGACCTGATCTTTATAATTTCTTTCCTTCTGCTGGCTTTGGGGTTTTTTTGTTCTTCTTTCTCTAATTGCTTTAGGTGCAAGGTTAGGTTGTTTATTCGAGATGTTTCCTGTTTCTTGAGGTAGGCTTGTATTGCTATAAACTTCCCTCTTAGCACTGCTTTTGCTGCGTCCCATAGGTTTTGGGTCGTCGTGTCTCCATTGTCATTTGTTTCTAGGTATTTTTTGATTTCCCCTTTGATTTCTTCAGTAATCACTTCGTTATTAAGTAATGTATTGTGTAGCCTCCATGTGTTTGTATTTTTTACAGATCTTTTCCTGTAATTGATATCTAGTCTCATAGCGTTGTGGTCGGAAAAGATACTTGATACGATTTCAATTTTCTTAAATTTACCAAGGCTTGATTTGTGACCCAAGATATGATCTATCCTGGAGAATGTTCCATGAGCACTTGAGAAAAATGTGTATTCTGTTGTTTTTGGGTGGAATGTCCTATAAATATCAATTAAGTCCGTATTGTTTAATGTATCATTTAAAGCTTGTGTTTCCTTATTTATTTTCATTTTGGATGATCTGTCCATTGGTGAAAGTGGGGTGTTAAAGTCCCCTACTATGATTGTGTTGCTGTCAATTTCCCCTTTTATGGCTGTTAGTATTTGCCTTATGTATTGAGGTGCTCCTATGTTGGGTGCATAAATATTTACAATTGTTATACCTTCCTCTTGGATCGATCCCTTGATCATTATATAGCGTCCTTCTTTGTCTCTTGTAATAGTCTTTATTTTAAAGTCTATTTTGTCTGATATGAGAATTGCTACTCCAGCTTTCTTTTGATTTCCATTTGCATGGAATATCTTTTTCCATCCCCTCACTTTCAGTCTGCATGTGTCTCTAGGTCTGAAGTGGGTCTCTTGTAGACAGCATATATATGGGTCTTGTTTTTGTATCCATTCAGCCAGCCTGTGTCTTTTGGTGGGAGCATTTAATCCATTTACATTCAAGGTAATTATCGATATGTATGTTCCTATTCCCATTTTCTTAAATGTATTGGGTTTGTTATTGTAGGTGTTTTCCTTCTCTTGTGTTTCTTGCCTAGAGAATTTCCTTTAGCATTTGTTGTAAAGCTGGTTTGGTGGTGCTGAACTCTCTCAGCTTTTGCTTGTCTGTAAAGGTTTTAATTTCTCCATCGAATCTGAATGAGATCCTTGCTGGGTAGAGTAATCTTGGTTGTAGGTTTTTCTCCTTCATCACTTTAAGTATATCCTGCCAGTCCCTTCTGGCTTGCAGAGTTTCTGCTGATAGATCAGATGTTAACCTTATGGGGATTCCCTTGTGTGTTATTTGTTTTTTTTCCCTTGCTGCCTTTAATATGTTTTCCTTATATTTAATTTTTGACAGTTTGATTAATATGTGTCTTGGCGTGTTCCTCCTTGGGTTTATCCTGTATGGGACTCTCTGTGCTTCCAGGACTTGATTAACTATTTCCTTTCCCATATTAGGGAAGTTTTCAACTATAATCTCTTCAAAAAATTTCTCAGTCCCTTTCTTTTTCTCTTCTTCTTCTGGTACCCCTATAATTCGAATGTTGGCATGTTTAATGTTGTCCCAGAGGTCCCTGAGACTGTCCTCAGTTCTTTTCATTCTTTTTTCTTTATCCTGCTCTGTAGTAGTTATTTCCACCATTTTATCTTCCAGGTCACTTATCCTTTCTTCTGCCTCAGTTATTCTACTATTGATCCCATCTAGAGTATTTTTAATTTCATTTATTGTGTTTTTCATCATTGCTTGGTTCCTCTTTAGTTCTTCTACATCCTTGTTAAATGTTTCTTGCATTTTGTCTATTCTATTTCCAAGATTTTGGATCATCCTTCCTATCATTATTCTGAATTCTTTTTCAGGTAGACTACCTATTTCCTCTTCATTTGTTAAGTCCAGTGTGTTTTGAGCCTGCTCCTTCATCTGCTGTGTGTTTTTCTGTCGTCTCATTTTGCCTATCTTACTGTGTTTGGGGTCTCCTTTTCACAGGCTGCAGGTTCGTAGTTCCTGTTGTTTTTGGTATCTGTCCCCAGTGACTAAGGTTGGTTCAGTGGGTTGCGTAGGCTTCCTGGTGGAGGGAACTAGTGCCTGAGTTCTGGTGGATGAGGCTAGATCTTGTCTTTCTGGTGGGCACGTCCACGTCTGGTGGTGTATTTTGGGGTGTCTGTGGCCTTATTATGATTTTAGGCAGCCTCTCTGCTAATGGATGGGGTTGTGTTCCTGTCTAGCTAGTTGTTTGGCATAGGGTGTCCAGCACTGTAGCTTGCTGGTCGTTGGGTGAAGCTGGGTCTTGATGTTGAGATGGAGATCTCTGGGAGATTTTTGCCGTTTGGTATTACGTGGAGCTGGGAGGTCTCTTGTGGACCAGTGTTCTGAAGTTGGCTCTCCCACCTCAGAGGCACGGCCCTGATGCCTGGCTGGAGCACCAAGAGCCTTTCGTCCACACGGCTCAGAGTAAAAGGGAGAAAAAATAGAAAGAAAGAAAGAAAGAGGCTATAATATAGTGAAGTAAAATAAAGCTATTGTAAAGCAAAGCTATACAGACAGAATCTCACCCAGAAGCATATACATATACACTCACAAAAAAAAGGAAAAGGGGAAAAATTAATCTCTCCTGCTCCCAGAGTCCCCCTCCTGAATTTGGGCTGATTCGCTGTCTATTCAGGTGTTCAACAGATGCAGGCACATCACGTTGTTTGTGGAGCTTTAATCCGCTGCTCCCGAGGCTGCTGGGAGAGATTTCCCCTTCTCTTCCCTGTTCGCACAGCTCCCGGGGTTCAGCTTTGGATTTGGACCCGCCTCTGCGTGTAGGTCGCCTGAGTGCGTCTGTTCCCTGCCCAGACAGGACGGGGTTAAAGGAGCAGCTGCTTCGGGGGCTCTGGCTCACCCAGGCTGCGGGGAGGGAGGGGTACGGATGCGGGCGAGCCTGCGGCGTCAGAGGCCGGCGTGACGTTGCACCAGCCCGAGGCGCGCAGTGCGTGCTCCTGGGGATGTTGTCCCGGGATCCCGGGACCCTGGCCGTGGTGGGCTGCACAGGCTACTGGGAGGGGCGGTGTGGAGAGTGACCTGTGCTCACACACAGGCTTTTTGGAGGCAGCAGCAGCAGCCCCAGCGTCTCACGCCCATCTCTGGGGTCCGTGCTGATCGCCGCGGCTCGTGCCCTTCTCTGGAGTTCGTTTAGGCGGCGCTCTGAATCCCCTCTCCTTGCGCGCAGCGAAACAAAGAGGCAAGAAAAAGTCTCTTGCCTCTTCGGCAGCTGCAGACCTTTTCCCGGTCTCCCTCCCGGCTAGCTGTGGTGCGCCAACCCCTTCAGGCTGTGTTCACGCTGCCAGCCCCAGTCCTCTCCCTGCGATCCGACCGAAGCCGAGCCTCAGCCCCCAGCCCCGCCCGCCCCGGCGGGTGAGCAGACAAGCCTCTTGGGCTGGTGAGCGCTGCTCGGCGCCGAGCCTCTGTGCGGGAGTCTCTCCGTTTTTCCCTCTGCGCCCCTGCTGCTGTGGGATCCGCGCTGATAGCCACGGCTCGCGCCCTTCTCTGGAGTTCGTTTAGGCGGCTCTCTGAATCCCCTCTCCTTGCGCACCAGGAAACACAGAGGGAAGAAAAAAGTCTCTTGCCTCTTCGGCAGCTGCAGACTTTTTCCCGGACTCCCTCCCGGCTAGCTGTGGTGCGCCAACCCCTTCAGGCTGTGTTCACGCTGCCAGCCCCAGTCCTCTCCCTGCGATCCGACCGAAGCGGAGCCTCAGCTCCCAGCCCCGCCCGCCCCGGCGGGGGAGCAGACAAGCCTCTCGGGCTGGTGAGTGCTGGTCGGCACTGCTCCTCCGTGCGGGAACCTCTCCGCTTTGCCCTCCGCACCCCTGTGGCTGCGCTCTCCTCCGTGGCTCCAAAGCTTCCCCCCTCCGCCACCCGCAGTCTCCGCCCGCGAAGGGGCTTCCTAGTGCGTGGAAACCTTTCCTCCTTCACAGCTCCCTCCCACTGGTGCAGGTGCCGTCCCTATTCTTTTGTCTCTGTTATTTCTTTTTTCTTTTGCCCTACCCAAGTACGGGGGGAGTTTCTTGCCTTTTTGGAGGTCGGACGTTTTCTGCCAGCGTTCAGTGGATGTTCTGTAGGAGCAGTTCCACGTGTAGATGTATTTCTAGTGTATCTGTGGGAAGGAAGGTGATCTCCGCGTCTTACTCTTCCGCCATCTTCTCCAATCCCCTTAACTAACTTTTTCCATACTTTTTAACTACAGCAATTACAACAAATAAACACCCAATTATCAATTTGTTCTAACTTTCAATGTGCAGATGACAGTTGAGTAAATTACTTAATGAGGAGATAATAAAACATTCAGAACATCTGGGGGTAACTCTATAAACATGCCTGTAAGAGTTCCTCCTAAAAATTTCATCTGGGCTATATGTTTAAAGTAAAATGTGTGTTGGTGTTCTTACTATACACAGTTCTGAATATGGACCTGAAGTAGATTTATTTCTGTTTATAGTTTTGGATATTAAATATAGACCTGATGCCTAAATTGAACACAGGTTAAAAGATAAATCGATCTGCATAAAAATGTTAACAGATTTTATCTCAGTGTGGACAAGCTGTTCTAGACCTAGTGACCAACTGTCATCCTAAGAGTTCCTTTCACTGAACTTTTGAGTTTGCTCTACTCTTTCTTAAACCTGTATTTTGCCTGGATATGACCTCTGCAACAGTTCCAGGAACAGTGCATATCACATAAATTCTCTGAGTATTTATGTGTCTGAAAATATTTTTATCTGGCTGTTATGCTTGATTGTGTAGTTTAACTGGGTATATAATTTAAGGTTCAAAATATCTTTCCCTTTGAAGTTTAAGACATTGCTTTTCATTTTCATTTTCTTCTTTCATCAAGGCATTGCTAATGAGAAGTCTCATGCTCTTCTGACACTTCTTTGCAGATGATCTGGGGGTTTTTTTTCCAACCAGAAACTTTAAAATCTTCTTCTTATACTTAGTGGAATTTTATGAGAATGCATCTAGGTGGAATTTTATGAGAATGCATGTCTTCCTTCATCCTACTGATACTTAGTAACATGAGTCTGAAGACCCTTTCTTCAGTTCTGCTAATTATTCACCTATTCCTTCAGTTCTGCTAATTATTCACCTATTCCTTTTTGATTCCTATTCAATTATCTCTTTTTTCCCTGAATTCCCCATTTGTTGAATACTGCACCTCCTATGTTGATGCTCGATGTCTCCTAAATTTTTAACCATGTTCCCCTCTACTTAACTACATGTCTGAGTTATCTTCTTAGTTTTCTAGCCCTTTGAAAGTTTTATGTCAACTGTCACACTTTTTAGTTCTAAGAACTCCTGACCTCATGGATTTTTACTGAACTTCAGTTTTTGTTGCATGCATGCAATATCATTTCACATATCTGTGTGAATATTAATTAGACATTTATATTTTTTCTGAATTGTCCCTTTAAGAGACATCCACTGAATGTCACTCAGAGCTTTGTCTGTAGCTCCAGCAGCATAGATCAGCAAGTTGCCCTTCTTCCCAAGAAGCTGAATGAGGAGAGTTTTTGATTTGGAGCACTAGCATCCACAATGGAAACCCACCCATCCTAAAGAGCAGTTTACCAATTGTATCTGCTTAAAATGACACTGTTGGTAAATCAGAGCCAGCACCATATTCCAGGGATTCTGATTTGAAGGCTGGTATTCTTTCCTTTCTACTTCTGACTGAGTGATCCAGCAGATATGATCAAGGCCAATTAGTTTTATATCATAAATTTTTAAATATTTCATATAAGGGACTGGCCCTTTATAGTTACCATAGTTTTTGGTATGTAATATGTCATATAAAATTATATCATTTTTTACATCAACCATATCTCAATAAAAATTATGTCATTTTTCAAGGTATGAGTCATTTACAATAATACATTTATTCACATTTATAGAAGTTCTCATGCATGCAAATAGTTTATGTAAGACATCTTAGTTGAATAACCTCTACTGTGACAGGATGCTGAGTTTTCCTTGAAATGTTAATGCTTTGAAGTCTAAGGAAAATATTCTACAGCTCCATGGCAGCTGTTTTCAGAGAGAGTTATAGTTAATAGTTTATGGTTGCCACAGTATCCCAGTTAATACCATAGCAAGGAGGCTTAAGTCCTGTCAGAAATACAAAAGTCACTGCATTTGCATGGATTCAGATGGTATTTCTGCTCTATAGTTAAAAACAAGTCAGAGTTTTCAGCTGGTAAAATTGAGATCTTCTATGCTTTCCAAAGTACCTCTCTAATCTGGTAAGGGCATATCTTCGGATGTATGCATATGGGCATTTAACATAAGTGTGTCAGGCAAGAGAGAAGCCAGGAGGATGCTGTCATCTGCAGTTTGTGGCGAGTTCTACAATGTCAAGGCCTTCCTGAACAGCCAAAGAATTTTAGGAGGAAACCTGAAAAAAATTATTTCTAGTTTAAGAAACGCAAAAAAAGGGCTTAAAAAAACCCACATGTTCTCTTTGCAACAGTTAATTTTTCAGGACAGACAATTTCAGAGAAAGTTTACCCCATACTTCAGCCACAGCGGTATTTCTCTATGAGGATGTCTGAGTTTCCTCAAAGAGTAATCAAATATCTGCTTCCTAAGAGAAGTGCCCAATACCTCTTGGAGATTTACCCACTAGGGACTTGTCAGTCATATGTGGAAACCGGTTGTCAATTTTTGCCATCAGGTGGCAAAGCAGAAAGGCCAACAACAACAATGATTTAGAATGTCATAGCATTCTGACTTCTCCTGAGGTGACTAATGTTTTAGCCTCGCTTTTTTTAGCTGTTAGTTTCTTGGGAAGATTTTTTTGTTGTAAGAGGAGAGAATATATTTTAATAAACACAGAGTAGTACAGTGGATGGTAGACTTATGTTGAATACCTCTGTGGATCTTATTGCAGGAAATATTAAGAGCAAGAATTCAGACATTTTTAGAAGTCTAGTGGACAAGAGAAAACAGAGAATACAACATGGAAAACATTTCTTAAATGACTCAGTAGCTTTAAAAAGATCACAGAAACATTCAATAAATGTACGGTTGTTTAGGCAGGAAATTAAAGGTCTGCAAGTGTTAATCTGGGATTGGACACTGTCAGTGTGCCAGTATTGACCACTCTGAAGGTAGAAACGTGCTCTAATTTGCACTTGTGAATATGCTTTAATATATGTGCAGATGCCGGATGTGCTTAGACTAACATCATCAAAAGGGCAATGTTTCTGCTGATACGGTGAATCTATTCCAGCAAGGATACAGGAACACCGTGGATAAAATGACAGAAGGTTTGAGTAGAGAAGTAATTTCAAAATTTAGGGAGAATTTAGGTAACATCAATTGTGGAAACCTCCAATTAGAGGTAATGAGTTCCTCCCTCTGTGTGGTCTGTAATGCTATGTGTTGTGTTCTTGCTCAGTAAAGATCGGTGATACTCGGCCAAGAATGACTCAGTGCCTAAGTTCAGGGGAATTTAATTTGAATGCAACTTCCAACATAGGACATAGTCTCAAGAGATCAAATTCCATTTGGTGGATAAAATAAAAACGTATTGTTCTCCTTTGAGACAAAAGTAATAACATTTTACTGAGTGGCTTAATCCTGTAAATATTAAGAGCTAAATAATAATAATAAATAACATTTAGAGAGACAATTATATTTGGATTTACCAAAAGATATTTTGGGTAGAAGGACTTAAGTATACATATAAAATGCAGAATTAACTCCCTGCTTTATGTGATCAAAAAAGGTATTATTTAGTGTCAGGTCAGTTAGAATACAATTTAAACTGGGCACCCTTACATCACTCTTAGAGTATATTATATATGTATTATCTTATTATTGAAAGAACCCCTAATCCCATTTCTGTGCTATCCACAGGGACATTGTGTAGTAGAATTTTGGGTAGAATTCTAATGGTAGAGATTACTGTTGTTTATTTATTTATTTTTTTAAGATGGAGCTTATAGCTTACATAGAAAAACAAGAAGCAAAGCAAACTCAAATTTAGGGAATGATTTAAAAAAAAAAAAAAAAAACAGTTCAGAGAGCAACCTCTGGTATTTCCTTAGCTCAAAAATGTCAATTGGCAAGTACTTTTTGGATTACAAATCCAAGTGAAAAAGTGCTAATCAGCAAGACATAGCCTGTGAGTCACACCCTGGACCTTGGCCACCCCCTAAGCACAGGACCTCTGGGAATCACCAGAGGCTCTGGCTACCCTTCCCCATGAACCTGAACCCTTGCAACAGAAACAGGAGCTGACTCAATCTGCTCGCTGCACACTTTTTTGTCCCCCATCCTGCTCGCCCTACTTTATTTATTTATTTTTTTTGGCTCACTCTGTAATGAGTAATCTTGTTCTATCTTTTTGTTAACACTCATTAAATCCTATTTGGATAGCCAAAGGCAAATGCTAGACTGCTAAAAAACCTATTTTCTAAAGTGAGTAAAAATTATGGGCAGAAAGAAATAATATTAATCTTTTCCATGAGAACTTTGAAAAACATCTTGATATTTTAAAGAGCAGAGTTTACCTTATCAAGCATCTGATGCCTAATGGAAAGAAAATGAAACCCACTCTGTCCTTTCCAACTTTCACCTTCCCCTGAAAGATAGGCTCACACCATTACCCTCTATATGAGTTTTCAGGCGCTGCTGCAACAGAACACCACACATTGGGCTGCTTAAACAACAGATTTACTTTTTCATAATTCTGGAGGTTGGTAGTCTGAGATTAAGGTGTTGGCAGGTTTGGTTTCTTCTGAGACCTCTCCTTGCCTTGCAGATGGCCGCCTTCTGGCTGTGTCCTCATGTGGTTGTCCCTCTATGTTGTCTGTGTCCCTGTGTTCGAACCTCCTTTTCTTATAAGGAGATTAGTCCTGTTGGAATAGGGCCCACCCTAATGATCCCATTTGAATTTAATTATCTTTCTAAAGGGCCTATATCTAAATAAAGTCACATTCTAAATACTGGGGGTTAGGGGTTCAACATCTGAATTTTGAAGGAGGTGGGAGACACAATTCAACCAGTAACACTTTCCAACAGCATTCTTCTACTTACTACTTTTGATGATAATTTCCTCATTTTTTTTTATCATGGTAAATTATTGCTGTTGCTGCTGTATTGTTTAAAATACAGCACACATTGTTTTTAATAATAATGTCCCCTGTGCTTTGTTTATGATCAATCATCTAAGAAATGAGACATGTTTTATGTCTATGTTATTAGTTAATTTTGGTCCTTGATGAACACTTCTTTAATAACGTAGTAAAAGTAAGTTCTAAACTTTAAGTCTTATGATGTTACCTATTGTATTAGGCATCTGATATTCTCAAACTAACTGCCTTTTTTTTTTTTTTTGGCTGCGCTGGGTCTTCGTTGCTGCACGTGGGCTCTCCCCAGCTGCGCTGAGTGGGAGCTACTCTTCCCTGCAGTGCACAGGCCTCTCACCGTGGTGGCCTCTCCCGTTGTGGAGCACGGGCTCTAGGTGCGTGGGCTTCAGTAGTTGTGGCTCACAGGCTCTAGAGCGCAGGCTCAGTGGTTGTGGCGCATGGGCTTAGCTGCTCCGCGGCATGTGGGATCTTCCCGGACCAGGGCTCGAACCCGTGTGCCCTGCACCGGCAGGCAGACCCTCAACCACTGTGCCACCAGGGAAGCCCCCACCTGCCTTTTTATTCTGTAGACTACCTTCAAAGATTTTTGTTGTTTATTTGGACTTTTTATACAAAATATTTGTTTGCAATATAAAATGAAATCGAATTTCATAAGAAAGCCTTAAAGGGAGAGGAAGGGAAAAGTAGTGTCCAATCAAAGTGGGAGCAAGAGGAAGAGAGACGAAGAATATAGCCAGAAATGACAAAGAAAGCACTGCCAGCTGGGACATCCAGTTCATCTGAAGCTTGTTGGAAGGTGGCAGAATGGCAGGCTTCAGGGCCGCATGCCCACAGCTTTATGTGACACACTTGGCAGTGCAAACTTTTAGCAGATTGATGATTGTAACCCTTCAGCATAATGGCAGGGAGGTTAATTTTTAAAAATCAGTGACAGGTTAATTATTCATTTCATCTAAGGTGGTTTTCTGTTGGTGTGGGCATTAAAAAACAAAGCAAAACTATATTCCCGTAATATCTCACTCACGTCCATAGTACAGATATTCATAAATTAAAAACATGTCCAATCTGAGCACCGTGTGTTTTTCTTTTCTGGGCATAAATTAAAAACACGGAAGTGTCTTTGATGGTGGATGTTGTCCAGAGCTTAGCCAAAAAAAAAAAAAAAAAAAAAAAACACCAAGAGTCCCTGTTTCACTAATTACAGTTGTCACTAGTCAAATGTAATTGGAGAGTGTGGAAGACATTTCTAGAGGATGGTTTATTTGCCCTGCACTGAACATTTTTTTGAATGGTGTTCTCATGTTCTCAGTGACTAAAAGTGTATGTGCTCCTTACTGATATTGTTGCTCTTTGGCTTTTTCACACTGACTATTTTGCTTGCTAAGAATGCTAGAGTTAAAAAGACAAAACAAAATTAAATGCTAAAGCACAGTGATTCACTCATGAAACTACTGTACCTCAACACATAAGTCTACCCATTGTGCTTTTACTAACAGCAAAGAATGACTGGAAAATAAGGATTCTGTGAAGTTGTAAAGATAAGCTTAAAGAGCAGAAAAGTAAGACCCAAAACTAACCAGCTGATCGCTCTTGGAAGAAAAACAAGCATTGCAGTTTGCTTTGTGTTTGTGTATTTCCCAAAACAAAGTAAATGTCATTCATTTGTACTTAGATGGGTATTTTTGTCTTAGCACTAGTGTTTGCAATGAAGCACGCTTAGATAAAATTACAGCCTTGCATCTCTTTCTAATCATATAATTTCACACGAAATTATAAAATTAGCTATTTTTTTTCTGTGAGTTAGTGTGACCTTGGTGAGGGTGATGAGTATTCACAGAATATAGGAATCTGTACATTGGCATTTGCTCTGAGAGTGTGTTTATGTGTGTGTGTGCACATGCATGTGTCTGAGGCATTTAATTTAACCTCCAAAATAATATATGGTACTTTGAAACCAATTATGCAGGTGTTTTGATTACCAATAACTCAAGTAGAGCTTTCATTTAGCATTTTATCTGCATATTATCCCACCAAAGGAAATTGCTGCCTTGAGTTTGCGGGTGGATATCAATTGATTGATTAATAGGCAACTCCTGAACGAACTTGGCAAACTCCACAGTGCCACCAGTGGGTTTCTCATGGTACCTTTCCTGTTTGAGATTGGAAACTAGAGTGGTTTCCTTATTCCCTTCTTTTCACCGCAGTTAAATGTTCAGAGATTTACATTTAAATCCCAGGGCCCTAAGCAAGATTGAACAAAACAAAATTCATGATTGTTTATTACTGAGACTCTGCTTTGCCCAAAGCACCATGTGTGACTCAGCTACATAAGACAGGACCTCTGTCCCCAAGGAGATTCCTGTCAGGCTAGTCTCAGAAATGCTCTTCCTGGAGACTGCAATACAGTCCTTTCTCTCAGGATATCACAAGCTCTTAGGAGGCAACTGGTGCAGTGACAACACTTAGTGAAGGGAGTACTATTTTCCACTCTCCTATCTTGGCCCGTAAAGCAAGGCAGTGCATCATTTAGAAATGGAAAGTAAGTATCTGTGATATTGCTTAACTCCCTTCCCCTACAAAAGAAGAGAAGTAGCTGACTTGATTCATGCTATTAAGAGAAAGAAATAAGCCTGTTCTGCTCAACCCCAGATTTTTTCCTTCCAGCAAGGTGTTTCTGTGTCCAGGCATGCCTTCCAGAGCTAGTTCTATAGGCCATCTCATTCTGTCCAACTGCCTAGGTCCCTTGCATGTGAGGCAGGGATACTGGATCAGAATATCTGCTCTGCAGACACAAATTCTCCCTCCTGTGGGTCATCTCAAGTTCTCTATGGGGTGGGGGTGGGTACAGAGGCATCAAAAGGCAGATTGTTTCCCCACACCTAAACCAGATTGTTCAGGCCAGCCTTATCAGAAATAAAGCTGATAAATCTGATTTTCAGAGCATCTAATGTTTTAAAATTTTGGTTGGAATTCTAGAGGGTAAAGCTATGTAATCTTTATTGTTCCTCAACATTCATGCAACTAAACATCCATCAACAAAATCTTAAAATTCTTTATTTAACCTGCAACTCCTAGCAAGTTACATGAACGTGGTTAAGTTCTCGTTAATGAATTAATTGATGTTGCAATCAGAAATCAGTGTTTAATTGTTTTTATTGGATGGGAAAAACTTAATGAAGATTACTTCAGTAGCTTTTGAATTTATAGACTTTTGTGTTAGTGTTCCTGCCACTGTACTCTGCCCGTATCTTGAAAATTGCACAAATATACTATCATTGCTACCGCAGTACTACATAACTTTGCTGCTCAGCAGATAGCACAATTTTTAGTTGTCAACGTTTATTAAGAAAATGACCCAGAAAAGCAGTGTACATTATTTGAAGAGCAACAAATTAGTGAGTGTTTAAAGAAACAAATGAGGGAGAAATGCCCAAAAGGATGAGGCAATAGAAAAGGCTCCAAGCTAATATTTGGGAATCAGTCTAGCATATTTCTGATACCTTAACAAAAGTTATTATAAACTTGTTTTCAATAGCACTTAAGAGTTATTATCAAGGCTTTTTAGTAACAAAATATAGTAGGGGATGTTTACCTGGAGTGTGTTTATTGTTCTGATCGCCCTTCCTGTATTTCTTCCCCCTCCCATTGGGTTCTCCTCTCTGCATTCAGCTACCCTATGTCTCCTTCGGCACTTGAAAATTCCCCTTTGATATAGGTATAATTCAAATGTGACTTCCATTTCCTCCAGAATTCCCTGGAAGAGCAAGCCAGAATTACCCTCATCTCCTTCATGGGACTTTGTTGGATTTTATACTTCAGAGTAGTTCTTTTCCTTTATGCCCCAGGTCCCCAATTCTTTACTGGTTTTTCCTTAGAACAGTTCTTAACTTTACCTTCACTTTATTCCTCATCTCAGGGTCTAATTTGGGGAATCTCAACCTAAGACACTGGGCTATATAAATAGGCTGCATGTAAGATTCGAATAGCATCTCAATCAACGTCTCCTTCTTACCTAGGTTTGAGACCTTAGTACTTTTAAGGTCAGAATATGAAGGGTGGGTAGTGATCATTTGACTAATTATAGTTCCTTTAAGATTTCCACTGGATCAGAAATGTCCTTTATGTCCTTTCAAGTTTTCACCCATATTTATAAAAGGGGGGAAAGGCTTTAGGTTAGGAATGTTTGTCTTCTAATTAAATTGTAGCAGCTAATGTGTCAGGAAATGATCTATGTTCTCCTAACTATGTCATTAGTTGTGACTAGGCAACTTAAACTGGAGAAGAGAGTCATATAGATAAAAATAAATGGAAATTAATGTAAAAATGAATGAACATAACAGAATTTTCAGGTACAGAGCATCTTGAAAAATGTTTGAAAGTCTGTTTAAGAAATTATTATTACTGGACTTTTGCATCTGGTAATGGCAGCCTAGGTAATCAGACCAAATCTCTGAGAGCAACTGGAAAAACTGGATAAAATATTTTTCTAAAACCTGCTTGAGATTAGCAAAATGCTAACACTGTAATAAAGATTTAGGGGCCAAGATCTATAAGAAGAATCAAACCCAGAGGGTTGAGCCCAGCATTGGGGAATGCTTTTTCTCTAGGAACATCTGCCCATTCTGGATTAGGCCAGAACTTTAACAATCTTCTGGAGTTAAGGCAACAGAAATAAGATTCCAGAATCACCAAGAATTGAGAACCCTAGTAACTTCCCTAGGTTTGGGGTTGGATTCTAAAGGAGTAAGCTCTAGAATTAATGATGAACAAAAGTAAATAGGCACTCAGAGAGAATGATACCCAGGTAATAAACTCAATCCCTGGAATTGAATTAAAGACTGCTAATGCCTCTGTCTGTACAAAGTAAACATTTTCCTTCCTGAAAAAAAAGACATTATGACAGTTCTTAAGTAAAATTTACAAATTTGTATATGCAATTTCTGGTAATTGTTCAGAAGTTACTTGACAAGGAAGGAGATAACACAATATGATTGCAAATTTACTGAGAAAAAAGACAATAGAAACAGACCCATAGGTTATATAGATAATGAAATTATTAGATACAAGTGTTAAAATAATCATGCTTGATATGTTCAAAAAAGGAAAAGACAAAAAGGGAATTCTAAAAGGGAAATGGAAATTATATCAAAGAACTAACAGAATTCTAGAACTGAAAAATGTATAACAACAATAATTAGTAATTAAATGGATGAGTTTGATAGCTGATTAGACTCAGTGGAAGAAGGAATTAGTTAATAACAAGACTCAAAAGGAAATACCCAGAATGAAGCAGAGAGAGACAGACAAGTGAAGAAAGGATAGAAGATAAAAGGAATAGACAGAAAGTCTTAAATATGTGTGTTGGGAGACCTTGACAGGACAGAGAGAGAATTGGGGAGAAGCAATATTCAATGAAGTAATAACAGAGAATTTCTAAAACTACTAAAATATTAAGCTATAGATTCAAAAATATAATGTTTTTTTCATAGTAAAATTGCTTAAAATGTAAGGCAAAGGACAGGTTTTATTTAAATGATCAATAATTATTCTGACAGCTGCTTTCTTAATATAAAGGTGTAAGTCAAAAAGACCATAGACTGGTATCCTGAACATTCTGAAAGAATAAAATCACTTCTCAAGAACTCTGTGTCTTGTGAGAATACCCTTCCAAAATTAAGCTGGACTAGAGGCATTTAGACACACAAACAAAAAATTCTGAAAAAAATTATCACTGGCATACTTTCATTAAAAGATATACTTAAAGGTGTTCTTCAGGCCAAAAAAAAAAAAATTTAATGTCAGAAGGAAATGTGGAGATACAGGAAATAATAAAGAGCAAGTAAAAAGGTAAATATGAGTAGACATAAATAAAAATTGGATATAGAAGTATAAAAAATATTAACTACAATGTTTTTTAGAGATATAACTTCTAAAATAAGCTGACTCAGAGACAGAATTTAGCAAATAGGATGTTTATTAAAGAGAGCCCTTGAGATTAATGTCCATGGGAAGGGAAGGAAAGAAATAGGGACCGGAAAGAAGGAGAAGTTAAGCAAGCATCCAGTCTCAATTACCATCTTGGAAGATCCTTTGGGGAGCTTTGGGTCTAGAATAGTTCAAGTTGAACCAAGCCAGGATTTTGTACTCTTACATTGATCAGTCATTTGATGTGTTCACCCCTAGGAAGGAATGGAATCTTGGTTGAGGGAGCTCTCTCCAGCTGAGTCATTTCTTGAAATGGTTGACATCTAAAGGCTATTTGCCAGCAGCACTCCCAGACGCTGGCAAATACTCATTGTAAAAGAATCTGGACGGCACATTGTAGCATTCTTCACAGTCCACCCATTATGTCACTCTGATCCACGTATTCACATATGTTCTGGAACAGTTCCATTAGATTCTGATGGATGTCTCTTCCTGGGGTAAAACATAAAAGAAGAATGGTGGAAAAATAGTTCTTACTATGACAGCATCTCAGGTCAGGACTGATATTCATTATATCTCTCCTTCACTATCCAGTCTAGATCCCTCATTTGCAGCTAGGACGTCTGCTAAACTCAGTGATTTATTTAGGCACATGAACCAGACCCTTACCACTGACAGTTTTGTTTCCCTCTTTGGGAAGTGAGATTTCTAAACTAGTAGATCCCAGAGGTCTATGTGCAAATTCCCTCGAGTTGGTCACTCTTGCTTCTAATCCTTGATCCCTATTCCTAAGAATTCTTCTTATTGGGAACAATTATCATGGTGAAATTGCATATAGAGTACCAAATCCAATTGCATAATGTACCTGAAGGTTGGGTCACATTCTCATAAAATATTACCTTCAAACTGGCACATTAGCTACAACTTTAATTGGTTCAGTGTAGTCAACTTTCCAACTAGTGGCTATTGGTCTTCTGAAGAGATGGTGCTAAATCAAGGACTAAGCATTTGCACAACGCTGAGAAGTGAGTGACTCCTTAAATTTTATATGTGAGGTACCTCTCCCTTTACTCTAATCCAAGCCCAGAATCTGAATATATTCTGACTTCAGATTATTTCTCTGTTCCTACAAAACTGATGACCAGATGAAACAACCCAAGCTCTGATCTTTGGTAGGATGTTCCCACACCACTGTCTTTCAGACCCAATCTTGAGTGGGTTTATAGTATGGCTGCCATCTATTTTCAGCTCCCACCCACATACTGAGACAACTCATCCATAACCAAGCTCAAGCTTTTTCTTTCTCTGCCAGCTGCTTGTAGAGATCCCTCACACAACACAGGTGTGAGCTGAGAGAAAGGTACGAATGCATCAGTAGTGCATGGCATGTAGGTCTGACTACCTACTGTACAACTTGATTGTGTAATCTAGTCCTGCTTATTCTTATTCACAGATGTACCATTTCTACCTTATAATGGATCATTGCTAGATCTGTTTATTGCTAGGTCATATGACTTGGTGGGTCTGACAGAATTTGGCTCATAGTAGGAAGTTATGATCACATGGTGGCCAGTGTTCCATATCAGACACTCTACACATCTACAGTGGCCAAGTAGTACATAAGGACTTATTTTCCGAAAGGCAAAGAATTTTATTAGGCAGATGGCATGGCCTTGCTCCAAAACCTGAAACCTCTGAAACCTGTGGGTCTGTGTTGTGATTATCACATAAACTCCATACAGCATTTCCTTCCACTGTTGTTACCTCTAAAATAATAGTATCTGCTTGGTCTTATGGCCCAAGTGGCAGGGTTGCTTGTGCAACAGTCTGGATCTGTTTGGGATCCTATTCTGCTGTGGGACATACACAAAGCTAAAAGCATGGTGTGTCATCAAGTGTACACGTCAGAGCTATATTCCAATGTGGGAAATATGCTGCCACCAGAACCCAGAGAGGGCTACTTGACATGGGCTTCCTTCTTCATATGAATGTAACCATCCTTTACTTGGGATGACATGTCCTGATGTATCTAATTACTGGTTCTCTAAAATTTTTACCGATATGGTAGGCTCCCAAATCTTGGAAGCATTTATTTCCCATCCTTTCAAGAACTGTGTAAGGTCTTGGATTTTACTCTACTTACAGGTTAAGTAGTTAGCCTGCCACAATCTGATGGATGCTGGTAGAATATATGATAATCCTTTTATTACTTGTATGACTTATAATTTATTACTCATAGCAATAGCAGTAACCAGATCATCACCATTTTTGTACTGGCTTCCTAAACTCCAGTTTCCACAGGGTAACATGAATATGGCCACATACCAGATGCCTACACACACAGTGAGTTCTGTTACAGGAAAGAAACAACAAGTTGAGGGAAGCCACATATTTTATGACAACTCTTTGCTCTTGAGGGAGATACTATCTTTATTTTCCAAGGTTATTTGCTATGAAACATTCTTGAAAAGATGGTCCAGAACAATGGGTAGTCAGTGCCTTGGTGGTAAGACATGCAGAATTGTAGGAGACCTTAGGAGAATGTTTCTTACGAAGGTCTCCAACATGCTAGCCCATTCTGGCTCATCTGGTCCAATTATCATGATATTATCAATGTAGCAGATTGGTGTAATATTGTACACAGTGTTCATTCACTCCAGAGCTTCTTGGGTTTTATTATAACTAATATGAGAAGATTATTAACATACTCTAGGGCAAAACCTAAATATGTTCCATGTGAGTATGAAATGTTTCTTATCCTCTCTTATAATAGAGATGAAAGAAAACATATTAGCCAAATTAATAGTTTCATATTATGTTCCTGAGGCCATGTTCTAGCACAGATAACACACATCTGGAATGGAGGCTTCAAGTGCGTTTACTATTTGAATAGTTTTGCTCCACAAAAAGCTTTGGAATAGAAATCAACCTTCAGAGATGCCTCAAGTTGGCTAGATCTTTACTCTCCTACATCAGTTATTGGATGAGGGCTGACCCAGGAAGGAGTGTGACCTGGGGTGAGGTGGCTCTATGCAGTTGAGGCAATCCTAGAAGAGGCTGACATCGTGAGGCTGCCATGCAGTTGGGGCAGAAAGTCCTTCAGTGAAGGGGGATCTGGATGGCCCACTACAGTGTCTGCCATGATACAGAGTTAAAATATACCACCAAAAGCTGGCAGATAAGTCAGCGGAGATATAAATTGAGTTAAAGAATGCAAAGTTCTTTGCATTTTCTTGAAAGAATTAGAAGCATTGTTTTAATTATATACTGCGTGATTTTGACTATATGACATTCTGGAAAAGGTAAAACTATGGAGACAGTAAAAAGATCAGTGGTTGACAGGGAATGGGGGTTGGGGGAGGGAGGAATACACAGAGCACAGAGGATTTTTTAGGGCAGTGGAAATACTCTGAATGATACTATAATAATGGATATACATCATTATACATTTGTCCAAACCTATAGAATGTACAACACCAAGAGTGAACCATAAGGTAAGCTATGGACTTTAGGTGATTATGATGTGTCAATGTAGGTTCATCAATTGTAGCAAATATACCACTCTGGTGGGGAGTTGTTGATAATGCTGACAAAGAGGGCAAGGGGTATATGGAAAATCTCTGTACCTTTCCCTCAATTTTGCTGTGAAACAAAAACTGCTCTAAAAAATTGTCCTAAAAGAAAGCACTGCTTTATTTTAGACTTTTATTAGTGATGTATATTGTAATTTCTAGTATAATACTGAATAACAGTGCAAGAGTGAATAGCTACAAAGCTAAAAGTGGGAAAGTTGTGGATTAATAAAATCAATCCAAAGGAAGGTAAAAATGGAAAGATAAATAAACAGAGTAAAGCTATATAGCAAGTGATTGAAATGTTAATTTAAACCAGGTATATCATTATTTATATTTAAATTTACATTATTTACATTTAATTTTGTAATTTTATTACATTAGATTTTACAAGATAGAATAAAAGAAGAAATAGATAAATCCATAATCATAGTGGGAGATTCTATTACAGTGATAGAAAAATCAAATAAGATTATAAAATATTTGAAGGAAAAATTAACAAGATCAAAATAGCTGACATATACAAATCATAGCATTAAAAAATGTCAGAAACTCACATGTAACATATCTTTTGAGCACACATGGAATATTTTTGATTGGTTACCAAAGGACATTAGACAAAGGAAATTACTAGCCTTATATGTATATATTAGGACAAAATTATTATTCAATGATTTAAACATCATAGGAAGTTAGTAAAATAATTAAACCTGAAGAGAATATAAAAAAACCAGTAAAGAATAGAACTTAATGAAACAGCTTCTGTTTAAAAGTTTTCTCCTCTCTCCTGAAATTGTTCATTTTTTCAGTTATTATATCTATCTATCTTCTCCTGTAAATTATTTAACATATAAAATGGTCACTTTTAAATTATTGGAGTGTCTGGGTTATCTGTAGGTCTGCTTCTGTTGGCTACTTTTCCTCTTGATTATGGGTCACATTTTCATGCTTTTTAAAAAATTCTCATTTTAAAAAATTATATTCTAGACAGTTTTAGGCAGAAAAGAGGAGATTGAACACTAATATATTTCTATTAAGATTTGTTTTGTATTTCCAAGATACTGCAAGCAAACCCTTTTCTCTGTCTGGTTGTTAGGATGGTGACTGGTTATCAGATTCTTCCAAAAATCAAGTTGAGGTGAGGATGAGCTAGAACTGAGATTAAGTTGAGTTTGTCTCTGCTTAGCCCTGCCCTCATTTCCCACAGCACTGAGGGTGAGGAGGAGTACTTTTTTATTGTTGGTATTTGAGCTGGGAGAGTATCAGGCCAAAGTTTCAGCTAGTTGGTTTTCAGCCCTAGCAGGATTAGAAGCATCATGCAAATGTGGGAGACTCCATAGATTCTCTCAGCTTTCAGGACTCCCTCCACTGGTGCTTTCTCAGAAAAATACATGGGGGTTTGGTGAAGAGAGAATTTGGGGGCTGAAAGTGTCCTCTCACATTTGTGGCTCCTCAAAATTCCAGTCCATTCTGGTAGCTCACCACATTCTCGTTTGGTTTCTCCTTGTCTCTCAAAGTCTTTCCACTGATAACAAATCTGCTCCTCTGACCACCTGCACTGAGATCAGGTGCTCGAGCCTAGTTATGAAAGCTGTTGCTTCTCTTTGTTCATTTAACAGGGGTACTTCCTCTCTAGAATTTAGTTCATCACTGCTCTTTGATAGCCTCGTAAAAAAACTTTGATTTTAATTGTATTTGTTAGTCTTATTGCACCATAGGAGTAAACGTCTTTCACATTATATATGTTTCCTAATCGAAAAAGAGAATCTACCTGAGCAATTTTATTTTATACTTAAGTTAAAAATTTATTTTAAAAGTTATTTTTAGCAATATAGATAAATGAATCTGCTAGAAGACAAAAGAATTTTCACATAAAAGTAGATTTACAAAATCATATCCATTCAACAAATCTACATCACTTTAACAAAGCAAAAATTTATGTAATTCCCCAAAATTCAATCTTCCATTTCATTTGGGTGGAAAACTGTTCATTAATTATGAATTAATATCTTTTTGGTGATTATTGAAAGAGCACAGATAATTAGATAAAAAGTAGACTTCCAGGTACATTGCGGCCACTGTATTAGTTTATTTTGTAGTATTCAATTTGCCTATAAACTCATAGTAAGAAAATCTGTTAAAGAGACTTAGTGCCTTTCTTTTCTTCTGTAGTGATTTAATCAGAACATAAGGGAATTGTATAGTAAGAAGTAAATAAGGACTAGATTAAGGGTTTGCAGACTAGAAAGAATATATAAAATACCTAAATCTAAAACATATAAAGAAAACTTTCTGATCATTCATGTGTTCACTTAAGTAGCACTTTTCATTTCCTTCAAGAACATTTCCTTTGCCTTCACAAGTTGGCTAACTGTTTGGGGCAAGAGGCCTAGCTTTTGGCCTATCTGGGTTTTTGACACGTATTCCTCACTAAGCTTAATCATTTCTATCTTTTGATTTAAGGCAAGAGACGTTGGATTCTTCCTTTCCCTTGAACACTTACAGGCCATTGTAGGGTTAGTAATTGGCTTAATTTCAATATTGTTGTGTCTCAGGGAATAGGGAGGCCCAAGCTGAAGGAGGTAAATGGGGGAATGTCCAGTTGGTGAAGCTGTCAGAACACACGTAACATTTATTGATTAAGTTCAAGTCTTACATGGACGTGGTCTGTGGTGCCCCTAAACAATTACAATAGTAACATCAAAGATCACTGATCACAGATCACCATGATGAATATAATAATAATGAAAAAATCTGCAGTACTCTGAGAATTACCAAAATGTGATGTAGAGACATGAAGTGAGCAAATACTGTTGGAAAAATAGCGCCAATGGACTTGCTCCCTGCAGGGTTGCCTCAAACCTTCAATTTGTAAAAAACATAATATCTGCAAAGTGCAATAAAGTGAAGCACAATAAAATGAGATATGCCTATGTTCCCTTTTGTAATCGTCCCATAGTTCTTGGATATTTTGCTTCATTTTTTTTTTCATTTGCTTTTCAGCTTGAGAAGTTACTGTTGACACATCTTCAAGCTCATTAATTCTTTCAGCAGCCCATGTTCAGTCTACTGATGAGCCCATTAAAGACATCCTTCATGTCTGTTTCAAAGTTTCTGACTTCTATACTAGTTTCCAGAATTCCCTACCAAAAGTTATATTACTGAGAGCATCAAATGAGGAATTCTCAACAGCAACAAGTTAAATGATTTTACTCTAATGAAGCCACCTAGTATAGCCTCTCTAGTTCACATTCTGGTTGAGAAAACTTAACAGTGCTCCTTATGAACATAAGTTAACAGACACTGCAAGAAAATGGAAACCTATTTATTCTTAACTCAGCACAACAGAAAAGACTTTCCTTTTCTGCTCTCACTTATTAGACCATCAATTAATTTCTCTTTACACTCCAGGACACAGCATGGAAAAGACCTGATAATTGCAAGCAAACCTAGATTTCAGTAAGATGGCTACTTCCCGCTGAGGACTTTAAGTGTTCACGGGGACCCTGCTGTGTTGAATATAGATTCAGTGCCCTGTCAGGAGGATGCTCTTTTTGTTCCCATATTAACTTTCAGATCACCGACCTGTGGAGTCTCCCTCGTACTTTGAACAAAACAGAATATTCACCTATAAATTCAGACCTCCTGACATTCGTGCAAATATCCAGTTAGGAAAAAAAGCCCTTTTCCCTGTCATCTTTGAATTAGTAGCAAAGGATTTCCCAAACCTTTACAAAATGCATTTCTAACTAATTGCCTGCTACCCTGACTTATTTTGAACAGCTTCAGTAATGCAGAACTTTCTTCCTCTTCAAGCAGCACGTTCCATGTGGACGGCTATCATAATGTTGGATCCAGATTGTCTCATTGTCTCATTCATTATCCTTCTTTCGTTTTATTTTTCTCCTAGTGTCTTATATGACAGCCTTTTAGAAAATGGCACTTGCCGTACCTAACACCCATTCACACAATGGATCTTCTTTAATTTTTTTTCAAACTGAGCATCCCAACTTTCCTAAGTGATACCTTACACCACATGGCTCTGTTCTCTCTGGAGATGCAGCACTCAGAACAGGACCTGGGAATGTGTGAGATCAGTGGATGAACTCTAGATTATATATCCTATACTCTGCCTTTTCTTTGTATTTGTAAGCTACTCAAAGGCAGATCACTCTCTTGGCTAAGTAATATCCATTGACAGAGAGTCAGGAAAATTACAACAGGGAGGTGAGACTCTCTGTGATGCCTTTACCTTTCTTAATCTTCCTTATTTGGGGTCCTCATTACTTTCTCACAGCATGATCTCTCATGTGCATCTGGATGCTCCCTGTCAACAAAACTTCCTTTTCTGTGCCGTATCCCAGCAGGAACCTGATCATCTCTGTTGAGAGTAGATTAGTATTGAGTTAATTAGAAAAGTTTAATTTCAGATTTACCTGGTGATATTTTTTTCTATCAGCATCAACCGCTAGAGTTGTGCACAAGTCCAATGCTTTATAAATTGCTTAAAATAAACATCAACCCATCCGAAATGCACATATACCCAGAAAGCACTTAAAGGATGGCTAAAGATGTTATATTCCATATTTAGAAACACACAGGTCTGAGTTGCCTCTATTTAGGACTGGGATATAGAAAGAGCAGACCTTTTCTAAACCAGTGCTACTCAAAGTGTGGTCCCTGAACAGATGTATAAACAGCATCTGGGAACTTAGTAGAAATGAAGACTTGAGGCACCTCCCCAGGCTTAACTGAATCAGAATGCCTGAGGATAGATCCCAGAATTCTCTCCAGAAAATTTTTATGCAGAATAAAATTTGAAAACCAGGCTTCTTAACCACGGCTCACTCTCATAATCTGCCCCTTCCAGGAGGCTCTGGCTTCCTGTTGACATGGCATTGAGTGTGGTAACATGGAAGAAGAGTGTATGATCTCTAGCACTGGGTGCCTGTAGTACTCAAGATTTTCAGTGATCTGATTCACTATCCTTACTTCCAGCTTTCTCCTAAAGAACCTCTCTTGGATTACTTCTCTTGGACACACTGTTGTCTGAACTATCATTCAACCTAGAATGGCAATGTTACTCATCTTCATCTATCAGAATTATGTTCATCTTTCAAAATAAAACCTAAAACCCTGCCTCCTCATCACTTTCCTGACAAACCTAGATACTGCACTTAGGAAAAAACTCTTCTTCTTTTAAACCCTCCTGTCACATCATTCACAACTCTCTTGTACTCATTAACACATTCTACCTGTGTAATAATTAAGTGTTCCTAAAACAACAACAACAAAAACTGAGACTGAAGCAAAATTTTATATGTTAATAGTTAATTAGAGAGTATAATCACAAAGATCAAGTAAGGGGAAAAGAGAGGAGGCAACAGAGGGGGAAAAAGAAATTAAATTCAAGAAGAGGAATTCCTGATGTGGGTACTGCTTGGTATTAAGTGCATTTAATTGGTTATTCTTGAAGAATCATCCTTATAGCACACATATGAGGAACTACATCTCAGGACACCCTGTCCAGAGTGAAGAAGGTACAGAAATGCAAGATTAACAGGGACTTTAAAATGTCTGCTTAATGAACTCCATGAAATTAATAAGTTCTTCTCTCTACACCAGAAACTTACAGTCTGGAAATCTTCCAGTTGTCATTTATTCTCTTTATTCTTACATCTGCCAACTAGATGTCTACGTCCAGTGCTGTTTTGGAGTCCATTTGTTAACTTCTATAAAAACCCATAAAACAGAGTCTACAGTCTTTGATCTATTTGACAGATAAGGAATATGACCTCCAGCTAGGGCACTAAGTATCGGATACTTTTTTTGTGTGTGCATATTTTGGGGAACGTTAGAACGTTTTATATTCCAAATTTATTTGAAAATATCTGTAGTGAAAATGATTGCATTTACTTTTCACACAGTACTTGAACTAAAACTTGCTTTGCAAGACAAATTTTTATCTTGCTCCTGTCAATCACATAAAAAGCTATAGGAAATACAAACAGAATCTGTACTTGCTGCTGTGAGGAATGGAAGCTAGAGGCAGTGCTGAAAGAATGATTTCTTCATAGCACAGGTACATTTCTAAAGTAAAAGTCTTGGGGGCTGAAAAGAATGTCATCTCCTTGTGCTGACTACAACAGTGCTTTAATATGGAAGGAAGTGTGCAGATATATCAGCTTTTGGCAAATCTCTTTCAGTACTTTTAAATGAATCAGTATAAATTGAGCTGTTAGGTAAGATTATCATGTGAATATCCTGAAGCAGTTGTATTCTATGTAGAGTAAATTTTTTGCAATAGAAAAAAATTGCAACCAAGAGTTTATGGAAATTGAAATGATCGTGAAAGAAATTTACTCAATTTAACAACTGCTCAATTCAATAATTGCTGAATGCACACTTATTAAATACTCCATTTTTTAAAAGAAAAATACATGCCATCCATATTCTGGGTGCTTATTATGCGATCTGTAGTATAGATGTTAACATCATGGAAAACTGTAGAAATGTAATACCAAACACATGAAGCAAATGAGAAGAGGCTATGAGGCAGAATGGTTTGATTTTTTTTTTTTTACACATTATGTTAAAGCTTCTATATGTTAGATGCTCTCCTGTCCCATGACTCTGTGTACCCAACACTAAAGGTAATGGAACTCTTGGTGGCCTAGGAGTGAAGATGGGAGAAGTTAGCATCTGCCCTTTGGAGGAAAGCAGGGGCTTTTCTTCTTCTGCCTGGAAAAAATCTAGCCATAGATTTTTTGTTTTTTAAATATGGGTGATTGAGCTGATTTGGATGGGAAGTGGGGGAAGGATGGATATTATGTTGGGAGGATTCTGTGGGAGAGGAGAGAAAAAGAAATCCCGAAAAGTAGAAGATGAGTTTTTTCTTAAAGATATATTACGTTATTGAAATGCTTGTATAGAGTTTTTCTGTTCCTAGTTTTCTAAAAGAAAACACAGTGCTTGAAAGAACATGAGGTTAGGATTTACAATGTGCATCCATGCGAGCAATGCCTCTAAGGATATTTGTGTCACTGAGCTATCCATCACAAGAATCATCTGTGAACTGAATGATAAGTGGAGTTTCCAAAGTCAAGTTTTGAAGAGATTTATAGAAAAAGAAGGGACCTACCTTTAAGAAAATGGGTAAACAATTTAAAACTTAGCCTACACATTACTCATGATCTAAGAATTTCAAAGCTTTGACAGAATATTTGTCTGAGGGAGTTTAAATCTCAAAACTAAAATCTTAATTATTAACTGAATTTGCATTCTATTAGGAAGATGCTGTAGATATAATCAGTTTTCAGTCCTTCTGTACATAACCTTCATTGACTTAGAAATGCCTCTAAAATTATTTACAGATATTTCAAATACAAAAAATTATAACTCAATAAGCATTAATGTAATTATTTTGGACCTATGTATTGAATGTCAGAAAAATAATTATTTTGAATCATTTCATCTAAGACAAAATGAAATTGTAATTTTTTTTATCAGATACAATCAAGTGGAAAAGCTCAACTTTATTCATGGATTGCTTACCTCCTATTCCTTAACCAAATGTAATATGAATTAATTTGCCCTTTGGTCACTAAATTTAGGTCATACTACTAGTTGGTGTACTAAGTGGAGACAGTTGTTATAATTATTAACAGGGTGCTTAAGAAAAAAAAAGTTAATGCTATAAACGTGTACCCAACACTAAAGGTAATGGAACTCTTGGTGGCCTAGACTCTTGGTGGCCTAAACGTATAAGTGCATAAAAGTTAAAGCCTAACTTATCCTATGGCACAATATTTAATGTCTCAGACCCAAGTTTTCTGATACACTTAAAAAGGATAACACCTACCTGTAGTGTACTAAAGTAAAGTAAACACAACGTATGAAAAGCACTTAGCATAGTGCCTGGTGAATGACACGCACGTCATAGAGGATAGTTTTGTTACCATTACTGTTGCAAATATTACTAGGCAGTTCAAGTCAAATAATCAGAAAAACTTCATTTTACATTGCTGAGGTATAGTTTAAACTGGCATCCTTAAGAGAGAACACTTTTCATTTCCATTTGGAGATTAACATCAGTTTGGGTTTGCTTGAAATGAGTGACATACTATACTTCTCCAAATAGCAAAAACACTTGTAAAAACAAAACTGTAATAGGTTAATTTGAACCAGTTTTCTAATTCCCATGAGAACTATTATTATGTTTTTATTTCCCATAATCATATGGTCATAGAAAAAACAATTTGAGTGCTAACCAAATTAATGATATTCATAAAAATTGTTAATTTGATGATGCATTGATTTTATTATTAATGGTTTTTAATCCAATACTCTCTAATGGATAGTTACAGCCCATAATTTTATAAAAATAATGATTTCAAATCACGTGGTACTGTCTAACGCAACAAAATAGTTTTGTAGAATTTACATTTCATAGGTCCGGATGTGCAAAGTATTGATTCATTGCCTATAACCAATCATATTAATAAGTGTCAAAGAAAAAGTGAAACTACTTATCTCATACTTTTACTCCATTTCCCATATGAATAAGAATCATCTTCATATTAAAAAGTGGAAAATAGCATTCATAAGAAGGAATGGAAGTAGATTGGGATTGACATATATACACTAATATGTATAAAATAGATAACTAATAAGAACCTGCTGTATAAAAAATAAATTAAATAAAATTCAAAAAAAGAAAACATTAAGAAGGAATGGAAGTACTTAAAGATAAGTATATTAAAGAGCACAGGCTGTTGGACTAAATGTAATCTCTGATAGAGCAAATGGTGTCCTGGTAAATTACTGAAGTCTCTGGGAAATTCACAGATGAGATAGCTGAACCACTGCTAAGAATCTCTAAGGAAACTATAGGACAAGAAAATCACCATAAATCTTGAAGATGAGCAAATATAATGGCAACTTTTCACCAAGAAATTGAACTAAACACTAATTTTTTCCTGCAAACTTGTACTCAAACTTCTTGAAAGAGAAACCTGCATAGATTGCATAGATTCACTAAGGACAAGTCATTTTCACTAGTCTTGTGGTCATTTTTTTAAATAAGACAGAAGCTGGTTATTCAAGGAAATTCTACCAACATTGTTCCTATATTATCTCTAAATTTTAGCATGGAATTGTAAAACTTCTGCTATAGCTTTCTAAACAATGTGAAATAGTCTTAGTAATAATGCAGTTTGTAATATTCATATAGATTTAAATAGTACTACTAATAAAAAATGATAATTAATGAGTCTTAACTTAGCAAAATGGAGGGCCTCTGTCTACAAATCTATTTCATTCAGTAGTTTATTTTAAAAATTTTCTATCAAAATAATATGCAAATATTTTAAAATGCCATATTACAAAGTAGTTTATTTTTAAAAGCAGTAGTCCCTACCTTACCTTTCCCCACCCCAATCACAAACGCCGGAAGCAATCATTTGTGATTTCCATGCTTAAAGTTAGTTACCTCCATTTTCTCTAAATGATATACTCATTTTAATATTTCTCAATTTATCAACAGTGGGTATGATTTATTGCTTGTTATACCATGACTTTAAAGAGTTAGCTTACTTAAAATCTGCTTCATTCCCACCTCCTCTCAATAAAATTATAGTACTACTTTTCCTTTTTTTTGGTAATGAGTAGAATATTTAATTTATTTATTTTTAAATTTATTCTATTTTTTTAGTTGAAGCATAATTGCTGTAAAATATTATGTAAGTTACATGTGTACAATACAGTGATTCACAATTTTTAAAGGTTATTTTCCATTTATAGTTACTATGAAATATTGACTATTTTCCCTGTGTTGTACAGTATCTCCTTGCAGCTTATTTTATAGCTAATAGTTTGTACCTCTTACTCCCCACCCCCTACATTGCCCCTCCCCACTTCCCTCTCCCAGCTGGTAACCACTAGTTTGTTCTCTATATCTGTGAGTCTGCTTCTTTTTGTTATATACAGTAGTTTGTTGTATCTTTTAGATTCCACATATAAGTGACATCATACAGTGTTTGTCTTTCTCTGTCTGACATATTTCACTTCACATAACGCCCTCCAAGTCCATCCATGTTGCTACAAATGGCAAAATTTTGTTCCTTTTTACGGCTGAGTAGTATTCCATTGTGTATACCACATTTTCTTTATCCATTCGTCTGTTGATGGACACTTAGTTTGCTTCCAGATCTTGGCAATTGTAAAAAATGCTGCTATGAACATTGGAGTGTATGTATCTTTTCAAATTAGTGTTTTTGTTTTTGTTTTCATATATATACTCAGGATACCCAGGAGTGGAATTGCTGGGTCATATGGTGGTTCTAGTTTTAGTTTTCTGAGAAACCTCCATACAGTTCTCCACAGTGGCTGCCCCAGTTTACATGCCCAGCAACAATGTATGAGGGTTCCGTTTTCTCCACATCCTCACCAACATTTGTGATTTGTGTTCTTTTTGATGATATCCATTCTGACAGGTGTGAGGTTATATCTCACTGTGGTTTTGATTTGCATTTCCCTGATGATGAGCAATGTGGAGCATCTTTTCATGTGCCTGTTGGCCATCTGCATTTCCTCTTTGAAAAAATGTCTATTCAGTTATTCTGCCCATTTTTAAATCAGGTTGTTTGTTTTTTTCTGATGTTGAGTTGTATGAGCTGTTTACATATGTTAACTATTAATCCCTCATCAGTCATACCATTTGCAAATATTTTCACCCATTCAGTAAGTTGTCTTTTCACTTTGTCTATGGTTTCTTTTGCTGTGTAAAAACTTTTAAGTTTAATTAGGTCCCATTTGTTTATTTTTGCTTTAGTTTCCTTTGTGTTAGAAGATGGATCCAAAAAAATATTGCTGTGATTTATGTCAAAGAGTGTTCCACCTATGTTCTCCTCTAGGAGTTTTATAGCATCCAGTCTTAGCCTTAGGTCTTTAATCCATTTTGAGTTTATTTTTGTATATGATGTTAAAGAATGTTCTAATTTTATTCTTTCACATGGAGCTGTCCAGTTTTCCCAGCACCACTTATTATAGAGACTGTCTTTTCTCCATTATATATTCTTCTCTTATCTCCTTTGTCCTAGATTAATCGACCATAACTGCATGGGTTTATTTCTGGGCTCTCTGTCCTGTTCCATTGACCTATGTGTCTGTTTTTGTGCCAATACCATACTGTTTTGATTAGTGTAGCTTTGAAGTATAATCTGAAGTCAGGGAGCCTGATTCCTGCAGCTCTGTTCTTTCTGAAGATTGTTTTGGCTATTTGGAGTCTTTTGTGTTTCCATACAAATTTAAAAACTATTTGTTCTAGTTCTGTGAAAAATGCCATTGGTATTTTGATAGGGAGTGCAATGAATCTGTAGATTTCCTTGGTTAATATGGTCATTTTAACATTTTGATTCTTTCAAACCAAGAACAGGGTATATTTTTCTATCTGTGTCTTCTTCAGTTTCTTTCATTGGTGTCTTATAATTTTCTGAGTACAGGTCTTTTACCTCCTTAGATAGGTTTATTCCTAGGTATTTTATTCTTTTTGATGTGATGGTAAATGGGATTGTTTCCTTAATTTCTCTTTCTGATAGTTCATTGTTAATGTATAGAAATGCAACGTATTTCTCTATATTAATTTTGTATCCTGAATTTATTGATGAGCTCTAGTAGTATTCTGGTAGCATCTTTAGGGTAGTCTATATATAATAACAAATTTCTGGGTTTTTTGTTGTTTTCAAACATAGTGTGTACTGAAACTCTTTATTGCTAGATAAGTATATCAATACCCATAATCATTCCTTCACCTCTCACCCTCCTGTCCACTAATTGTATGAGCTATACTTTGACTTTTACATTGTCAATAGTGATGACATTTAGATTCTATTCTGCAATTATGACAAAGCTTCCATGCTTTATCTGAAAGTTGAGCCTAAAGTTGAAAGTAAAGTTTTCATATTATTTTAATTATGTGCACTGTGCCCCATGCATACTGCAGTAGTTTACTTCAATTAGATTTCTACTCTGCCACTCAAGAAAGCATGCTCAAATGAATTCTCCTTCATGGCACTCCAACAGCTGGTCAAATATGTCACTTACTTTAAATTTGGTCCATGGTTGTGGTAGGCAGAATTATAAGATGACCCCCAAATCCCCACTTCCTAGTGTACAGACTTTGCATACTCCTCACAATGTGAATATGATGGATTTTAGTCCTATGATTCGAGTATGTTATATGGCACAGTTGACTTTAAGGAAGGATGATTGTCTGCATGAGCCCTTTAAATGTGGGTGTTAATTTCAGATACAGAGGAGTCAGAGAAAGAAGTCAGAGAGTCATTTTTCCTGTTGACTTGGAAAAATGTAAAGAGCTATGTTGTGAAATACCAATGAGGGGGATTATCCTCCAGGAGCTGAGAACAGTCCCTTGCTGACAGCTAGCAAGAAAACAGGGACCTCAATCCTACAGGCACAAGGAAACAAATCCAGCCAAAATCTTGAATGAGCTTAGAAGGGGATTCTTCCCCATGGCTATCAGATAAGAACTTAGTCCTGCTAACACCTGATACATTGATTTCAGGCTTGTGTGAGACGCTGAGGAGAAAACCTAGTTACACTGTGCTAGTCTTCTGACCTACAGACTGTAAGATAGTAAATGGTGAGCTAATAAGTTGGTATTGTTTTAAGCAACTAAATTTGTGGGAATTTGTTACACAATAATAGAAAACAAATACAGCATTTACCGCTGTGTTTGGAGAGTCAAAAAATCTCTGAAGACAGGATTTTTTCCTTTATTTTTTAGAGGTGGTTTTAAAAGATATCCACAAACTTTGGTACTCCTATAAAACATGGAGTTTAATTCCTCTCCACTTGAATACGAGCTGATGTTAGTGACTTGCTTTTGTTGAGCAGAATATATATATAAGTGACGTTGTGTAACTTCCCAGGCTAGGTTGAAAAAAGTGATGGATGCCCAAAACTGGAAGCAAACAAGATGCCTTTCAGTAGGATAATGGATAAACAAATTGTTCTAAGTTTATACTATAGAATATCATTCCGTGATCAAAAGAAACAAGCTGTCAATTCATACAACAAGATGGGTGAAAGTTAAATGCATATTTCTAAGTGACAGAAACCAGTCTTATAAGACTGCATGCTGTATGATTGCACTTATATGATGTTCTGGAGAAGGGAAGACTAAAGAGGTGGGAGACAGATCAGGGATGCCAGGACACGGAGAGGGGAGGGGTTGACTAGGACTAGGTGAAGGACACAAGGTTTATTAGAGCTGAGAAACTATTCTATAGGACACCATTTGACAAAACTTCTGTCAAAACCCATGGAACTTCACAACATAAAGAATAAACTTTAATATATGTAAATTATATACCTGAGAAAACCATAATTCAAAAAGAGTCATGTACCAAAATGTTCATTGCAGCTCTATTTACAATAGCCAGGACATGGAAGCAACCTAAGTGTCCATCATCGGATGAATGGATAAAGAAGTTGTGGCACATATATACAATGGAATATTACTCAGCCATAAAAAGAAACAAAATTGAGTTATTTGTAGTGAGGTGGATGGAGTTAGAGTCTGTCATACAGAGTGAAGTAAGTCAGAAAGAGAAAAACAAATACAGTATGCTAACACATATATATGGAATCTAAGAAAAAAAAAAAAGGTCATGAAGAACCTAGTGGCAAGACGGGAATAAAGACACAGACCTACTAGAGAATGGACTTGAGGATATGGGGAGGGGGAAGGGTAAGATGTGACAAAGTGAGAGAGTGGCATGGACATATATACACTACCAAACGTAAAATAGATAGCTAGTGGGAAGCAACCGCATAGCACAGGGAGATCAGCTCTGTGCTTTGTGACCACCTAGAGGGGTGGGATAGGGAGGGTGGGAGGGAGGGAGATGCAAGAGGGAAGAGATGCGGGGACATATGTTTATGTATAACTGATTCACTTTGTTATAAAGCAGAAACTAACACCACTGTACAGCAATTATACTCCAATAAAGATGTAAAAAAAAAAAGAATAAACTTTAATATATGTAAATTTAAAAAAAACAAACAACAACCAGGAAAGCTCAAGATCTCAGGATGGAATGCAGTTTGTGACAAAAGAGTCTAACTATATTACAAATGTATGATGTAATCTCACTGAAGAGAATGAAGAAAAAGAGGTGTTGTCCTACATAACTTTGGAAATGACTGGAAAATGTAAGACTGAAGACAAAGGAACCATATGAAAGCATTGCACTCTAGTTGGTAAAATTGGTTCTCATGGAAGTGCAGGTGAACAATTCTGAAGCCACTGTACATCTATACTGAATTAAACAATAAGTAAATAGATGGCAGATGGTGAAAATCAGGCTTATTCACCGTTAGAGTGGGAAGTTACAGATAAGCAAGAGGTGAAAGCTAGAATGAACCAAAGGTACTTGGACCCTGGTTTAGTTAATATAAATATTGATGGATAATGTGAACACACGGAGATATGTATGTGTACATGCATTAGTGTACATAAATATATTTCCTCACTCTATCTGCTGAGAGGACCTAAAAAGTAATGATCACACCCACTGTCCAGATATTAGTTTATTAGTTTACAACCCCAGTCTTCAGTAAACTTAAGCAAGGTTTTTTTGAGAAATGGCTGAATCTAGGACCAAAGAAAGGTAGGAAATATACAAGATGAGCTAGAGCATCTTGTGGTGTCAGAAGGGACATACTGCCAACTGAGAGAGCTGCTAATGGTTGAAGCTGAAACAATTTGAGCAGTGAGATAAATAATGAATAAGGGAGTAAAACAAAGTATAAAATAAATATCCATGAATCCAGACTGATCTGATTAAAAATTGAATGAGAGAGAAGAGGTAAATCTTCCATACAGAAGAATTCCAAATAATGTATACAGGTACTGCTCCCTCAAAGAAGTGGAACATAATTCCTCATTCCTCAGGTATGGGCTGTGCTTTTTCACTTGCTTCCAAATAGGAGCTGGAGCCACAGAAAAAATATAGCTGCCAGAGATGCTGCCTGAGGCAGGAATGCTGAAGAAGAAATACCCTAGCTTCTCCTTTTCTGTCATCCTCCAGTCTATTGCCAGTATACCTTCTGTTGGGTAAATGCAAGAAAAGTCAGCTCAGTCAGGAGGCTGGGAAATACAGTTTGTAAGATTCAGTCTCTGTAACACAGATCTTAGCAGAGAAAGGCAGAGCTGAGCAAGCCCAGGAACGGCACGAAAAAGTTTTCATATGGATCCAACAATCAAATGTATTGAGTCAAAATTTATTATATATCCATGTTGAAGTGGCAGGTTTTTATGAAAAAAGAATTGCATTTTCTAAGAACTTTTTATGTTAATTGAGAACTATAAACTGAAATCTTAGTAGGAAAGTGTAGCATTTAGTTTTTCACCAAGGAGGGATATCCAAGGCAAACAAAATTGTTGCATTTATGAATGCATTCAGCTTTATATAGGTCCTTAGGATTATATAGTTATCTCAACTAATGTTAAGTCAGGCATTAAAAACCTGATATTTATAGAGCTCCTGCCCCAGTAGCGATTCGCAGTCGCCACAATGAGTTGGTAGCCTCGCTGTTCCTCCACAGATGCCATCTTGAGTGAAATGAATGTCACAGAAGGCACTCAGATAGAGCAACATAAATTAATCCCAACTTTATGGAAACCTTTAGGGCATATATTTACAATACATGACGTCTTTATATCCGAAAATAAAACAAACTTTTTGAATTCTGCTGAACTGATACCATTATAATCACTAGAGAGGAAGTAAAAAGAAAATTCCTTTTAGATATTCATTATATACTGCTGCTTAATCTCAAAGCTTTTTGATGAAAATATATGGCTGTTTTGCCCCCATGATGACAAATAACCAGATGTTTGGGAATATCCAGAAGTTCCTCTGAATATTTTTTAACTTTCCTCACTGTTTGGAGTGACATCAACACAGCTAACATATGGGAATTGCAGCTTGAATGGCAATATGTAGCTAAGAACAAATACAACTATCTTTTTGGTAACTGTCTGTTTTGGCATATCGGCTATACTATAGTTATACAGATGATTTTAAAAATTAGATGAATAGAAGAGTATGCCTCACTACCGTTGCAATTAACCTAGAAGGAACAAATACTACAAAACCCATCCCTTTACTGTCAAGCCTTAGTTTCCCATTTCTTTTGCCCTAGCCTCCTAGTGGTATCTTCTTTCATTCTCCCTCCACTTGGTTGAAGCATTATAGCTTTACGAATACTATTTATTGAAGGTCTAACACATGCCCTCTGTGCTAATCAAAAACTTTAAAATAATCTTATGATACTAAGCACTCTTTGCTTATCCATTCATTGTTTCAATCGCTTATCCAATGTTTATTGAGTGCCTGCTCTCTGTTAAGTGCCAAGAATCCTGACATTATTTCCATTTTACAGGAAGAAGATACACATTGCAAGAGTTATTCGCATTTTAAAGAAGGGAAAATTGAACTTTAGGAAGTTTAGGGACGTTACCCAAGGTCACAAAATCTAGCACATGTAGCCCTAGGATTCCAGCTTACGAAATCTGGCTTCAGTGTCAACAGTCTTGACTAGTATAATGGTTCTGATTCTCCTGCCTTTAGGCACTGTGTTTTCTCCTTTCTTAAGAAAGCCTTTAATTAATTTATTTATTCACACTGAGATGCACCTACTTGATAAGCATCTATATGTGGTAGACTGTGGGCATTGTTTTTTCTGGCCTAGCAAGTTTTCTTAATTCATTTTCCCTAGTTACAGACCCTGTCCTTGGGTCACATGGATTAAACATAAGACCCATTCCTGACCATCTTGGTGAGTCATGGTAGACCATAATTCAGGTAACAGTTATTGGCTTATGGAGAGTGTATACAACTCAAATCAAGTAAATTAGATTACCTCTCTGGGATTAATATATGGATAGTAGGAGGGGAAAAAAATCACTCTTTCTCTTTCATGAGTACTGATAAGGTGAGGTTGCTGGACATTGGTAAGACCTGTCTGCATAAGAGAATAGGGTCAACATGTAAAGAAAATGAAAGATAAATGGATAAAGAGAAGACATGGAAAAATAAGGAGAAAGAGAGTGAAAGAGAGTATCTCCTGACAGCGTTGAATCCCCAATTTCAGTCCCTGAGTCTTTTTCTTTTCTTTTATCTCTCTTGTTCTGTGAATTTCTAAAGCATCTACAAGACAAAAAAATTTTTTTGTTTGTTTATGGGAATTTTAATTGGGTCTCTTGCAATGCAAGGAATCATGACTAATTCTCTCTTCCAGTATCATATATATTTGTATAAGACATAAAACCTTAAGCAAATGAGTCTCCAATGTGGGAAATCTTAGCATTCATAAGCCAGTACTAAAGGTATACCTTGGTGCAGGAAGACTCGCCTCGTACCACATATCTTATGCTTATTGACGTCTTCTAAGAGATTTCCTATTGTTCAGGGCTCCTTTACTTCACAGAGTCCAATTCTCTGGACCAGAATGGTTTGGCTGATATAATCTATTGAACTGGAATGCTTTTAGGTGAGTTGGGAACACTTCAGTTGTTCACAGTTCCTACCATTACTATTTTTTACATCTTGCCTGCATGGCTTCTTCCTGGCTCTAAAGACATTTACATTTATAATCCCTATACTAGAAATTTCTTTGGCACTCTGCATCAAAAAAGTGATTAATTTCTTATTTATCAGTTTATAATTTGATAACTCCTATTTACATGTCTGACTCCTATGGAGGGAAAGAAACTTAAATTTTACCATAAAATCTGAAAACCTGATTACTCAGAAGAAATTACATTAAAATCTTATCAGTTAGTATTCATGTTTATAATCGTCACGTATTCAGTTGATAAAGTTAAGCAGCATGCTACTGATGTTATGGATTATAATCCCAAGGTCACATCATTTTCTCCATAGATAAAAGTTAGCCTACAACTACTATACAAGGTGGTTTTAAAACTAATTGGATACTGGACATAAATCTTAAAAGCCAATAGCGTATTGGCTATGGAGACAGGTGGAATGGTAGTTGACTCTTTTAGTTCAACAAAATGATGTTTAGCTGCTTCAAGGAGGTAGAATGGAAATGACTACTCGAGTTCATTCAGTCTCCAATCAGACGAATTCAATAAAAAGTCAAGGAAAATAGCATTTGGGGATATTGGCAAGGGTATAATGGGAATGATAAATTGTGAATTCTAAACTGGATTGTGAGTGAAGTTATATGAGACAAGGCTTAGTTGGTTGAAAAAAATAGAATCATATGAATAAAAAGATGGATGGATGAATAGATGGAGAATCATCTAGAACAAATGCAGGCATTTGTCAATTGACATTATATATGCCTTAAAAAACACTGAGATTTTTTTGTAGTACAAGTTTGAGAGAAAACTAAGAATACCCTATCCTGACTGTCAAGAATTCCTTTCTGTTGAAGTCCTAATATTCAGTATAAATCTTTGGCCAGGAATATTTTCATCACTTCCTGTAGAAAAGCCCTTGGGGAATTACATTGAACACCTTAGCATATAATACGGTGTTTTCACAATGAGATTTAATTTCAGATCATCTGTTTCTAGCCAGTTTTAAATGGGAACACTTCCTAGATATGCTGCATGTAGTGCAACAGGAGTAGTATCAAACCATCCCATTTGAACAGGAAATTAATGTTGATGGAATCTATATAGGTTGATTTCTTTTTAACGGGACGATCCACTCCATTTATATGCAACTAACATATTTTAAGCTTATAATTTGATAGGTTTCATGGTAGATATTAGGGATATAAATCTTAATAGACTGTTTCTGCTCTTTAGAAGCATAAAGTCCAGGAAGGGAGTCATATACGTAAGCAGTGTAATGACATAGGTATAGCAGAGTACACTGGGATCACAAAAATGGGAAAAGCTGACTGCCTACTGAAGTGGTGAAAGTTCATAAAGTAGTCAGCACTTGTGCTGGGTCTTGATGGATAGATCAACAAGTGAGAATGTGTAAGATCTGAGTATTAATCATAAAATATTCACTTCTCTACCTCTCCCCCTTTGGGTGGAGCATATTTCTCTCCCACATTGATATTGGGTTTGACCATGTGCATTGTTTTATCCATATGAACTCAGTGGCCATGATGCAATCAGAGTCCTTAAATGTGCTACTGTAATCTAGGGTAACAACTTATATTCAGTAATCTTCCAGAAGGAGAACATACTCTGGATAGCTGCTCGTTCAAGGAGAATGAGGAAACACATGGAGCTGACCTAATTTCTAATCTATAGCTTGGAGCCAAGCCTGGTAGATCCCAGCTGAGCCTTACCTAAAACAGAGCTGCCCGCACAATGCATAAGAGGAAAACAAAACTGTGTGATGCTGTAAACCACTGTACTGGGTGTTGAGGTAGTTTGTTATG
The DNA here is from genome assembly GCF_949987535.1 of Balaenoptera acutorostrata. Lineage (NCBI taxonomy): Eukaryota > Metazoa > Chordata > Mammalia > Artiodactyla > Balaenopteridae > Balaenoptera > Balaenoptera acutorostrata. The sequence continues at coordinate 48,265,466 of NC_080077.1, forward strand.
CCTTATTATTGCTACATAACTAAGTAATACAGAGGGAAAGTCTTGCCTGGTAGGGGAAATGCTATATGAAAGAACATGGTTATTACTTTGCTATGACTAGACATTGGGTGACTATAAGGGAAAGAAGGGAACTGGAAGACACAATTTGAAGCCCAATAGTGAATCTGAAGTGTTGGACCAAATCCCATAGGTGATGTAATGTCATCAAAGTATTTTCCACTGAGGAAATGATATAATCATACTCCACAGAGTTAATCCTGCAATTTTATCTAGGAGGGTATCTACCAGAAAACGCACTCATTCAACAGATAATTAATGAGCACCAACTATGTGCCAGACATTTGGGATATATTAGTAAACAAAAATAAGATCTCTGCTCTTACCTCTTAGTGGAGGAAAACAGACAATAAACAACAAGTATAATAAGCAAGGTATATGGTGTATTAGAAAGTGATAAGTACTGTGGAAAAAATAAGAAAAAGCAGAGCATGCAAGGGAGGGCTGCAATTTTTAAAAGGTTAGATGGGGTAGGTCTCATTGAGAAAGCAACATCATCTTGGAATCTGCAGTATCAGGGATTTTTCAAGATTGGCAGCTATCATGTAGCTGTAAGCATCTAGCCAAAAATTCCATAAAAATGACTCTATAATTAATGGTATAAACCGTTCCTTAGAAAAAGCTTAGGACTCACACAACTTATAAAGCATCAGATTGAAAGAAGTTGTAGAACGTTATGGCTCCAATAATAACAGCAAAGACGTCTTCGTCAATATGTACAGTGTTCTATTCTGTGATAAAGTGGTTCATGAATAGGCAGTAACTGCTGCTGCTGGCCCACCTGGCATCTTGTGATGAAACATGTTTTCAGCACCAGGATCTGAGTCTTCACTGGAGAGAAACGGTGATTTATGTTCACTGAGGCATACTGCAAAACCTTGGCAGTCAACACCAACTTGGCATTCTGGAAGGTATCTTTATGCTGGAGAATTCAAACACTGTGCCAGGCCTTCCTCCAAGAAACAGTTGAACTGACTCAGTTATGGTTTCAAGTTATATTTTCTTTTAAGGAAGATAGCATGAAGTTATTCAAATGGTGCAAAAAGATTCTAAGTCCTTTCTTTGCTTTACGGTGGACACATCATGGAATACAAGTATCTTAGTGTTTTGTGCTAAGTGGAACTCTGCTGATAGGAGCTATACAATATAGATACTGTGGTGTAAGGTGCTACATTATTTTATTCATTTCCTAGTTTGCTCTTTGAAGTAGCATAGATTTGTGGAAATCTTTCGGCAAGACAATTCTTTTATTTTTGTAGATAACGTAAAAATCTATTTTATTTTTTAAATTTACTTTTATGTACTTATTTGTGTATGTATTTATTTTTATTGAAGTATAGTGGCTGTACAATATTATATAAGTTACAGGTGTACAATGTAGTGATTCACAATTTTTAAAGGTTGTACTCCATTTATAGTTATTATAAAATATTGGCTATATTCCCCATGTTGTACAATATATCCTTGTAGCTTATTTTATAGCTAATAGTTTGTACCTCTTACTCCCCTACCCCTATATAGTCCCTCCCACCTTCCCTCTCCCCACTGGTAACCACTAGTTTGTTCTCTATATCTGTGAATCTGCTTCTTTTTTGTTATATTCACTAGTTTGTTGTATTTTTTAGATTCCACATAAAAGTGATATCATAAGTATTTGTATTTCTCTGTCTGACTTATTTCACTTAGCATAATGCCCTCCAAGTCCATCCATGTTACTGCAAATGGCAAAATTTCATTCTTTTTCATGGCTGAGTATTATTCCATTGTGTATGTATATCACATCTTCTTTATCCATTCATCTGTTAAGGGACACTTAGGTTGCTTCCATATCTTGGCAATTGTAAATAATGCTGCTATGAACATTGGGGTGCATGTATCTTTTTGAATTAGACTTTTGGGGTTTTTTTTTTGGATATATACCCAGTAGTAGAACTGCTGGATCATATGATAGTTCTATTTTTAGTTTTTTGAGAAATCTCCATGCTGTTTTCCACAGTGGCTGCCCCAGTTTACATTCCCACCAACAGTGTACAAGGGTCCCCTTTTCTCCACATCTTCACCAACACTTGTTATTTGTGTTCTTTTTGATGATAGCCATTCTGACAGGTGTGAGGTGATATCTCACTGTGGTTTTGATTTACATTTCCCTGATGATTAGCGATGTTGGGCATCTTTTCATGTGCCTGTTGGCCATCTGCATTTCCTCTTTGGAAAAATGTCCATTCAGTTCTTCTGCCCATTTTTTAATTGGATTGTTTACTTTTTGATGTTGAGTTGTGTGAGCTGTTTATATGCATTGGGTATTAATCCCTTATTGATCATATCATTTGCAAAGATTTCCTCCTATTCAGTAGGTTGCCTGCAAGACAATTTTAGGTAGTCCATCTTGACACCTCCCTCGCCCTCATCCTTCACATGCTGCCCTACTAAGTCCATCTCTCCACTGCTGATTCTGTCTTCTCTGACATCAGCACAGTTCACAGCCACTCTCATCTCAGAATCCTCCCAGCTCTCCTCACAATGTGAGTTCCTGTACACCTACCCTCTGTGCTCTGCATTGCAACCTGATTGATCTTCAAAAAATGTAAATCAGTCACTGACCTGTGTAAATCTCTTCACTAGTGCCCCACCGTTGTTTTATTTTTCTGTTTTTCCATCTTCTATTTTTAATAAAAACTTATGTATTCATTACAAATTTAGATGTTTCACATTCTATTTCCAGTCTTTAAAAAGTTACTCTTGAATTTTGAGAATACACATGTAACAAAGTCTACCCTTCGGATATGAGTTAAAAAGTCACTTGGTCAAGGAAAGTTTTCTCTTGGCATAAGTCCTCATAACATCCTGTTTTATTATTTCATAGAACTTATTTTTATCATACATAGAATTAATTATGTAATTAATTTATTACATCTGTCTCATTCCCTCCTCCTCCACCCTACCACCAACAAAGGCCATTAACACCAAGGGCAGGGTTCCTATCAAGTTCGCACCAAATCCTTAATGCCAATCATAATACCCAGCATTTAACATTTATTTAGAGAGTAGATGGATAAATGGATTAATGAATCAATCAATGAATGAATCAATCAATATATCATTCATATACCAAACTACAATTTACCACTGAAAACCAGCATAAAACAGATAAGAACTCCCTAACAGAGATGTTTCATTATGTAAAGCAAAAGTTGTATAGAGATAATATCTTTCACACAAAGTTGTAATGTACAATTCAAACTTAAGTAATTATCTTCATGAAGAAAGAAAGAAAGGGAAAGAGACAGAGACAGAGAGAGAGGGAAGAAAAGAAAAGTAAAGCAAAGCAAAGGAATCAGAGAAGTCTATGGAACCCATCTCACTAAAACTGCAGAACAGACACTGAGTTGAGAAAAAACACATGTAAAGTTGTAGGACATGGAATAACATTTTGATATAACTAACATATTTTTGGTTCTAAATTATATCAATTCCATTTTTTAGTCTCCTGGTCTTTTCTCCATGAAAACAAAACTATGCAATTGAGCCATTTGAAGCTTATTGGCTCTGAGCCAATAGAGGATTGAGTGACAACTGGAAGAGAATTCGAGTTGGGGTGCATTTCTGAGAAAGGGATTCTATAACCTTTCTCCTATTCCTGAAGTGAGTTTGAAGGGAGGGCATGTAAAAGAAACTCCAGTTAAATGTTGGTGATTCTGAAAATAGAAACTATCCTCTTCCCAACTGGATTTTGGAAATAACATTCTCAAGAAAGCGTCTACTGCCTTGGTAGGGTTAGAAAGAAGAGATGGATCATAGAGGCAAGTCTTGGCAGGGAGGGCCTGAAGAAGCCCCATCAAGTCTCCATGACCCTGGAGTTCCATGAGAAAGCAAACATGGTGGGGCTCTGTGGTCAGGCTGGGCAAGACGCAGATGCAGAGGCCCACCCCACAGCCATAGGAACACATCCCTCTTGGAAGAAGTGAGCATGAAGACCATCCATAGGGCTAGAGAGGATAAGTTATAGTTCAGTGGATATACCACCGTGACAGAGGATGGCTGGCACAAAGCTGACGCCTGCTGCATGTCATGATGGTATGTTAAGTGCCTGGAATGTTCCCCTACAGAGAAGATGCAGTGAAAGTGGAATCTGGAATTGAGTGAATTTAAGCTTGAAGTGATTGATGATATTCTGGGATGGCTGAGTCTACCTAGACTTGAAAAAATTAAGTTTTCTGCCATCAAAAATAATAATAGCTCAAAGTAAATATTTAGTTAAGTTGAAAAAAAGAAGGTAGTTATATATTTGCACACCTGAGTTTGCATCTTGAAAATTCCTATTTGTTCCATTAGCAAATGTGCAGATGTAACCAGCACTTTATAGATTTTATATCCCAGCTGCATATTAAAGTAGCTGGCATTTGTTTCACTAAAAAAGAGAAAAAAACATAAATTTTATCTTTGGTGCTAATCCCTCCTAGAAAGGAATCCTGTTCCCTAATAAAAATATTTCCCTGCAAAAAATACTTAGCTCCCCCTAATATCTTTCTTCAAGCATTATGGAAAGGGGGCAAACTTTCATTTACCAAAGACAAATACCCATATTTGTAATGCTACAGGATATGTTTCAAGGACAGCCCCTCCCCGCAAATAATTCAGGCACATAAGACTCAGCCCAATTGTACACATGGCATTCTCCCTGGGCACGATCATGAATGAGTCTGAATATTGGGAAATGTTCCCATTTCCTTCTTCTGGGATATCATACCTATTCTAGGAGGGCAGTCCTCTAGTTATTTGTCCTTCTGATTCCCTCCTCTGCCCCTCTCCTAGTCCCCTTTGGAGATGGGATATTGCACATGATTAAGGCCTGAGATATCTGGACAGCAGCAGCCTCCCACTCCATGCTCCTATGGCTCCCCAACTTCCCAACTTTGACCCAAAAACAGCATTCTTCAGCTTCCACTTGGGAAGTTACTCTTTGCCTGTCTTAGCACTTGTCCACCATTTTGAAGAATAGAGGATCATTCTTCACAAATTAACCTATGGATCACATTAATTTCCTGGGGTCATTCTCTGCCAGCACTTCTGCATAGGTACAGGTCCAAGTCTCTTGAAAGCATCGTGAAGAGTAGCTCTCAACACATTGCAAATTCGGGGCTTACTAGGGAGTTCCACTTTCTATGACAGTTCTAATTTGCTTCCTTGCATTTCTGGGCTCTGTACCCGGCATTATGTGGATGCCAACGTCTTCCTCCCTCCCTCCCTCCCTCCCTCCCTCCCTTCCTTCTTTCCTTCCTTTTCTTTCTTTAATGGTTGTTATACAAGAGACTAAGGTAAGCTTTCTAAATTTGCCCTAGATTTGGCTGGTACTGAATGAAGATTCCCGAAGTTTCATTTCTCTCATAAATATGCATAAATCAATAGAGAGTCAACATTTCCACCCAGGAATGAAAAAATAGTTTTCAGGGCAGTGGCATCATTTGTAGAGAGTATTTGGGCTTTATTAAAAATAATACATGTAGGCTCATTGATATTTCTGCATAGGTTTTAGTGAATCCAACATTTTTAAAAGTTCAGCTAAGCCTCTCTGGTTCGGGGGTGTTTTAGAGATAACAAAGAGTGGCTCTGCATTTTGTACCCCAGTCAATTGAAGTAATTCATCCAATAGGCAAACCCACACACTAAGAATGCGCCATAGAATCTCAACTGTTTGGATGAAACATGAGGCCTCTTTTCCTCAAAAATCTGTGGAAATTGTGTTGTTGCAAATAATACTTTGAGAAGAAGCCTGAGGGTGATTTTTATCCTTCTTTTTCAAACCATATATTTATTCTCTCCCTCTAAATCCCTCTCCACATATAACTAAATGTGTGTATATATTTTCCCACGTTGTACCCATCCTCTGATGCTCACATTATGTATCATTATATATTAGATACTATATATACATCATATATATTAGTAAAAATTCTCAATTTTTTTTCTTTTAATTATCCCATCAAGGCAAAAGATTATGCATCAACTCTGGGGGTCTCTTCCTAGTTTATCCAGATTGCATGGAATCTGTAGCATTATCTTCCAAGTTTGCTGTATGAGCCTACACTGTTCCCTTGTCTTAATAATGAGGATATTTTCTTTAGAAATTTTAAAGATTTTTAAAAAATATACCATTGAATTTTGGAGAGACCATTTACAAACTTGTACTTTTCTCAACTTTCCTGAATGTAAATCAATTTTTAAAATTGTGTGTTCAACTCATATTTTTAAAAATAATAATCCTTTCTAGATGGTGCTTGAAATGAGATAGGTGTGAGTTTTAAATCCCATTTAAGCCACTTGTATCGAATGGCCTTGAGCAAGCTCTCAGCTTAATGAACCTAAGTTTTCCCACATATAAAATGGACATAATCTGGAAAAGTATTCATCTGGAAAAGATGTTTTGAAGATTAGATATGACGCATATATAGCATCTAGGCAGCATCTGATATATGAGGTACACAAACAAATAAATACATTATCTGAAGCCACTTGTTTCAATTAGTTGTAATTTTTAAGCTCCATTTTAAGCCACTGAGTATTTGGATATCATGATTCTTATGGTAGAATATTCTATTTACAAATGGTTTTTGAAACATGTCCTCAATAACCATATTGGGTGGTGGTGTGTGAGCAAAGTAGAAACTACTTCTCTAAAGTCTTCTAAAGATACTGAACTTCCATCTTTTTAAAAGAAGGCTTCTGTGAAAATTAATCAAAATGGCATTTTCAACTATTTCTCATGCTTTTACTTTTCTTCTATATTCTTCATGAACCTGTGGGAAATACTGAATTAAAAAGTTCTAAGTTATCATCCATAATTGTTCTCACACTTTTGTATTATAAATAATCATTCTGTATACTCAGCAATTCATACAGGCAGGAGTAATTATAGGTGTACTGTAGAAATAAATCACTGTTTTAGGAAAAGGAATTGAAGGAGTCATTATTTTAATTCTGTAACTTGAAATTTATAAACTGTATGTGTAGGTAAGATATCACTAGGGCATACTAAAATAAAGCAATATTTTAGTAAAACTTCTTAAACATAGGGTTTAAATTCTTTTGATTATGACTTTAATGCAAATAGGAAAGTTTAGTTCTTATTCTGAATGCCACCAAGTAGACAATTCTGCATGTTCATGTTTTCCAGTAAGCTGTTGAACATTTTCTTCCCAACTCTAAGAAAGGGCAAAATCACAAACTTGAAATAGTTTATCTGAAAATACATATTCTTGTCTTAAACATAGGCTTTGTTTTACTGGTCCATGTTACTTCTGACCAAGATCCGTCAAGAGAAATATTTAAATTTTTCATAAAGTAGCCAAGCTACATGAAATAATCCATACACGTCCTGCTGTCTTCCTACGTAGGAAGGTTATTTTGCCATTTCCTCTGGTGGATCTATAATTTGGCTTTACAGGGAAACAGCCTGAGAAATAGCACTCTCCCAGGAGCTGACTGAGCTGGCCTGGGGCAGGAAGTCACAGTCTAAGTCAAGAAGGAACTGAAAGGAGACAAGCAGTGTGCTGACTCTTGGATCAACCAACGAATGTCAGTTAAAGTGAGATGACCTTATTTAACACTTTGTGCTTTTGACCACAGCTTCACAGGTCTCATTTCAAACCCACAGCATGAGATGAAGCAGAGACCCTTGTGTAATCTTTGGAGTTCCTTACTTGCTTTCACAGGTCAGGAAACATGAAGGGTGAAAGAGAACAAGGGGAAATAATAGCTTCAGCAGTCTGTTGGCCTGGCTCTATGGTTACATCCTTTCTACTCCTTTTCCTGTCTTTTTTTTTTTTTTTTAATGCTATTCTTGTCTGCTTACATTCTTCTTATGTATGTATGTATGTATGTATGGCTGTGTTGGGTCTTTGTTTCTGTGCGAGGGCTTTCTCTAGTTGTGGCAAGCGGGGGCCACTCTTCATCGTGGTGCGCGGGCCTCTCACTATCGCGGCCTCTCATTGCCGAGCACAGGCTCCAGACGCGCAGGCTCAGTAATTGTGGCTCACGGGCCGAGTTGCTCCGCGGCATGTGGGATCTTCCCAGACCAGGGCTCGAACCCGCGTCCCCTGCATTGGCAGGCAGATTCTCAACCACTGCACCACCAGGGAAGCTCCTTTTCCTGTCTTGATAAGCAAATCCCTATAATTAATTGTAAAATGTGAAAGCCAGGGGTAGCTTTCATGTCTATTTTTCATAGACAAATCTCATGAAATGTCTACGAGATTTTAATCACAAGCCTCAGAAGTGGAGTCGAGTAGTGGTCAAGAGAAAAATTAGACAGTCTGAGTTCAAATTCCAGCTCTGCCTCTTACTAGCTGTGTGATTATTGACAAGTTAATCAATTCCTCTGTCCCTCACTTTTCTTGCCCAAAAATGAGGGGTAAAATGATAGTACTTAACACATAAGATTTTTGTGAGGCTTAAATTAGTTAATGTACTTTTACAGTATTTAGTTTCATATGTAATACTCAGTAAATGCAATCTATTATTAATAATATTAAAATACTCAAAACTGACCTAATGGAATATATATTTGAGTGTCTGTCTTCAAAACACAGAACCTAGGCTTCTAAACTCAGAGTATGTGACTTAAGAAAAGATACAAGTACCTTGGAGTGCTCAATGTCAAGTCATGAGACTGAGGGCACCTGAATATTAAATTTTTTTAAGTTGAAATTCCTAAATATGTACCCCTTTTCCCATGTTTTTTTTCTATATTCACAGAAAAAAAATGTAATTGTGCTTTTGACCAATTAGCAAAAAATCCCACACTATTCCATAGCCAGGGCCATATGAAATTCAAATTAATTAGCTTGCCCAAAATAGAGTTGCCAGATAAAATACAGGACACCAAGTTAAATTTGAATTTCAGATAAAAAATGGATATTTTTTAGTATAGGTCTGCCCTATGAAATATTTGGAATATACTTAGACTAAAACAATGTGTAGGTTTATCTGGACTTTAAAATTAACTGAATGTTCCATATTTGTTAAATCTGGCAAATGTAATCCAAGAAGACACCAAGACTGTGTTGATTCTGTGCTAGCCAATGTGAAGATAAAACACAAGAATATCCAATATTCTGCTTCCTGGTTAGGAATCACTTAAAATAACTTACAGAATTGATATTTTCAGTAAGATGACAATCGGTATACAAAAATAATTGTATTCCATTTTGAGTTTATTTTTGTGCGTAGTGTTAGGGAGTGTACTAATTTCATTCTTTTACATGTAGCTGTCCAGTTTTCCCAGCACCACTTATTGAAGAGGCTGTCTTTACTCCATTGTATATTTGTGCCTCCTTTATCAAAAATAAGGTGACCATATGTGCATGGGTTTATCTCTGGGCTTTCTATCCTGTTCCATTGATCTATATTTCTGTTTTTGTGCCAGTACCATACTCTCTTGATTACTGTAGCTTTGTAGTATAGTCTGAAGTCAGGGAGCCTGATTCCTCCAGCTCCATTTTTCTTTCTCAAGATTGCTTTGGCTATTCGGGATCTTTTGTGTTTTCATACAAATTATGAAATGTTTTGTTCCAGTTCTGTGAAAAATGGCATTAGTAGTTTGATAGGGATTGCATTGAATCTGTAGATTGCTTTGGGTAGTATAGTCATTTTCACAATGTTGATTCTTCCAATCCAAGAACATGGTATATCTCTCCATCTGTTTATGTCATCTTTAACTTCTTTCATCAGTGTCTTATAGTTTTCTGCATACAGGTCTTTTGTCTCCTTAGGTACGTTTATTCCAGGGATTTTATTCTTTTTGTTGCCATGGTAAATGGGAGTGTTTCCTTAATTTCTCTTTCAAGATTTTTCATCATTAGTGTATAGGAATGCAAGAGATTTCTGTGCATTAATTTTGTATCCTGCTTCTTTGCCGAATTCATTGATTAGCTCTAGTAGTTTTCTGGTAACATCTTTCAGATTCTCTATATAGTATCATGTCATCTGCAAACAGTGATAGCTTTACTTCTTCTTTTCCGATTTAGATTCCTTTTATTTCTTTTTCTTCACTGATTGCTATGGCTAAACTTCCAAAACTATGTTGAATAATAGTGGTGAGAGTGGGCCACCTTGTCTTGTTCCTGATCTTAGTGGAAAGGGTTTCAGTTTTTCACCATTGAGAAAGATGTTGACTGTGGGTTTGTCATATATGGTCTTTATTATGTTGAGGTAGGTTCACTCTATGCCTACTTTCTGCAGGGCTTTTATCATAAATGGGTGTTGAATTTTGTCAAAAGCTTTCTCTGCATCTATTGAGATGATCATATGGTTTTTATTCTTCAATTTGTTAATATGGTGTATCACATTGATTGATTTGCGTATATTGAAGAATCCTTGCATTCCTGGGATAAACCCCACTTGATCATGGTGTATGATCCTTTTAATGTGCTGTTGGATTCTGTTTGCTAGTATTTTGTTGAGGATTTTTGCATCTATGTTCATCAGTGCTATTGGCCTGTAGTTTTCTTTCTTTGTGACATCTTTGTCTGGTTTTGGTATCAGGGTGATGGTGGCCTCAAGGATGAGTTTGGGAGTGTTCCTCCCTCTGCTATATTTTGGAAGAGTTTGAGAAGGACAGGTGTTAGCTCTTCTCTAAATGTTTGCTAGAATTCGCCTGTGAAGCCATCTGGTCCTGGGCTTTTGTTTGTCGGAAGATTTTTAATCACAGTCTCAATTTCAGTGCTTGTGATTGAGCTGTTTATATTTTCTATTTCTTCCTGGGTCAGTCTCCAAAGGTTGTGCTTTTCTAAGAAATTGTCCATTTCTTACAGGTTGTCTATTTTATTGGCATATAGCTGCTTGTAGTAATCTCTCATGATCCTATGCATTTCTGCAGTGTCAGTTGTTACTTCTCCTTTTTCATTTCTAAATCTATTGATTTGAGTCCTCTCCCTTTTTTTCTTAATGAGTCTAGCTAATGGTTTGTCAATTTTGTTTATCTTCTCAAAGAACCAGCTTTTAGTTTTATTGATCTTTGCAACTGTTTCCTTCATTTCTTTTTCATTTGTTTCTGATCTGATCTTTATGATTTCTTTCCTTCTGGTAACTTTGGGGTATTTTTTGTTCTTTCTCTGATTGCTTTAGGTGTAAGGTTAGGTTGTTTATTTGAGATTTTTCTTGTTTCTTGAGTTAGGATTGTATTGCTATAAATTTCCCTCTTAGAACTGATTTTGCTGCATCCCATAGGTTTTGGGTCATCGTTTTCATTGTAATTTGTTTCTAGTTATTTTTGGATTTCCTCTTTGATTTCATCAGTGATCTCTTGGTTATTAAGTAGTGTATTGTTTAGCCTCCATGTGTTTGTATTTCTTACAGATTTTTTCCTGTAATTGATATCTAGTCTCATAGCATTGTGGTCGGAAAAGATACTTGATACAATTTCAGTTTTCTTAAATTTACCAAGGCTTGATTTGTGACCCAAGATGTGATCTATCCTGGAGAATGTTCCAAGAGCACTTGAGAAGAAAGTGTATTCTGTTGTTTTTGGATGGAATGTCCTATAAATATCAGTTAAGTCCATCTTGTTTAATGTATCATTTAAAGGTTGTGTTTCCTTATTTATTTTCATTTTGGATGATCTGTCCATTGGTGAAAGTGGGGTGTTAAAGTCCCCTACTATGATTGTGTTACTGTTGATTTCACCTCTTATGGCAGTCAGCATTTGCCTTATATATTGAGGTGCTCCTATTTTGGGTGCATAAATATTTACAGTAGTTATATCTTCTTCTTGGATTTATCCCTTAATCATTATATAGTGTCCTTCTTTGTCTCTTGTAATAGTCTTTATTTTAAAGTCTATTTTGTCTGATATGTGAATTGCTACTTTTCATTTTCATTTCCAGCTTTCTTTTCATTTCCATTTGCATGGAATATCTTTTTCCATCCTCACACTTTCAGTCTGTATGTGTCCATTAAGTCTGAAGTGGGTCTCTTGTAGACAGCATATATATGGGTCTTGTTTTTGTATCCATTCAGCCAGTCTGTGTCTTTTGGTGGGGGCATTTAATCCATTTACATTTAAGGTAATTATCAATATGTATGTTCCTATTAACATTTTCTTAATTGTTTTGGGTTTGTTTTTGTAGGTCTTTTCCTTCTCTTGTGTTTCCTGCCTAGAGAAGTTCCTTTAGCATTTGTTGTAAAGCTGGTTTGGTGGTGCTGAATTCTCTTTGTTTTTGCTTGTTTGTGAAGGTTTTAATTTCTCTGTCAAATCTGAATGAGATCCTTTCTAGGTAGTGTAATCTTGGTTGTAGGTTTTTCCCTTTCATCACTTTAAATATGTCCTGCCACTCCCTTCTGGCTTGCAGAATTTCTGCTGAAAGATCAGCTGTTAACCTTATGGGGATTCCCTTATATGTTATTTGTTGTTTTTCCCTTGTTGCTTTTAATATTTTTTCTTTGTATTTCATTTTTGATAGTTTGATTAATATGTGTCTTGGTGTGTTTCTCCTTGGATTTATCCTGTATGGGACTTTCTGTGCTTCCTGGACTTGATTAACTATTTCCTTTCCCATATTAGGGAAATTCTCAACTATAATCTCTTCTAATATTTTCTCAGTCCCTTTCTTTTTCTCTTCTTCTTCTGGGACCCCTATAATTCGAATGTTGGTGTGTTTAATATTGTCCCAGAGGTCTCTGAGACGGTCCTCAATTCTTTTCATTCTTTTTTCTTTATTCTGCTCTGCAGTAGTTATTTCCACTATTTTATCTTCCAGGTCAGTTATCTGTTCTTCTGCCTCAGTTATTCTGCTATTGATTCCTTCTAGAGAATTTTAAATTTCATTTATTGTGTTGTTCATCATTGTTTGTTTTCTCTTTAGTTCTTCTAGGTCCTTGTTAAATGTTTCTTGTATTTTCTCCATTCTATTTCCAAGATTTTGGATCATCTTTACTATCATTACTCTGAATTCTTTTTCAGGTAGACTGCCTATTTCCTCTTCATTTGTTTGGTCTGGTGGGTTTTTACCTTGCTCCTTCGTCTGCTATGTGTTTCTCTGTCTTCTCATTTTGCTTCACTTACTGTGTTTCGGGTCTCCTTTTCACAGGCTGCAGGTTCGTAGTTCGTGTTGTTTTTGGTGTCTGTCTCCAGTGGCTAAGGTTGGTTCAGTGGGTTGTGTAGGCTTCCTGGTGGAGGGGACTAGTGCCTGTGTTCTGGTGGATGAGGCTGGATCTTGTCTTTCTGGTGGGCAAGTCCACGTCTGGTGGTGTGTTTTCCAGTGTCTGTGACCTTATTATAATTTTAGGCAGCCTCTCTGCTAATGGGTGGGGTTGTGTTCCTGTCTTGCTAGTTGTTTGGCATGGGGTGTCCAGCACTGGAGGTTGCTGGTCGTTGAGTGGAGCTGGGTCTTAGCATTGAGATGGAGATCTCTGGGAGAGCTTTCTCTGTTTGATATTACATGGAGCCGGGAGGTGTCTGATGGACCAGTGTCCTTAACTTGGCTCTCCCACCTCAGAGGCATGGGCCTGACAACCGGCCAGAGCACCAAGACCCTGTCAGCTGTATGGATCAGAAGAAAAGGGAGAAATAAATAAATAAATTAAATTAAATTAAGTTATTAAAATAAAAAATAATTATTAAATTAAAAAAATTAAAAATAAGGAGAAAAAAAAAGAAGAGAGCAACCAAACCAAAAAACAAGTCCACCAATGATAACAAGCGCTAAAAACTATACTAAAACATTCAAAGAAAAAGGACAGACAGAACCCTAGAACAAATGGTAAAAGCAAAGCTATACAGACAAAATCACACACAGACGCATACACATACACACTCACAAAAAGAGAAATAGGAAAAATATATATATATCCTACTCCCAGAGTCTACCACCTCAATTTTGGGATGATTTGTTGTGTATTCAGGTATTCCAGAGATGCAGGGTACGTCAAGTTGATTGTGGAGATTTAATCCGCTGCTCCTGAGGCTGCTGGGAGAGATTTCCCTTTCTCTTCTTCGTTCGCACAGCTCCCGGGGTTCAGCTTTGGATTTGGCCCTGCCTCTGCATGTAGGTTGCCTGAGGGCATCTGTTCCCGCCCAGACAGGATGGGGTTAACGGAGCAGCTGATTAGGGGGCTCTGGCTCACTCAGGCCGGGGGAAGGGAGGGGTACAGAGTGCGGGGTGAGCCTGTGGCGGCAGAGTCCAATGTGACGATGCAGCAGCCTGAGGCGCGCCGTGCGTTCTCCCGGGGAAGTTGTCCCTGGATCATGGGACCCTGGCAGTGGCGGGCTGCACAGGCTCCTGGGAGTGGAGGTGTGGATAGTGACCTGTGCTTGCACACAGGCTTCTTGGTGGTGGCAGCAGCAGGCTTAGCGTCTCATGCCCGTCTCTGGGGTCTGTGCTGATAGCCGCGGCTCGCGCCCGTCTCTGGAGCTTGTTTAGGTGGTGCTCTGAATCCCCTCTCCTTGCACACCCCGAAACAATGGTCTCTTACCTCTTCGGCAGCTCCAGACTTTTTCCCGGACTCCCTCCCGGCTAGCTGTGGTGCACCAGCCCCCTTCAGGCTGTGTTCATGCAGCCAACCCCAGTCCTCTCCCTGGGGTCTGACCTCTGAAGCTGGAGCTTCAGCTCTGATGATTTCTTTAAGGGTTGGGTTGAAATATGCTAATTCACCACTGCAGTGGCCATATGAATATATTACAACTATGCTGTTCAAATACATTGTCAGAAATTATTTTAAAAATGAGACATTGATATGAACTTTTTGTTTTGCTTTGTTTTATTGAAGTATATTTGATTTACAATATCTTGTTAGTTTCAGGTATACAGCAAAGTGATTCAGTTATACATACACATTGTCTGTTTTCAGATTCATTTCCATTATACATTATTACAAGATATTGAATATAGTTCCCTGTGCTGATCCCTGTGCTGAATACTGATCCCAGTAAATCATTGTTGTTTGATATGACGTTTTAATCTCTTACTTTAATATTAGAGTTTCTTAACCATGTTGTTTTGCTTGAACCATCAGTAGCTAACTATAGAAGAAGAAAAAATGGGATAATTAACAAATATTAAATTTTTTAAAAAAATCTGTCAAATGCTGCCTAAGGGAAACAAGTTTGTGTCTTATCCCAGTAAGTTCAGGTAGAAAAAGCTTCTCAGGAAAATTGTATTGCAATTGTACTTTAGATTCAGTACACCTGTACTTATTAAACAACTAGTATATCTTAGACTCTTGGAGTGGGGAATACAGAAGTGAATAAGACATGGTTCTTGATCATGAGGAACTTCTAATCTAGCTGGCTGGCCATATAAACCTATATACATAGTAATAAGGGAAGTTTTAGGGCTATAAGACAATTACAACCAAAGTATCATAATGGAGAGAGAATTTCCAATTGGAATGATCAAAGAAGACTTTTTGGAAGAGGTAGTATTTGAATCAATTTGAATTTTAATTGGTGAAGGTGAAGAAAATGGAAGCATCATATATTGAAATAATTGGTTTGGAATCTCATAGCCCTAAATTCAAATCTTAAGCCCACCATGGTATGGATGGAAGCAACCTACATAGTTCCCTCATTTACAATGTAAAACTGGTTAAGAAACTTTGTCAGTCTTTTAATCTCTAATGTACAACTTGTAGGTTAAATTAGATGAATGGATGTGAGAAAGAGCGGGGAGAGAGAGATAGAGATATGAGGTCAGAAGTGTAATGTGCTACAGGGAACCTAAGTAAAATGAAACTCCAAAGACAACTACATAGCTGCTGACCTCAGCTAGCTGACCTTCTTTAGGTAGCAGAGTGAAGGAGAAAGGGCAGGGAATTCAGGATGCCGAAACCTTGTCTCCTATGTATATTTCTCAGTGGTAATTCAAGGTGGTTCAACTTTAAAATTCTTCTCTTTAAGACTCCCTTTGCCAATTTCAAAGCTTTTCTCCTAAGAATTCAATAGCAATTCCATGATATTAAAACGTATAACACATAACTTTTGAGAGCAGAATGAAATAGTAATAATAAGCATGTCATGAGAGAACAGTAGTATATTTGAATATGAGTGATTATGGAAGGAAAAAATTTGAAATCAGATACTGGGGTAGCAAAGGTGAAGCAATCTGATTCTAGCCATTACTAGTTACATATCAAAGTGTGTTTATGTTGTAGTGAAAAATAAACACATGCAAATTTAATATTTCTGACTTTAGAATTACCCATCTGATAGTTTCTCTACACTGATTTATTTTAAGAATGATTATGCTTATGGAAACATGTACAGATGTTGAATTTGATGAATTTTTATTAACTGTTGGCACAGGCTTTCTATTTAATTTCAAAGAAACACTTTTCCTGATTTATTTTGAAAAAAATAATTATTAACAATTGAGTTGTGGCAACATGCTTTGGGGAGGTCATTGCTTTTTTCTCCTTCAAGTAAGCATTCATTTTAAAATTCAGCAGGAAGGTGTAAAAAGGGAACTCAATGACTAGTGTTGAAAAGAATTTTTAAAAAACAGCTCATTTTGTTGCTAGTATATTTAGGAAGACAGGGAGTCATTATGCTTTTGTATTTTGTACAATGAAAATACCCAAGGCCAGGTGTAAAACTGGGGAAATATGAAGACAGGTAAATTTGATTCAACAATGAATTGACTATGACATCCTGGGTATATAATGGCTCTTCCCATAATTGCTAATAAAAAGTCACTTTGCCAGCACAGGAAAGGAAAGTGCCAGATAAATGCCATGAAGAACCTTAAATTGTATAAATTTAGTAATTGTATAAATTTTCAATCTCTCTAACTACTGATGAGTTAAAATGGTGTTCTTTCTTTGTGAATGTTAAAATCACACACACCAAATACATTAATTACTGGCCAAAAGGTATACTGGATTTTATTAGGCCTACTGAAATTTTTTGTCCTCTAATACCACAAGTTAATGTAAATGAAAATGGTAATAATGATTCAAGATATATGTTAAGCATTAATTTATTCATTTACTCAATATATATCATGTATATTAAATTATTAGACAGCTGTGTAAATGATTCTGACATGTATCAAGGTTTGGAAATCCCGGGCCTATATAAAATAACTACTTATACTACTAATCTTACTCGGTTTCAAAACAGAAAGGTAAATAGAGGTGTCCCTAATATCTTTCTGTTCTCTCCCAATTCTACTGCCGTGATGCCACATCTGACCCTCATTAGCATTAACTTTCATAGGAGCCTCCTACCTGGTTTCCTTTTCTCCATTCTCTTTATTTGGCTATTAAAATACCCAGATTACTAAAGCCTTAGTCCTTACTCTAAATTGACTCTCTAGAGGATGTCAGACAGTCCAGTGATTTCAATCACCACTTTACAAAGGTAACTCGAACATTTTTACGTCCAGCCCAGATCTCTTTCCTGAGCTTTATGCTCGTACATTTCACAGTTTAATGCACACCTCTCAAACGAGACACAAAGACATCCCAAAGTCAACTCATCTAATGCCCTGCCAAGCTGGTCCTCTTCTGCCATATCAAAATTCAGAGTGACCACAGGTTTACTCCCCTGACCATTCTTCTAGTGACTCCATAAGCTGGGCCCATGGATCTTTCCATGTTTTTCATTGGTTGAACTTTTTTTTTTGGATACATCCTTTTTCACATGAATCTGCCTCCTTCCCCTTACCAAAACACTCTGTCTCTGCCTGCCTGGGCACCTTTCTGGATGTTAGTCCCTTGATGCGGACAGTCTTCCTCTCATAATTAACATTCTTGCTGGTCCTGATGGCCTTTCCTGAGAAACACTCTCTAATCGCATCCCAGGAAAAGAACTTTCCCATCTCTGTATCTCATATTCTTCATGATAATTTACAACATTCCATCTTTAATTACAGTTATTTGTAAACATGACCTACTTATACAGTTAAGTGTAGAAACCGGATTTTTTTTTGAAAACCTAACACATGCTGCAACAGTCCCAGAAACATATAAAACTCTAAATAAGTAGTTATGAAAGAAATTAATCATTCCACTCTCTGCAGCTTTGTCTTGCTCTTAAAGGCAATTTATTTTCCCAATTGTTCAGTGGTTGTATGGATATTTGTTTTTTAATGTAAAAAACAATTCATTCGTTTCATTTTATATAGATTGGAAATGTTGAAAAACATGAAGAAAATGAAAATTGCCTATTATCTCATTACCCTTGGGTAAATACCTTTAATATTTTGCACATTTCCTTCTAAATTCTTTTCCTATGCCTATATGTAGGTATTTTGTATAGTTACACATACCATAGATGTTTTTATGGTACGCTTTTTAGTTTTATGGTGTACCCTATAGATCTCCACAATTTTTAAAGCAGTCAATTCAACATAACCTTATTAATCATAAGTATAGATATTAGCAACAATGTTTCTAATGGTTTTAAAATATTGGTTAGTAAAACCTGAAATACTCTAGAAATATTATACAGTAAATGCAAATACGGGCTCTAAGAGAAAAGGAACTAACATGGCTCTGTTTATAGTCTTATGAAATGTATATAATTCAAGCTTAGAAACTGAAGTATTTGGGAAATTTGTATTAATGTTTCCAAGAATACAAAGCAAGAGAAAACAGTAATTGTGAAATGTGTGCCCTTTCATTCCTTAATTTTAAAAACTTTCTGAACACTTGGCACTGTATTAAATATGCAATGAACAAGATACACCAGGTGACTGTGCTTAAAGAACTTACGTAATAAATGGGGAAACAGACAATATATAGTTAAACAAATAATAGAAATCAATACAACCTGTAGTAAGTGCCAAGAAGGAAATAAAAATGATGCTGTCTAAAGAAAAGCTAGTGGGACCTGCTTTAGAAACAATAATCAAGGAAAGAACCAGCTACCAGAAGAACAGGGGAACCTCTCCTGAAAACAAGAACAGAAAGTACATGGTGCTGAGGACAGACAGGTGTGCTGTCTTCTCAGAAAGGACAGGAGGCCAGCCAGTGATGCTGAAGTTGGCAATAAAGGGAAGAGCATATGAGCAGAGTATGAGGGGAGTTGAAGGCATGGGCAAGAGTTGGATCATAATGGGCCATATATTTGGCCTTAGCTATTCTGCAAGCATATAATATAGTAGATCTATAATACATCTAAATATAAAAGCTGCTAAAACTGCAATTCCTCCTATCACTTCTTCTTGTGTTTATTTGTATATGTGCACATATAAAGACAGCAGTGAATATCCACAAGTCTGATTACAAATGAGTGCATTTTCTAACTCAGTCACTTACATAGCATATTATAAAAAAATGTTTTTCAAACTTTGGGTAAAACTGAATGCATTTAATGCAGTGCTGCACACAGAAATGTTGATTGAATCTGAATTGCTGTTATTACAAAGACGAGGGTGTAAAATTCAAATATATTGGAGGAAATTTATACCCAATATCAACCATGCTGGTTTGTATTTTATCTTCTTTAAACAAAAATAATTGAAATAGGAATCCATGGAAATGGAAAATAAGTCTGAATATCACTTCAATAATTTACTTTAATTGTTTATGCCATTAACATCTCATTAAATCACACAGATGATTCTAAAACGTATGAATTATTCAGTCAACTTTTAATATGTTAGCTATTTCTTACCACTTAGATTCTCCTTGGCTGCTTTCTGCCCTCATATAGTTCAACTGAATTATGAACCTACTTGAAGCTGAGTAAACCTGGCCAAAATGTACTTTCCACTAGTGCTATGGTAAACAACCACTGCTCACATAATATATTGTATACCACTTCTTTCCATCTTAATGCTGTTTTCTGTCTGTATTTCCACCTACTTTCTTTTCATCAATTTCTCATTCATCCAATGTGTCCAGATTCATGACTTCTGGTAGTCAGGTGGGAGAGCAACCCAGAGGCAGAAGGGCCCAGGAATTTATTTTATTTTGTGAGTTTTTTTTTCCCCCAAAGCTACGCATCTTATTGCAGAGCGGGACAAGTGGGGTATGGTGGGTTGGGTGGGATAGGTGTTATCTTCCTCAGGGATGGCAGCCATGATGATGAGAGAGGGCTACATGATGCCGGCACCAAGGACGTTCTCTGCACACAGTCTCTGACCAGGGTGCTGACAGACCAGGTGGGCCAGAGACTGAGCAATGTCAGCTGAGCTTACCTCCAGCTCTACAGGCGGCTGGAGCACCAGCATCTCCATCTTCTCCATGACTAGTCTCCAGGGCTTGAGCTGTCATGGATTGAGGGTTTCCACACCATCCTGGACCTCCACATTGACCATCTGCCTCCTAACATGCTCATAGGATTCTACAGCATCAGCTCTAGAATTCACCTTCTATGAATATACAAAAAGCCAGGCATACACCTTTTCTTCCAGGTATTTATTGAAGATTGATAGCCAGGGGTACAGGTTTGCAAAAGCAGATCCTTAGGTTCAACCCAGACCTACTGAATCAAACCCTCTTGGGCCAGGAATTGGTATTTGCTTTCCTAACAATGCCTCTGGTAATATTTATTTGCACTAAGATTTGAGAACTCCAATTGTTTAGACTTAATTTATATGCATTTGTATCTGATATCTACCTCTTTCCATGGAGAATTTTAGATGGTTAAATTCCCTAAAAATCAAGAAAAGTCAAAATATGTAAGCAAAAATTTACTTTACATTACTATGGAGAGTACAGAAAAAATGTTTATTTAGTTGTTTAATTTTTCTAATATATTGGTACCTGAGAGCTTGGGAAATTTACTTCAAACTAGATATTTTTTCAAGAACAGAGATAGCATTTGAGCTGGAACTCAAAAGATTCATATTCCTTTTCTTTATTATTTCATTGAAGTATAGTTGATTTACAATGTTGTGTTAATTTCTACTGTATAACAAAGTGATCCAGCTATACATATATATATATTTTTCTTATTCTTTTCCATTATGGTTTATCACAAGATATTGAATATAGTTCCCTGTGCTATACAGTAGGACCTTGTTGTTTATCCATCCTATATATAATCGTTTGCATATGCTAATCCCAAACTCCCAGTCCTTCCCTCCCCCAGCCCCCCTTCCCCTTGGCAACAAGTCTGTTCTCCATATCTGTGAGTCTGTTTCTGTTTCACAGATATGTTCATTTGTGTCATATTTTAGATTCTATATATAAGTAATATCATATAGTATTTGTCTTTCTCTTTCTGATTTACTTTGCTTAATATGATCATCTCTAGGTCCATCCATGTTGCTGCAAATGGCATTATTTCATTCTTTTTTATGGCTGAGTAAAATTCCATTGTATATATATACACATATTCTTTATCCATTCATCTGTCGATGGACATTGGTTGTTTCCATGTCTTGGCTATTGTGAATAGTGCTGCTATGAACATAGTTTGCTCTGGATATATGCCCAGCAGTGAGATTGCTAGATCATATGGTAACTCTATTTTTAGTTTTTTGAGGAACCTCCCAAACTGTTTTCCATAGTGGCTCTACCAACTTACATTCCCACCAACAGTGTAGAAGGGTTCCCTTCTCCACACCCTCTCCAACACTTATTGTTTGTAGACTTTTTGATGATGACCATTATGAGCAGTGTGAGGTGATACCTCGTTGTATTTTTGATTTGCATTTCTCTAAAAATAAGTGATGTTGAGCATCTTTGCATGTGCCTATTGGCCATCTGTATGTCTTTTTTGGAGAAATGTTTATTTAGGTCTTCTGCCCATTTTCTGATTGGGTTGTTTTTTTGTTATGGAGTTATATGAGCTGTTTGTATATTTTGGAAATTAAGTCCTTGTTGGTTGCATTGTTTGCAAGTATTTTCTCCCAATCCGTAGGTTGTCTTTGCATTATGTTTACAGTTTCCTTTGCTGTGCAAAAGCTTATAAGTTTAAGTCCCATTTGTTTATTTTTGCCTTTATTTCATTTGCCTTGGGAGACTGACCTAAGAAAACATTGGTATGCTTTATGTCAGAGAATGTTTTGCCTGTGTTCTCTTCTAGGAGTTTTATGGCGTCATGTCTTATATTTTAAGTCTTTAAGCCATTTTAAGTTTTGTTTGTGTGTATAGTGTGAGAGTGTTTTCTAGCTTCAGTGATTTACATGTGGCTGTCAAACTTTCCCAACACCACTTGCTGAAGAGACTGTCTTTTCCCCATTGGATATCCTTACCTCCTTTGTTGAAGATTAATTGACCATAGGTGTGTGGGTTTACTTCTGGGCTCTCTATTCTGTTCCATTGATCCATATGCCTGTTTTTGTGCCAATACCACACCGTTTTGATTACTGTAGCTTTGTAGTATTGTCTGAATTCTGGGAGGGTTATGCCTCCTGCTTTCTTAAAAGATTCACATTTCTGAGTGAGCAAGAACAAAACACAGAGAAGCATTAGGGTTTAAGAATCTCAAAAGCCTGCAGACATATATAAATAGAGTTTAGATTTAAAAATTTTAGATAAATATCTAGGTAGAGAGAGTAAAAGTTAGCTGCTAAAATTCTTTGGGGTCTGGAAATGAAAGACCACTTTCTAAGTAATTCAGCATAGCCATAATTATGGGAAGACTTGGGAATGCACAAAAAATAACCTCAGCTCTTTTATACCTCAAAAGCAAAGCATCCGAGATCTAGGAAACATACCTGCCTTCCAGAACTAATTATTTACCTATGGTAAAAATGAAGAATATGGTAAGCTGGATGGATGGCATAAGGCTGCTTTGTCTAGAAAGTGGAGTAAATGTTCCGGAGGAAGTGGCGCTAGATTAACACCTTTTTTTTTTTTTAATATTTTATTTATTTATTTATTTTTACATTTATTTTTGGCTGTGTTGGGTCTTTGTTTCTGTGCGAGGGCTTCCTCTAGTTGCGGCAAGCGGGGGCCACTCTTCATCGCGGTGCGCGGGCCTCTTCACTATCGCGGCCTCTCTTGTTGTGGAGCACAGGCTCCAGACGCGCAGGCTTAGTAATTGTGGCTCACGGGCCCAGTTGCTCCGCGGCATGTGGTCTTCCCAGACCAGGGCTCGAACCCGTGTCCCCTGCATTAGCAGGCAGATTCTCAACGACTGCGCCACCACGGAAGCCCCCTAGATTAACACCTTTAAAGAAGAAAATGCATGCCTCAATTCTCTGTGAAAGAGATGCCGCTAGGTGTGTGCTTTGAAAAACTGAGCAATCATCCATCCGTGAATCTCATGGGAAAAAAAAAAAAGATTTGCCTCAAGTTTCGAGGTAATTGAATATATGAAATGAAGAATTGAAAAACATTATTTAAATTAAAAGTTCACATATTTTACTGTATTCTGCTATTCCAAAATGTCATTCCCTTCTCAACAACCACGATAGATATAATGTTTGACACAGTGTACAAACAGCCAGAGGGCTATGGCAACACTGGAATTGGTTAAGTCAACCTACCTGAGATAAAATGGATTCAAAGCATCCCTACAGCCAAAAGGTCTAAAAACTGAGCCCCTCTGTCCTTTGGCTCCAAAGACCAGAGACTAAGTTTAGGGTCATACTCTTGAATGAGAAGCTCTGAGCCCTAAGCCTTGCCTCCTGCACACTGGCTACACAGTCTTGGGCAAGTCATTTAGCCTCTCTGTTAATTGATTTTGTTATCTCAAAACAAAAATAATAATACCACAAAATAAGGTTGATAAGAAATATATGTGTAAGTGCTACATGATGCTGTTGAGTATAGAAGACCTAACGTAATTAATATGCTGTTAAAATTATTTTAATATGCCAAAGCAATTCTTGATTTTCCAATGGCTGCCAACCATTACAGTATTAAAAATATATATTCTCTTGTGTAGCACTCAATTATATTTGGGGGCAAGCAATCCAAGAGGTCTGATACTTGAACTTGTGTGTTCAAGCTCTATTACACATGGCATAGCATTCTTCATTACCAAGTTACACAGGATGGAAAGCATACTACATATCAATACTTTATATCTCTTGTCTTATTGATTGCATTTGTAAACAGAAAAACTGAATTATTATTTGGTGGTTCATAACAGCTTATTTGTTTGCTGCTTTTCTTGTTAATACTCCAGTTACACGCAGATTTTGTGCCACACTGGAGCATGATTTAGTACACTCTTTGCAGTTTAGAAGTGCTTAAGCACCCTTCCCTCACATCAGCAAACCCAAGCATAGCTGCCATTTTTCAGACTCAGCCAGAAGAGTGATGAGCTTGCAACAAATAGGATTTAAAAAGCTAGAAGCAGTGAGTATACTCAGCATTACTGCCCTGCATACCCCAAAGGAATGGCAAAATGACCCATGAGCAGGAACTAATGGTTGATGTCTTACGGAGCATAACAGTGATTTTCCAACAGTTGGCCACATGGGTTTGGAGACTATTCTTTGGGAGACATATCATCCATCCACAGAAATTATAATTACTGCATATTCCAGACTGAAATTGTTGGAGCCAGCTTTATTTGTGTATCATTTGTTTTACATTTCCTCTGAGAGTTTATAAAATAGATAACTATTGCAGATAACTGTGCATACACAAACACACCCATGAAGAAAAGAGATTTATAACCATTTTCAGATTCTACTTCCACCCTTGTCAATACATTTATCCATCACTAATAGTTCTCCAATCCCAGGGCCAGAACAAATTTTTGATACTGAATTTAAATTCCATGCATTTTTTTTTTGCTTTTCCAATGGACATTTTTCTGTTGGCATGTATGAAAGTACACACATGTCTTCTGTAATAAGAATGGAAGCAGGAGGATTTGCCAAAGCACTTTTTTCAAAATTGGACACAGTTTTAACAATTCAGAAAATTGCTATTACCAGATTTATGGCTTAACTTCACTGAGGTAAATAAGCGCTTTAATTCCATTTTAACTGGGAAAACATTTGCTAAGCTAGTCTGACACCTCTATGGACATTATCTGCTTCATCTCCTTGAGGCATCTAGGCTACAGTCAAATTTCTCTTTTCTAACATTTAATGCTACATAAAATGATGCTGGTAGTGTTTGTCACTAAGTAGTAATTTTAGAGAAAGTGAAAATCAAGATAATTATAAAATACACTTGAATAATTTCTTTAGGGGAGGGGAAGTAAAGGTTCCTATATACTCTGTTATTTTAGCTGCTATTTTTCTAGCATTTACGTTCTGTTCCCAACCAGCTCAACAATTGGCTTCAGCCTCTCATTGTCACAGAAAAAAAACCCAAAAATAAAAACCATACTAGCCTCTCCCTGTTGAGAATTTTATTTTCTTTTTATACTTAATTTGAAAGATCCAGTCCTCGGAGGCTAAGTAAATATATATATGATTCTAATTCTCACCTAATTGCTACTTTTATGTGGCAGTCTCGATAAATCACAACTTCTAAGTTTCTCTTTTATGAAATGATTTTAGCAACTCTTTTGCCTTATATAGTTATATATCTTGAACACTAACAGATTTGTGAAATATATAATATATACATAGTTGTATATGTATATATAGCTCCACATGTAGCATCAAATTTGTTAACATACATGAATTATTCAAACAATTTTGACTAATGTTACTACTAGCATTGTCTTTAAAATACTTTTCCATTTTGGAAATATTTACAGAATTTTCAGAAAAGATAACAAAGAAGAATTGCATAATTTCAACTGGCTAACCAACACTATCATTTTATGTTTAAAACTCAGATTTCAATATGTCTCTAAACTAAATTTATTCTGATCTACCCCTTCACCCACATTTCCTAGAATTTGAGATCAATTTCAATTCCAAAAGCCTCTCCACCATATCTGGAGGTCTCACAAATATTCCCAAAGTCAGAACTTGGGTCACCAGGAGGGAGCCCATAGAATCAATGGTTCCTGGGAAATTCCCTGGCAGTCCAGTGGTTAGAACTCTGCTTTCACTGCTGAGAGCCTGGGTTCAATCGCTGGTCTGGGAATTAAGATCCCAGAAGCTGTGCCACGTGGCCAAAAATTTTTTATTTCTTTCTTCATTTATTTATTTATTCATTTATTTATAAATAACCTTTGGTAACCGTAAGTTTGTTTTCTATGTCTTTGAGTCTATTTCTGTTTTCTAAATAAGTTCATTTGTATCATTTTTTTAGATTCCACATATAAGTGTTATCATATGATATTTGTCTTTCTCTGACAGTTCATTTAGTATGATAATCTCTAGGTCCATCCATGTTGCTGCAAATGGCATTATTTCATTCTTTTTTATGGTTGAGTAATATTCCATTGTATATATATATACCACATCTTCTTTATCCATTCCTCTGTTGATGGACATTTAGGTTGCTTCCATGTCTTGGCTATTGTAAAGAGTGCTGCTATTAACATCGTGATGCATGTCTCTTTTCGAGTTAGAGTTTTCTCCGGATTCAAAATTATACACAAAATAATAATAAATGTCATCATTTATTGAGTGGTAGCCATTACCATATGTTTTACTAGAAATTTTCAACATATTACCTTATTATTTCTGAAAATTCAGTGATGTAGGTGTTATTATCTCCCTTTTAAAGGTAATAAAGAAACTGAGAAATAGCAATGCTTGGTAAATTACAATTAAGGTACAATGCTTCTCACTTTAGTGTTAAAATATCCTATGATTTAGCACCAAAATGGATATACATTTCTCAGGCAGAGCTGTTTGAAAATCCAAAATTTATTGTCACTCCGTAACAGCTTACTCCTGTTGATGATGATGAAAACATCCTTCTTTTGCACTTTGTAACTGTACTACATATATCATTTCATTACATGCAGCTCTATTCTCTATTTTTCTGTACCAAATAAATGTGTCACTCCTTTACATTTGGGTATCAAATAAACTGCCATTTATAATGGTACTTCCATGTGTGTAAGTCTTGCATTGCCCAACAGATTTTAACTTCAGTGTGGGCAGACTGTTAGCTATGTAGTGAACTCCATAGCATCTAGGACAATGCAGAGTACATAGGTATTCACTGAATACCCAATGTCTCATAAGTTTATTTTTTAAGAATGTTACAAGAGATATGTAATAGGTATGACCAACTGCTCAGTCTTTTAACATGAAAAATTTAGTAACTTTGAAGTATGTTTACTTCATTAATTTCTCTGCCCTTCAGTGGTTAGATCCTTTTTCTGCTTGGAGGTTATGCAAGACTAATGGTAATATTTTTAACATCCATTAGCTTACCAGACAGACTTCGTGAAGATCGTAGAATTATTGATCTAGATGTATTTTTTCTTCCTATTCCCGTAACACACTTCTCCAGCCAAGTGCCAATTTACACAGAATTTGTAAATAAAGAAACTTTATATAAAACAGGCACCAAAAACATTACACTTCTTAGCATCATTGAAAAGAACAAAAACTACCACTTTATAGTTGGAAAAAAACAATACATATTGAAGAGCAATTTATGACTAATAATTTTTAAAAGTCATATAATGTTGGATTAGCTGAACAGAAATAATACTTTTAATGAATATTAAACCCTTGTTCACACATGCTCACATATATAATATAGATATTATTTAAACATGTTCTTTTGGCTGGGGAACCATCAGGCATATTTTTCTCAATTTAAGGAAAGTACAGAGTCAACGAATAATGTTATTAGGGATGAATGTCAACTTCGAATAAATAAGGAGTACAATATGAAGCAATTTATTTCAGTGAGAATAACTCATTTTTGTATGGCTCTGAAATGTCAAAGATTTTCTGATGATGAAGAGGCCCTTTAAGACACTGCTGTCTTTTCTAGAATGTTAAATGCTTGGACATGACCCGAAATAGTCCACATACCTGTAAACTGAGAACAAGATTCATCATATACTAGGAATGCAGAAAAATGAAGTGCAGTTAAGGAAAACACATATGGCATTTCACATGGTAGATCATGAGGCTAAGTTGCTTTTTGTATTCAAACTGCAGATAACAATCCAGAGCTTATAAAATCAAAAGGCCTAAAACAGTAATAAAAGCCACCAAGGATTTCTCAAGCTTCTCCCAATTCTGATATACTGAATCAGTTCAAATGAAGAATATGAATATTTAATTAGTTAATCCTTGAGTCAAATTTCACTTTTATGCAGCTCAAATTCTAAATATAGAAGGGAAAAGGAAAGAAAAGGGGAAAAGCTAAATTTTAATTCAACAGACAGGATGCACATTTAAAGAACTCACTGAAGTGATAAGTAACTTTATAGATTATTCATATGTAAAAATAAGGCATTTATGCATAAACAAATATATACAAGTACACACAGAGAGTCTCTCCCTCTCTTCCTCTGTCTCTGTCTGTCTGTCTGTCTGTCTGTGTGTCTCTCTCTTCCTCTTTTTCTAATTAGCTATATGATGAATCTTAGGACTATTTGAACTATAGCTTTCAGGCAAACAGATTCAAGTACAAAGCATTACTGCCTCAACCTCAGAACATCTATTTCAGTTGCTCACATATTTTTCTCTATTGTCTGTTTTGGGGACTAGGTTATAGAGGGTTGAGTTTGGTAGAAATATGAACTGCAGATAAAGCTTTACTACTATAAACTACCTTTGGTGTATCAATTACCAGAACTGAAATACAAGCTTACTCTTTCTATCTTCCTACAAAAGGCCCTTTACAAAATTAAACTGGACCTGACAATAATTTACCATATCTTCATGGATGTAATTAAATGTACAAGAGAGAAAAATCCCTTCTTGAAGAATTAGATTGCTTATTTCACTTTTTAAAGGAATTTTAGAAGATATTGATAATTTATCCTAAAAGTCTGCTTGAAATATTTTGTTCTATTTAATGATAAGAAATTACCTATATGTCTTTCTTACTCCCCACTTTATGAATTAGTTCAAATAGAAATTACATGACATATCAAAAGATTCATTCAAATCTTAGTCTATTACCTTTATGATTTCTATTTTTTAATAAAAACAATATAATAATTTTACATGTTGAGCATTACTCAATATAGAATTACTTAATTATTCTGCAGATCTATGAAGAACGAAACATTTATTCTTTGGGGAGCTATAAAGAAGGAAACATTTATTCTAGAAAAGTAGAATAAACCTCCACAATTCTTTTCCTTAAACATCCACTTACTATGACTTTTGAATTCTACCCCACAATTTCCTCTCAAATTAACTTTCTCCTACATTTCTTGCACTTGTCCATTCATAGAATACTTTTTCAGCGTCCCCCGTGTTTCAAGTGCTAGCCTATTCTCTAGGACCACAGAGATTAAAACAAGTGATAGACCTCACTCCCAAAGAACTTCCAGCATCTGTAGGAGACATTCAAGAACTGGCAATAACAACATAATTGAGAAAGTGTCCATGGTAGAGGCTCACAGTCACAAAATTTCTGAAGGCACCTGTCTTGATCCAAGAAAGTTAGAAAAGTCTTTGAAGAAAAGGTAAAATTTGATCTCTTTAATAAGTATTATTTAAGAAGGTTGACAAGGCATGTAAAGATGTTCCAGGTAAAGGAAATACTAGCTGAAATGACTCAAAGGTACAAGGGAGCACACCTCACTCAGGAAACTGCAAGAATTTCTGTAAAGCTGGTTAAGAAACTGTAGCAAGAGATTAAAATGAAAATGTATAAAGAGGACTGATCCTAAGGGTTCTTATAAGCATATCTAAAAAGTTCGGGCTTTTGCCTGAATGCAAAAGGGAGCCACTGAACGATTTTAAGGTTTACATTTTACAGCTGTGTGGTGGATTATCAGATAGATCGGAGTCAGAGAAATCAATTAAAAGGCTATTCTAGCGATATTAATTTGTCCAATCCAAGAGCATGGGCTATCTTTCCATTTCTTTGAATCATCTTCAGTTTCCTTTATTAATGTTTTATAGTTCTCAGCATATAAGTCTTTCACCTCCTTGGTCAGGTTTATTCCTAAGTATGTTATTTTTTTGGATGTGATTGTAAAAGGGATTTTTTCTTTTACAGTCCCTTTCTGACATTTCATTTGTTAGTGTGAAGAAGTGCAACCGATTTTTGTATGTTAATCTTGTATCCTGCTACTCTGCTGAATTCATTTATCAGTTCTAGTAGTTTTTGTATGGAGTCTTTAGGGTTTTCTATATATAATATCATGTCATCTGCATATAATGACGATTTTACCACTTCCCTTCCAATTTGGATACCTTTTCTTTCTTTTTCTTGTCTGACTTCTGTGGCTAGGACTTCCAACACTATCTTGAATAGAAGTGGTGAGAGGGGGTATCCTTGTCTTGTTCCAAATCCTAGTATCCTAGGTAAGAAATAAGGCAGGCTCAGCTAATGAAATCCAGTTGCAATGTGGAACAGAAGATAGATTTGAAACATATTTAGAAAATAGAGAAGACAGTACTTGGTGATAAACTGAATGACATAAGGGAAAAAGAAGAGTTTAGGGTGAGCCCAAGTTTCTATTTTAGGGAACTGGATGAATGTGGTATGATAAGATAGTAAATACAGGGTTTGGAAGTGAAATGTGCATTTGGGTTGAAATGTGGTGAGTGAGTACGGTTTTGACATGTTGTTGGATCTCAAACAGTTTTGATATAACTAGGTTAAAATGTTGATTAGATAGCTGGAAATATGAGTCCGGATCTCAAGACACAAACGTTGGCCAGAGAGAGAACATAGATGATAGATAAAAAAAATTTTTTTGGTGGGTAAAATCTCAGGGAGCATGTTCTGTGTGAAGGAACAGACGGCCACTATCAAATTATATTCTCATATATTAAATTGATTTTTATAACATTTCTTGAGAGAAGGGCAGAGAGAGAATAATGATCCAAGCATGAGTAAGACTGAGTTTCCTATCGAGGCTTTCAGAGTGCATAGATAGAGTCACTGGATCAACCCCAGAGGGAAGAGTTTTAATTTCCACCCCTGTTAAGGCTGTACCTAAGCTCGTCCTCCCAGGTGTTCAATGAAGGACTCAGTTTTTGTCTTTTTATGTATGATCTGCATTATCTACCTGCTGTTTTTGTCCTGTTTGTGGAAACAGAAATGAAGCAGAATGAGGAAATAACTTGTTGAAACTCACCTAATATATTCAGATGAAAGCCAGGCCTAAAAAAGAAATGTGATTGACATTGTTCTCTAGTGATCCCGTATTAGAGTTATTCCATTTATCATTCGTGTGAGAAAATGAAATGAGTAAATCAGAATAAATACTAAGTGAATATCAGGAGGTATATTTTAAAGGCCCTTGAGAATGTGTCTTGGTTACCTTTGGCTAAAATAGATAATAGTGGCAAAGTCATTGCTATGTGGTCACCAACTCATTCCCTTGCTTCCCACCCAACCCTCGCCAAAAGACAAAACAAAACAAAGCAAAACAAGCTGACGTACAATTCCCAGCTTCTGCAGTTAGATGCTTGAACTTTGGCTAATGCAGTGTGGATGAAAGTGATGCACCTCCCTTCAACCAGGATTAGTTTCCTGTTGCTGCATAGGAAATTGTCACAAACTAGGCAGCTTTAAGTAAAACAGATTCATTATTTTACTGTTGCTGTTGGGGCATGGCATGACTCGATTCCCTGCTCATTATCTGATTGGGTGTGGGAGTGACAGCAGCACTCATCTGGGGCTGGAGGAGCTCTTCCAAGTTAATGGTTGTTGGCAGACTTCATTTCCTTGCAGCTGTAGGACTGATATCCCCGTTTTCCTACTAGCTGTCTGTCCACTGGGAACTGCCCTCAGGTCCTTGTCATTGGCCCCTCCATCCTTAAAGCCCGCAATGGAAAATTTGTTCTGCATCAACTCCCCCTCATTTTGAGTCTCTGGTTACCACTGTCTCTGATCACTAGACCCAGGTTTCCTGTAATTAGATCCATCCCATCCCGGTGATTTTCCTTTTTAAAAATCAACTCTGTCCTATAGGATAACCTAGTCAAAGGAGCAAAATCCCTCATCTTCACAGGATGTGGATACTAGGGAGCAGAGAATCCTCAGGACCATCTTAGAATTCTGCCTACCACTCTGGCTAACACACAAAATATCCAGTGAGACCTTCTACTCTCCTGTTTGCTGCCAGATGCAGAGAGCCAGTTGAGGACTCTGAGGCCATGAAAGATGAGGGGCCACCAGGTGGAAGGGGCATAGATCCTGGAATGAGCATCAACACCACCTACTTCCTCTTCCCCCACTTTCTCGCATTACCCTGGAAAGTGAGCAAGAAACAAATCTTTATTGCATTAGATTTTTGGAGCTCTTGGTTCCAGTTGATAACCTATTTTGGTTAATGCAGAAATTGGTACCAAAGAATAATAGGATAATATTGTGATATATTAAGAACTTGCTGTTTTCCAGCTTTTTATCTATTCCTTCCTTTCCCTAATAATTCAGGTAGCATATCTCGCTTTCTGTGTGTGGTGGGCTTGAGCAAAAATCTATGTTTTGAGCCACTAAGTAGATTTTGTAAATCTTACTAAACAAAGACACCAATTTGAAAGCTAATGTGCTTTTGATGTGCAATGTGCAGGCTTTATTGAGAAAGAAATCCTTCTCTTGGAGTTATAAAAAACTAGTCTGCATATCAAGAGCAAAGTTGTGAGGTTCAGGATATAGACTACATACAATGTATCACAGATTAGTGGAAAATGCATATTAATATGCAATAGTTTACTTGCCTGAAAGGAGAAAAAGCATGATTACTGAAGGAAGGAGGAGGATGGAGGGGTTGTAATGAGATATCCCCTTGGTCTAGGAGAAGTGGAGAGACCCACATTCCTGGGTGAACTTCAAGCCACATAGAGAAGCCCCTTGTGCATTTAGAGGTTGAAATAGTGGAAGAACTACAGCTGATGGAGGTGCTCAGGTGCATCCACCAGACTCAGTGCTGGTAAAGGGTTCCAAAGTATTCTCCAAAGTAATGAATGGGCTGACAAATCTGAAGGGGCTGAGGGCCAGGACAAGGATCTCATAGCAGGTGTGAACTTGTCCACTAGAGGCTGAGGCTGGGCCAGTGAGAACAGAGGCCGATGCAAGGCAAGGTAGGTGATAACCCTGAGGACGCTGCTGAAAATGCAGGATGACACTCAGTGCAGACAACACTCCTCTGATATTAGAAAGATATATTCTACGACTCCCCTCCCTCCGTATTGCAAGTAGATTACTTTCAGGGAGAAGGGGAGAAAATGAAGAGAGAGAAGGAGAATAAATTAGTTTGGATTCTTAATAAAAGGGACTGGGTTTATTGACTGGCAATATTAGGCTTTCCACCACCAGCTGAAATAGAAGCCCAAACTGAAGTTACTTGGAGAAATATGCAAAATCACATCTATGAAGATAAAACATCTTCCCCTCAATCACTTAAAGGAATACTTTCTAACTTAGATTTCAACAGCAGCTGATACTAAAAAGGTAAGAAAAAACAACAACACAAGACTTCCCAAATAAAAACCTACTTAACTTCATGAGGAAAGGAGGCCAGCTAAGGCATACTCTCTTCACATCTTACTGGCTGCTGCTTCTTTTTTCTTTTTTTTTTTTTTTTTTTTGCCTAACTCTTAAAAGTTCCCTTGAATTTTATCCTCTGCCATCTATGTTTTATATTCCAAATAACACCCTAAAGAAGGCTCATCCACACCCATGTTATGCATAGTTGACTACCAAATCTCTGGCTTCAGCACTGATCTTGCTTCTGAGTTCCATACCTACATCTTCAAATTCTTACAGGTTTGCATTATTGACCTCTATATAGTGGGGAGCTCCAAGTCAACATGTGCCCCTTCTTTCATCTGCAACTCCTCTTGCTTTTTCTACCTTGATCACTGAAATTAAAAAAAAAAAAAATCTGAACATTGTCTGAGATTTCTATTCCATCTTCTCCAACTACACTTACTTGTATGAATTCTACTTCCTGCATCTCTCACTTCTGCCTCTTAATCTCACTCCTCATTGCCTTTGTCTGATATTAGACTTCAGTGATTTCTTTGCAGGATTATGGCAATATCTTTGGAATGGCCTCTCTGCATCAGGTTTGGCTACCCTACTCCCCAAACTATATACCCAGTTCCACCCAGTTCATTCTCCATATTTTTTAGAGTGGTATTCCTAAAAGACAATCTAACCATATTACTTTTCTACTTAAACTGTTCAGAGGCTCTCCTTCAGGATAAACTCCATGATATACTAGGCTTTTCATGATCTGTCACTTGCCTACATTTAAACCTCATCCTCCTTTTCTCAGTATTATGAATTACAAAGAGTTCCTTGGATGTGCTTTGTTCGTTCAGCCCTCTGTATTTGTTAACAGGAAATATAGTACCTACATTCTTGAAATCCCTTTTCCTAATAATTTTTGTCAAATATATTAACTCCCATTTGTCTTTCAAGATTCACTTCAAGCTTTACATCCTCCTGATTTTTCTCCCCCAAATCATCATTTAGATTGAAGGTCTCAAAATCATTTTCTCTCTCACTCAGCCCCCACCAAGAAGAACATGTGGTGATTATCTGTTACTTGCCTTTATAACTCGTGTTGAAATAATTGTTTTTCCAATTCTATAAATGGAATTGGTAGTATACCTCTCATGACATTCTATAATCATCCAAACAAAATCCATTTTTTGTTTCTTTTAAAGTTATTTTTTTCCTGGGACTTCCCTGGCGGTCCAGTGGTTAAGACTCTGAGCTTCCACTGCAGAGGGCACAGGTTCAATCCCTGGTCGGGGAACTAGGGTCCCTCATGCCGTGCAGTGCGGCCAACAAAAAAAAAAAAAATTTTTTTTTTCTGTCATCTTCATCTCACTTCAGCTCCCTTCTCATCAGTTACCTTTTTTATCGCTTTTTCAAATATGTATATCATATCTAATTGTCTCATTTGAAAAGTTATATTGTTGCAGAGACATGTAAATGTTTGGGCCCCCTTTCTATATATAGGATACTATTTTAAATATCATTGTTTCTTAATATTTTCATGAAACTTATTTTTGAGCTCTATCCATGTTGCTATATTTAAATCTAGTTCTCGTTTTGGAATACTGAATGGCATTCCTTATATGCATATAACATATTTTGACTACGGTATGGTATTCTATTATATGCGTATCCTGCATTTTAACTGCTGTATCTTCCCAGCAATGGTCAACTAGGTTGCGTCCATTTACTCTCCTCCAAACAGTAGTACCAGGAATGTCTTCATACCTCTTTACCAGTGTGAGGTTTACTCTGAAATACCTTGAGTAGAATTGGTTACGTCTTAGGGAATATGCATACCCTATTTTATAGAGTATTTCCTGATTCCTTTTTAGAAGGAATCCTCCAATTTACATTCCCAGCAACAGTGCAGAAGTGTCTTTATATACCCATGTTAAAATTCCATGTAAATTAGATATTTGAATAATGTAAATAATTTCTCCCACTTCTACATTCTTTAGTTTTTTTCTTTGGTATCTCTCATGGAACAAAAATCTTCCATTTTGATAAAATCATATGGTTCAGTTTTTTTCTTTGGTGTTTGTGCTTTTTGGAGTCTTGTTTAAAATCTCCTTTTTAACCCTCAGATGACAAAAATATTATTTTCTTTATTTTGGTGACTCCTATTATCCAGTTGTTGACAATTCTGCCTATATCCATTTTTACTCATTTATTTTTCTTCTATCCTTCTCCCATGTCATCCCAAATTAATCTCTTCCAGTGCCTTCTTGAAGAGTCTCCTACCCAGTCTTCACCTTACTAATTCAGTTTCCTACAGTATATATTTTGTCATTCAACCCACTCCTTTTCCTTTCTTATTTCCTCATTTCAGATTTTTCTCCCCATACCTGCACAGTTTCTTTAAAATATCTGTTTTGTTTCATGTTTAATATTTTCCTTATATGTAGAATATATTTATAATGTGCACTTTAAATGTTTGTTCTTTCTGTTGCATTAGTTCTGCTTTTTCAGGTAACAGTTTTTCCATTAGTGATTTTTACTGCATAGTGTTTGAGCTCCTCAGTAACTGGAAAATCACATTTTATTGGATCTGTCTATTGCTTTGACTAATATTTGTTACTGAAGAGGAGGTTTAGAAACCTGGGCTCTAACTTGTGCTCCCCTTTGTTTAGGAGTGGAGATTTCAGTATGACATTCTGCCCCTTCCATCCCTGTCCTATTTCTAGGAAACTTCTAGTGACTCTGCTCCTGTCAATGCTTTTGGCCTGGACCCTTATTTCTGTTCTGATTAGCTCTTGCAGTGGGGATAAGGGTGGAGGTGCAGGAATGATCAGAACCTCCCCAGGCTGTGTACACTCACTAATAGGGCATCTCTACCACAGCCAGACTTGTTACTCCTTGTTACTCCACTGCATGTTGCTGACAATGGGGCTGGTGCTGCTGTATTCCTGCCCCATGGAAGTGAAGGCTGAGGGAGAGAAAGGGGCACAAATAGGAAATCTAACCCAGTCTGTGCCTCATTTGAGGATCCTGCCCTTCTCTAATTTGCAAACTTCCCTATCTCCCACTACCCTGGTTCCATCAAGATCCAACCATCTTTCATCTTTTCAAAGATTTTCTAGTTTTCTATGAGTGGTTGAATGGGGGTTTTCCTGGCTGTTGTTCTACATTGTCTAGGGAGCACCACTCATATTGTATTTTAAACTCCAATGAGGTGCCATTCACTGAGAATACAGTGTGAATAGTGACTTTCACGATCGTGCAATGATGGACTTAGAATTCATTAACCGTCCTAACTCTCCTATGGCTGATTCTATGGAGGAATATAGGAGCTTGTGGTAGTTCACCGTGTTGTCTAGAAGCAGAAGAAACCATCAGGTGTTTTTTGTTTGTTTGTTTGTTTTAAATACGGTATCTCTTAACTTACTAACAGTTCATTTAAAATGAAGATTGTTTCAAGTACCACTCTGTACCCAGCATGAGATTCAGCTCCTGGTTCATAATGAAATTTAGGGAAAAGGTTAAATCAATTTGTTAAATGAAACAGGAAGGAAAGGAAGGGGAATTTACTTGAGAGACATCAGAGAGATAAACAGAGATAAAGGCAGAGAGAGACAGAGAAAATAAAGAAGGAAATACAGGTAGAAAGTAATTGAAAATTTCCAGGTGAATAACACTGTTGATAAGTTATACTCCTGGCTTTACTACCATTCCAAGAACCTTGTAAGATGTCATTATTTTTCAAATACAATCACAGGGCCTGTGTTTTGCATATCATTATCTAATTGCAAAGGACCAATAAAATCACAACTTGTCTCATTACTGACTTATGAGAGGGTTTAAAAATAAGACTCAGATTGTCAAAAGCTATTGGCTTTAGCATGAATGTACACACAGATGTTTCCTCAGAACAATTTAATTAATTCAGGGATGTGCACATCAGTGAAAAAGCTTACTAAAAATTAAATTTGTACTTCTTTATTGTAAAAATTACAAAAATCAAAAGCTTTGTCTGTCTGTGGTAAATTCAGGCTATAAATATGACCTCCCAGCCATCATCACCCATGCTCTGAATCCATAACCATACAGAGACCATAATTTAGAGGATTATTGACAAAGTCAACTTCTTGTCACAGAACATCAATGCAGTTGGTGGTTAGCATGTACATTTTGATTCTTCAGGTTTATAAACTTGTCCTACTGGATTTCTGATCACTCTTGGACATGATTATATGTAAATGTCTGTCAGAGGTATTCCATTAGGACCATCTTGAGTTGAAACTCAAAGCATAAGTAGATTTTTTTTGGCTTTTTTCATAAGAAACCATGGATTTTTAACTGAAACCTTGGATTAATTTTAGTGGCATAAGGAAAAAATGCACCAGAACACATCCAGGGAAGTTTTAGTTCCAATACAACCTAGTTATAAGGAAGCTTTATCTAGAACATGGGCTCCAGGGAAAGTATGGCAGGTAGCAGTGTACACAGTTCAAGTCAGAGTTCATGGATATAAATGGCTTCACCAGACTACAAGAAGACAATTTGGATCACAGCATTTAACAGGAGAGTAGAGAAAGGAGGGGGGAGGGATCATAGAGTTGCATCTATTCTAAGTATCCAATACTTTTGAATCAGGGAAAAAAATAGAATAAAAGCTACCAGTGGTTAAAAATCCACCTGCCAATGCAGGGGACACGGGTTCCATCCCTGGCCCGGGAAGATCCCACATGCTGTGGAGCAACTAAGCCAATGCGCCACAACTACTGAGCCTGCGCTCTAGAGCCTGTGAGCCACAACTACTGAGCCTGTGTGACACAACTACCGAATCCCGCATGCCTAGAGCCCGTGCTCTGCAACAAGAGAAGCCACCACAATGAGAAGCCCGCACACCGCAACGAAGAGTAGCCCCCGCTTCCCGCAACTAGAGAAAGCCCGCACACAGCAACACAGCCAAAAATAAAAAAAATAATAAGAAATAAATTTAAAAAAAAAAAAACTACCAGTGGGGAGAAGGAAAAACTTCTCTAAATTAAACATTAGTTGGAGTTAAGTAATGGGAGAAAATAATTTTGTGGCTTTAAAGAGTATCTAATTTTGCTCTTTATTTTATAAGCTATTGGTCATTTCTTATTATTTTTTTAATATGATATTCTCTTATATCCATTTTTTTTTTCCTGTAAGAAAGGAGTATAACCAGACTATATTTTAGTCAGTTTTCAGACAGAGTTAATGTTTTTGTTCTTATCTGACAAATGCATTCACTGAAGTTGTGGTTTGTATTTCAGGTAAATATAGTACAAAGACCTAGGAAAGCAATGTCAGTATTAATCAATTTTCTGTTCTGTGTTAAGTTGGAATAAAACATTCCTGAGTGACATGACAAACCCACACTTTATAAAAAGGAGACAAGATCCAGAGAGTTTTTGGTTTTTCTCCTCAAATCTTGTCAGATATGTCCAGCTAAAAAGCCTTTCTTTAAACTAAAATATGGGATCTTAATACATATTTTTAAATTCTGATAGTTTCATCAAAACATGATTTCCTTCTTTCCTTCCTTCATTGAGCGGGTCTCAGGCAGTTGCTTTCTTTAAGTTTGTTTCTCTTTGATTTAATGACAAATGATTTTCATCATGTTGTGCTCATAGTTTTCTTTAAAAGCAAATAATTGACTACATGCTGTAAGTGATAATCTCACAATATAAAATCCAGTCTTCACAAAATATTTGACATGTACAGCCCTCAGAATGGAAGACCTTTTCTTTCCAAAGTTTTCCAACTATGCCATATTAGTATGTATATTAATATATGTATATCGATATCATTTTATCTTTTTAAGTCCTCTTAGTTGTAATGCAAAGTAATAAGCACCATATAACAAACATAAAATACTGGCTAAAAATGAAAGAGACTATAAAGAAGTTAAATAATTTATCACAATTTAATTCTCATAAACAACTTTATGTGAGATTTTAAGCTCGGGTTGAAAAAAGAACTTTAGGTAGAAAAGTTTGGGAACCTAGAAATATACCCTCTTATTGTGTGTGTGAGTATCTGTGTATAAGTTAATATCTATAAAGACATCATGGTTTATATATAAAAATATTAAAGGCTTATATGAGTATTATTGAATTTGAGATTACTAAATATGCTCTTGAAATAATGTGAACCCAGGAGGGATTGTGAAAATTACAACCACATTTGCATAATGTAGAAAATATTTTCATGTAATTATATAATTGATGTTTTAATTTTTTAAAATACATTACATTATGAATATAAATATTTCTAACACAAATAGCAAATAAAATTTGGAAAATGACCATATAAAACAGAAGTCACTGTTATATGTCTTATTCATGTTGAACACATAGGATTAATTTTTAAAAAATAGAAAAAGAGTCGAGATATATTTTTTTTTATTGAAATGAACAATACAAAAATTGAAAATTAATCACCTAATTGTGATTAAAACAACATTATTATAAGGATGATGTGTCTATCAGTTGTTTCTGTTTTTCTTGTTTTATTTTTAATGATTAAATAAATATTCATGTTTATTATAGGGTGATAAGACACTTCAACAGTCCTGGAGGGATTATGACTTGTGATACAATTTTTGGAAAACAATCAAGAGTCTCAAAAATGTTCACACATTTTTTTACTCTTAATTGAAGTATAGCTGATTTACAGTGTTTCATATATACAGCAAAGTGATTCAGATATATACATAATTTTTTTTTCTTCCTCAGATTCTTTTCTGTTATAGGTTATTATAAGATATTGAATGTAGTCCCCTGTGCTAAACAGTAGGTCTTTTTAAAATCTATTTTATGTATAGTAGTATGTATCTCTTAATCCCCAATTCCCAATTTATCCCTCCCCCCATCCTTTCACCTTTGGCAAGCATAAGTATCTTTTCTATATCTGTAAGCCTATTTGTTTTGTAAATAAGTTCATTTGTATCATTTTTTTAGATTCCACATATAAGTGATACTAAGTGATACTTGTCTTTCTCTGACTTACTTCACTTAGTAAGATAAACTCTAGGTCCATCCATGTTGCTGCAAATTACATTATTTCATTCTTTTTTATAGCTGAGTAATATTCCCGGGGGGGGGAAATATATATATATATATATATATATATATATATACACACACACACACACACACACACACACACACACACATACCACATCTTCTTTATACATTCATCTGGCAATGGACATTTAGGTTGCTTCCATGTCTTGGCTATTGTAAATAGTGCTGCTATGAACATTAGGGGTGCATGTATCTTTTCAAATCAGTGTTTTCATCTTTTCTGGATATATGCCCAGGAGTAGGATTGCTGGATCATATGGTAACTCTATTTTTACTTTTTTAAGGACCCTCCATACTGTTCTCAATAGCAGCTGCACCAATTTACAGTCTCACCAAAAGTGTAAAAGAGGAAAAGTTTCCCCTTTCCACACACCCTCTCCAGCATTTATTATTTGTAGATTTTTTGATGTTGGCCATTCTGACCAGTGTGAGGTGATACCTCATTGTAGTTTTGATTTACATTTCTCTAATAATTAGCAACATTAAGCATCTTTTCATGTGCCTGCTGGCCACCTGTATATGTTCTTCAGAGAAATGTCTATTTAGGTCTTCTACCCTTTTTTTTTTTTTTTTTCCTACTCATTTGTTGATTTGTTTGTATATTTTGGAAATTAAGACCTTGTCAGTTGCATTGTTTGCAAATATTTTCTCACAGTCTGTAGGTTTTTTCATTTGGCTTATGGTTTCCTTTGCTGTGCAAGAACTCATACATTTGATTAGGACCCCTTTGTTTATGTTTGCTTTTATTTCTATTGTCTTGGGAGACTGACCTAAGAAAACATGGGTATAATTTATGTCAGAGAGTGTTTTGCCTATGTTCTCTTCTAGGAGTTTTATGGTGTCATGTCTTATATATAAGTCTTTAAGCCATTTTGAGTTTATTTTTGTGTATAGTGTGAGGGTGTGTTCTAACTTCATTGATTTGAATGTGACTGTCCAACTTTCCCAATACTACTTGCTGAAGAGACTTTTTCCCATTGTATATTCTTGCCTCCTTTGTCCAAGATTAATTGACCCTAGGTGTGTGGGTTTATTTCTGGGCTCTCTATTCTGCTCCATTGACACATATGTCTATTTTTATGCCAATACCACACTGTTTTGATTACTGTAGCTTTGTAGTATTATCTGAAGTCTGAAAGGGTTATGCCTCCACCTTTGTTCTTTTTCCTCAGGATTGCTTTGACAATTCTGGGTCTTTTATGGTTCCATATAAATTTTAGGATTATATGTTCTAGTACTGTGAAAAATGTCATAGGTAATTTGATAGGGATCGCATTAAATCTATAGATTGCTTTGAGTAGTATGGCCATTTTAACAATATTAACTCTTCAATTCAAGAGCATGGGATATCTTCCATTTCTTTGAATCATTTTCAATTCAATTCCTTTATCACTGTTTAATTCTTCTCAGCATATAAGTCTTTCACCTCCTTGGTCA
Source organism: Balaenoptera acutorostrata (assembly GCF_949987535.1). Lineage (NCBI taxonomy): Eukaryota > Metazoa > Chordata > Mammalia > Artiodactyla > Balaenopteridae > Balaenoptera > Balaenoptera acutorostrata. The sequence goes on from NC_080077.1 coordinate 48,307,390, forward strand.
GGTTTATTCCTAAGTATTTTATATTTTTATGAGATTTTTATAGGGATTGGCTTTCTTTTTTTTACTTTCCATTTCTGATATTTTGTTAGTGTAAAGAAATTCAACTGATTTTTTTATGTTAATCTTGTATCCTGCTACCTAGCTGTGTTCATTTATCAGTCCTAGTCGTTTTTGTGTGGAGTCTTCAGGGTTTTCTATATACAGTATCATATCATCTGCATATAATGACTGTTTTACCTCTTCCCTTCCAATTTGGATACCTTTTATTTCTTTTTCTTGTCTGATTGCTTTGGCTAGGACTTCCAATACTATGTTGAACAGACGTGGTTAGAGTGGGCATCCTTGTCTTGTTCTAGATTTTAGCATAAAGGCTTTCAGCTTTTCACCACTGAGTATTCTGTTGGCTGTGGGTTTGTAATAAATAATATCTTTTATTATGTTGAGATATGTTCTCTCTCTACCCACTTTGGTAAGAGTTTTTATCATGAATGGATGTTGAATTTTATCAAATGCTTTTTTGGCATCTATTGAGATGATCATGTGGTATTTGTCTTATCTTTTGTTGATGTGGTGTATCACATTGATTTGCATATGTTGAACCATCCTTGTGACCCTGGGATGAAACCAACTTGATCATGGTGTATGATCTTTTTTTAAAAAATTTATTTAATTTATTTATTTTTGGCTGCATCGAGTCTTCATTGCTGTGCACAGGCTTTCTCTAGTTGCAGCGAGTGGGGGCTACCCTTCATTGCGGTGCGCAGGCTTCTCATTGTGGTGGCTTCTCTTGTTGTGGAGCATGGGCTCTAGGTGTGGGGGCTTCAGTAGTTGTGGCACACGGGCTCAGTAGTTGTGGCTCGTGGGCTCTAGAGTGCAGGTTCAGTAGTTGTGGTGCACGGGCTTAGTTGCTCTGCTGCATGTGGGATCTTCCTGGACCAGGGCTTGAACCCGTGTCTGCTGCATTGGCAGGTGGATTCTTAACCACTGCGCCACCAGGGAAGTCCCTGGTGTATGATCTTTGTGCTGTTGGATTTAGTTTGCTAATATTTTGTTGAGAAGTTTTGTATCTATATTTATCAAAGATATCGGCCTGTATTTTCTTTTTTGTTAGTGTCTTTGGTTTTGGTAGCAGGGTGATCGTGGCTTCATATAATGACTTTGAGAGTGTTCCCTTCTCTTCAGTCTTTTGGAAGAGTTTGAGAAGAATCAGTATAAGTTCTTCTTTGTATGTTCGGTATAATTCCCAGGGAAGACATCCAGTCCTGGAATTTTGTTTGCAGGCAGTTTTTTGTTTGTTTTGTTACAGATTCTATATCACTTCTGGTGATCAGTCTGTTCAAATTATCTATTTCTTCTTGATTCAGTTTTGGTGGGCTGTTTGTTTCTAGAAACTTGTCCATTTCTTCTAGGTTGTCCAATTTGTTGGCATGTAATTGTTCATAGTATGCTCTTATGGCTTTTTGTATTTCTGTGTTATCAGTTGTGATTTCTCCTCTTTAATTTCTTATTTCATTTATTTGGGTTTTCTCTCTTTTCTTTTTGGTGAGCCTGTCCAGAGATTTGTCAATTTGTTTACCCTTTCAAAGAACCAGCTCTTGGTTTTATTGATTTTATCTATTATTTTTTTAATCTCTGTTTTATTTATTTCCTTTCTGATCTTTATTATTTCCTTCCTTCTGCTGACTTTAGGTTTTGTTTGTTCTTCTTTTTCTAATTCTTTTAGGTGGTAGGTTAGGTTGTTTGAGATTTTTCTTGTTTTATTGAGCAAGGCCTGTATCACTATGAATGTCCCTCTTAGGACTGCTTTTGCTGTATCCCACAGATTTTGTGGGTTGTGTTTTTATTGTCATTTGTCTCAAGGTATTTTTTAAATTTCCTCTTTGATTTCATTGTTGACCCATTAGTTTTTTAGTAGTGTGCTGTGTAGTCTCCATGTAATCATTTTTTTCTCATTTCTGTTCCTGTGGTTGATTTCTAGTTTCATGTCATTGTGGTCAGAAAAGATGCTTGAAATAATTTATATCCTCTTAAATTTGTTGCGGGTTATTTTGTGTCCTAGTATATGGCCTATGGTAGAAAATGTTCCATGTGCACTTGAAAAGAATATGCATTCTGAATTTTGGTTTTTTTTTTTTTTTTTTTGGATGTAATGTCCTGAAAATATCAATTAAATCTAAGTGTTCTATTGTATCATTTATGATCTCTGTTGCCTTACTGATTTTCTGTCTGGAAGATCTGTCCACTGACGCCAGTGGGGTATTAAATCCTCCTACTATTATTGAATTCCCATCAGTTTCTCCCTTTATGTCTGTGTTGTTTTATGTATTTAGGTGTGCCTATATTGGGTGCATATATGTTAATGAGTATAATATCTTTTTACCATTATATAGTGTCCTTTTTAATCTTTCTTTATGGCCTTTGTTTTAAAGTCTATTTTGTCTGATATGAGTATTTCTACCCCCATTTTATTCTCATTTCTGTTTGCATGAAATCTTTCTCCATCCCCTCACTTTGAATCTATGTGTGTCCTTCACCTTAAAGTGGGTCTCTTGTAGGAAGCATATTGTAGGCTCTTGTTTTATTATCCAATCTGCCACTCTACATCTTTTGATTGGAGAATTTAGTCCATTGACATTTAAGGTAATTATTGATAGATATGTATTTATGGCCATTTTAAACATTGTTTTCCAGTTGATTTTGTATTTCTTCTTCCTTTCTTTTTGTCTCTCCTTTTGTGGTTTGATGGTTTTCTTTTGCATTATGCTTGGGTTCTCTTCTTTTTGGTTTTTGTGAATCCATTGTATGTTTTTCATTTGTGGTTACCCTTGTTTTCAAGTATGTTAACCCATTACTATACTTACTTGCTTTAGACTGGTAGTCATATAGGCTCAGACATATTCTTAAAAAAAAAAAATCTACATTTTCTTACTCCCCCACACATACTTTATGATTTTGATGTCCTCTGTTACATCTTCATGTTTACCCTTTTGCTGTTCATTGTAGTTATAACCACTTACGCAAATTTTTTTTGATTTCTTAAAAACTCTATGTATTGGCTTATTTAAGTGATTTACTTTCCTATTTTGATTTTCTCTTTTATATAGTTTCTTGATTCTTTTCTATTTAGAGAAGACCTTTCAATATTCCTTTTAGGATAGGTTTAGTATTGCTGCATTCTTTTGCTTGTCTGATAAATTCTTTATCTCTCCTTCTATTCTAAATGATAATCTTACTGGGTAGAGTATCCTAGGTTGCAGGTTTTTCCCTTTCAGGACTTTGAATATATCTATCTTGCTACTCCCTTGTGGCCTGCAGTGTTTCTGTAGAGAAATAAGCTGATAGCCATATGGGGTTTGCTTTTAACTAACTCTTTGTTTTCCTCTTACAGTTTTTAGAATCATCTCTTTACCTTTAACATTTGCCATTTTAATTATAAAGTATCTTGATGTGAGTTTGTATGGGTTCATCTTGTTTGGGACCCTTTGTGCTTCCTGTACCTGTGTATCTTTTTCCTTCTATAGGTTTGGGAAGTTTTCAGCCATAATTTCTTCAAATACATTTTCAATCCACTTTTCTCTTTCTTCTCCTTCTGGGATCCCTATTATGTGTAGATTGGCATGTTTTATATTGTCCCATAGGTCTCATGTTGCTTTAATTTTTTTCATTTGGCTTTCTGTCTGCTGTTCTGATTTTGTGACTCTATCTTCCAGATCACTTATTCATTCTTCTGCATTATTTAGTTTGCTATTTATTGCCTTTAGCTCAGCTTTTGTCTCTGGAAATGGGTTTTCTAATTTTAATTATTTCCTCTTTATAGTTTTTATTTCCTTGTTACAGTGAGCTGCATTTCTATAGAAAGCCTTTCTTAATTCCTTCAGTATTTTTATTACCTCATTTTTGAACTCAGGATCTGGTATACTGGAGAGGTCTGTTTCATTGTTTGTTCTTTCAGGAGAATTTTCTTGTTCTTTGAATTGGGAGTGGTTCCTCTGCTTCTTCATTTTACCTATATTTCTCTGACTCCATGAATTTAGGAGAAACAGTTATCTACTGTGGTCTTGAAGGACTGTTTTCAATTTATAATTCTGAAAATTTTTAATGACAGAGGAAAATTATTGCTATATACTATCAAGTAAAAAAACAAAATACCATCAACTAAAAATGTGTGAAAAAAATTTTAATTGCATACAGATGGATTTAACCCCTATACAAAAGTTTTCTATGTCTAAAATGGAGAAAATACTAGTATCTAGTTCATAGACTTACATTGTATATTAACTAAGATACTACATGTGAACTAACTGGTTCTAGAACTGGTACATGGTAAACATTTTATAAATGTCAGCTACTGCTGATAAGAGTTCTTATCAGAATATTAGGTCAAAAACAGGAGGGAAATTCTGTTCTTATTAAAGAGTTCAAAGAAGTCTTTTCTTTCTCTGTGTATGAAGAAAGCAATTAAAATGAACAATTTCAAAATTAGGAAAGGGAAGGTAAAAATTCATCTCCCTGTTTTGAGGTAATGAATGAATGAACATGATCCACATGGCCAGGACAATCAAACAGTAGATGTTAAGTGTCTGTCAGATTTCAAAGGAAGTATCTGTTAACAAATGTGTCCACAGGCCAAATGTAGAGAGTGAAAAGAGCTAGTTACCTGCATACTTGGTCTATGCCACCACCTTCTGTGTTAGGCTTCCTCTTGACAGTCACCTGAATGTTCTCTACCAAATGGGCTCTTTGGTGTCTGTCTGTCACAAGAGAAGGATCCACTATTTCCAAGCCCCTTGGGAAGGAAAACAGTAGTCAAGTGTCCTGTCAGTGGGTGGGAAGTTACTTAAGATGTGGTAAAGCTGAAAAATGGGACCCAAATTTCTATTTGTGTGATTCTGTCAATAAATTGATGAAGGGAGGGAGGGAGAGAAAGATGGGAGGGAGCAGAGAGAGAAGAGGAGGAGGAGGAAAGGAAATGGATAGCTCCTACACATGTGTAGGACATGAGGTGGCTGTATTTAGCATGCACTTAAGTCCTCTAGCGTTTCCTATTTTTTTTTAGCTTTTTTGTTTGTTTACCCACAAATCTTTCTACATATTTGGAAATTGAAGTTCAGTGAGTTTAAATGACTCGCTCAGTGACTCAGCTAATAAATGCAGGGACAATGATCAGAGATTCCTTGTTGGTTCCAGTCTTTTCACCCTGTCATACTAGAAATGTAGGTCACCTTCACTGGGCTCATAGAGTGCAGTTCAGCGTCTTAGTTCACATTTGGAAGAGGTCTCCACAACCCTTTATGTCTAAAAAGCCAACATTCAGCTTCACCCTCTGACAGCAGGGTGGAGAGAGACACAGATGCCCATTCTCTATTGTGATATCTTTATAAAATTGCATTTACACAATCCTCTTTTTCATATCCATTCTAGGGGTGTATTTCTGAAATTGCTTTCTTTTTGAAATGGGGTTAAACAGGGTTATGACTAGAGAGAGAATAAAATGAGATCACAGAGTCAAAAAACAATCCCCCACTGAAACAAATAGGAAGAAAATATCTGCAAAGTCACAGCTCTGATTCCAGCCATAGGTAACAATTTACAAACAGCTCATTTTCTTCTCAGATAATTTCAGTGTTTTCTCCAAGAATATTGTTGGGCATTTGCTTTTCATTCGTTCAAGTAAAGAGACATTTTAGGATTTTTCCCCAAATTGACAGAAGGTGACTAAGTTCCACTTCTAGAAAGACGAATGTTAAGCAGCAGCTTTTCCAGCTCCCACTCTTTGAAGCTGTGATAATCTTGGGTCCGTTTTCCAGCACCATTTCATCAAGCATCATGATACATAAAGAACATAATTTATTTAGGTCTCACTTGAAAAAAAGATATTTTGATTGACCTTACAGTTTTCAAATTGAAAGTGGAATTATGGTATTAGAATTAGAAATAGTATTTAGGAGTTTTCTCTTCAGTCATTGTGCTTTTGAAAACTTTTGTACAATTTCTCCTCGCATCACAAAATAAAATATACTATGTTTCTAATACTCCCTTTTACTGTAGTCTAATTAGGCCCACCAGGTATAAATATATAACATTTGAGGTTGAATTTGTGTGAACTTCATATAAGGACAGTCAAAACACTTTCAATTGGAGTATTTTGAATAGAGTGGAAAAATGGATTGTTTTAATAGGTGCAAGATTTTAAAGGATGTTCAGACTCAGTTAGTTATATCATTCATTATACATGGCAGAGGGATTGCTACTAGAATAATGCATCTCAAACTAAAGTTTCAGAATATCTTCCAAGGACTTCAGAACTCTATAAGAATATATTTTGATGATCATCTAAAAATAATTCACTCATATTCTGGATTACCTGATGGTCCTACCTGTAATCAAATACTGCAAGGTTTCAGCACTTAGATGTCTTATTATGGAGTCCAAAGCTGAGTGAATAAATGTTTTCCAAAACTCAGATTTAGGAAAAGGTAAAAGTATTTGTGCAATTTGAGTTATCATATAGTATATGATAAACTTGAACAACAGCAATGATGACAAAACATGTGTGGCAGCAGGCATTGTTGTCAACATGTTTGAGGCAAACGATTGCACTGTTCCTATGTTTATACTGGCAGTTAGCAACAGCTTATTAATATGTGTAGAAATAAATATGCAGTAAAATTTTTTTCATAGGAAAATCAGAACCAGACATTCATTTAATGCAAATTTCAGTAATACTATAGCATGCAAGTGAACAGGGCCACTTTACAGAATTATCAAGTGATATCTCATTAAACAGTCAAGAATTACTGTCAGTTTTATTTAAGTAGGAAATCTGATTGTCCTTAACTAGCAAACAGGCTCTTAATGTTTTAAACAGTATTTTGACAATATACATAGGCAAGTCAGCATTCTCTGAATTTATATTGTTAAATTCAAAATATAGAAATAGATTAAATGTAGAACTGGATCTGAGATGCCATCCTCTACCATTAGCATCATGTCGTAAGGATGCCACTGGAAGGGAATTCAGAAGACCAGAGGTACAGTCTTGGCACTTCACCTCCTTGTAATATTATGAGCACAAAACTGAACCATCCTTAAACCTCAGTTTCTATACTATTAAAGCAGTGAGACATAAGATTATTTCTGATGTCTTCCAATTCTAACATTCTATGTAAAAAGATGCCCTAGGCATCTGTTGTAAATTCATGTGTTTGTTATATTTTCAGTTCTTTGAAATATCTAAACTCCACAAATAGTGTATTTTTTGTCATATTCCAACAGAGTATTCTTCATCTTCAAATTGAAGAATAGGCAGAATGATTCCAATGTTATTCTAAATACAATGCCTAAAAGGAGTCCCAGCAAACTCATTTAGTCCCTTTTATTTGAGGACTATGTTACAGTAATCTTCTAAGAGAGCACAAAATATGTTTAATTGTAGATGTTTTATTTTTTAGTTTAATTTTTTTATATTAGAGTATAGTTGACTTACAATGTTGTGTTAGTTTCAGGTGTACAGCAGAGTGATTCAGTTATATGTATAAATATATCCATTCATTTTCAGATTCTTTCTCCATATACGTTATAAAAGAATATTGAATAGAGTTTTCCTGTCCTTGTTGATTATCTGTTTTATATATAGTAGTGTGTATCTGTTAATCCCAAACTCCTAATTCATCCCTCACCCCCACCTTTCACCTTTGGTAACCATAAGTTTGTTTTTGAAGTCTGCAAGTCTGTTTCTGTTTTGTAAATAAGTTCATTTGTATCATATTTTTTTAGATTCTACATAAGTGTTATCATATGATATTTGTGTTTCTCTGACTTACTTCACTCAGAATGATAAACTCTAGGTCCATCCATGTTGCTGAAAATGGCATTATTTCATTCTTTTTTATGGCGGAGTAATATGCCATTGTACATATGTACCACATCTTCTTTATCCATTCATCCATTGATAGACATTTAGGTTGCTTCCATGTGCTGGCTATTGTAAATAGTGATGCAGTGCACACTGGGGTGCATGTATCTTTTTGAATTATGGGTTTGGTCTAATGTGTCCTTTAAAGCCTCTGTTTCCTTACTGATCTTCTGTCTGGATGATCTGTCCATTGATGAAAGCAGGGTGTTAAAGTCCCCCACTATTATTGTGTTACTGTCTATTTCTCCTTTTATGGCTGTTTGCATTTGCCTTATATATTGAGGTGCTCCTATGTTGGGTACATGTATATTTACATTTGTTATATCTTCTCCTTGGATTCATTTCTTGATCATTATGTAGTGCCCTTCTTTGTCTCTTGTAACAGTCTTTATTTTAAATTCTATTTTGTCTGCTATGAGTATTGCTACTCCAACTTTCTTTTGATTTCCATTTGCATGGAATACCTTTTCCCATCCCCTCACTTTCAGTCTGAATGTGTCCCTAGATCTGAAGTGGGTCTCGTAGACAGCATCTATACCTGTCTTGTTGTTGTTGTATCCATTCAGCCAGTCTGTGTCTTTTGGTTGGAGGATTTAATCTGTTTACATTTACAGTAATTATTGATATGTATGTTCTTATTGCCATTTTGTTAATTGTTTTGTATTTGTTTTTGTAGGTCTTTTTTCTTCCCTTCCTCTTTTGTTCTCTTCTCTTGTGATTTGATGCCTATCTTTAGTGTTGTGTTTGGATTGCTTTTTCTTTTTTGTGTGTCTATCTAGTGTAGATTTTTGGTCTGTGGTTACCATGAGGTTTTGGTATAGCAGTCTGTATATATACAAGATTGTTTTAAGTTTCTGGTCTCTTAATTTCCAATGCATTTCCAATATCCTGCATTTATACTCTCCTCTTCTCACAATCACTGGTTTTGATATCATATTTGTGTGTGGACAATTTCCCACCTTTAGTTTATGTTTGCCTTTACCAGTGAGCTTTTCCATTTATAATTTTCTTGTTTCTAGTAATTTTCTCGTTTCTAGTTGTGACCTTTTCTTTTCTGCCTAGAGAAGTTCCTTAGGATTTGAGGCAAAGCTGGTCTGGTGGTGTTGAATTCTCTTAGCTCTTGCTTGTCTGTAAAGCTTTTGTTTTCTCCATGGAATCTGAATGAGAGCCTTGCTGGGTAGAGTATTCTGAGTTGTAGGTTTTTCCCTTTCATCATATATTGTGCCACTCCTTTCTGGCCTTCAGAATTTCTGCTGAAAAATTCGCTGATAACTTTATGGGGATTGCCTTGTATGTTATTTGTTCCTTTTCTCTTGTTGCTTTTAATATTTTCTCTTTGTCTTCAATTTTTGTCAGTTTGATTAATATGTGTCTCAGCATGTTCCTCCTTGGGTTTATCCTGTATCTGACTCTGCGCTTCCTGAACTTGAGTGTTACTTTTCCTATGTTAGGGAAGTTTTCGGTTATTCTCTCTTCAAATATTTTCTCAGGCCCTTTCCCTCTGTCTTCTCCTTCTGGGACCCCTAGAATGCAAATGTTGGTGCATTTTATGTTGTCCCAGAGGTCTCTTAGACGGCCTTCATTTCATTCTTTTTTTTTTTTAATTCTGTTCCACAGTAGTGATTTCCACCCGTCTGTCTTCCAGCTCACTTATTCGTTCTTCTGCCTCATTTATTGGGCTATTAATTCCTCTAGTATATTTTTCATTTCAGTTATTGTATTGTTCATCTTTGTTTGTTCTTTAAATCATCTAGCTCTTAAACATTTCATGTATTTTCTTGGTCTGTGCCTCCATTCTTTTTCTGAGATCTTGGATCATCTTTACTATCATTATACTGAATTCTTTTTCAGGCAGATAGTCTATCTATCTCCACTTCACTTAGTTGTTCTTCTGGGGTTTTATCTTGTTCCTTCATCTGGAATATATTTTTCTGCCATCTCATTTTGTCTCTTTCTGTTTGTGGGCTCCATTCTGCAGGTTACAGGATTGTAGATCTTCTTGCTTCTGGTGTCTGCCCCATGGTGGGTGAGGTTGGTCCAGGGGCTTGTGAAGGTTTCCTGGTGGGAGGGACTGGATCTCGTCCCTCTGGTGGGCATGGCTGTGTCAAGAGGAGTGTCTAGAGGTATCTGTGGGCCCAGAACCACTTTAGGCAGACTGTCTGTTGATGGCTGGGGTGTGTTCTCACCCTGTTGGTTGTTTGGCCTGAGGCACTGAGCACTGGAGCCTGCAGGCTGTTGGGTGGGGCCAGGTCTCTGTGCCAAAATGGCGACCTCCAGGAGAGCTCATGCCAATCAGTATTCCCTGGGAGCCTTCGCCACCAGTATCCTTGCCCCCACGGTGGGTCACAGCCAAGCCCCACCTCCCTAGGAGACCCTCCAAGACCCACAGGTAGGTCTGGCCAAGGCTCCTATGGAGTCACTGCTTTGCCCTGGGTCCCAGTGCATATGAAACCTTGTGTGCACCCTCCAAAAGTGGAGTCTGTTTCCCCCAGTCCTGTGGAGCTCCTGCACTCAAGCCCTGCTGGCCTTCAAAGCCAAATGCTCTGGGGCTCCTCCTCCCAGACCCACAACTGGGGAGCCTGATGTGGGGCTCAGAACTCTCACTCCAGTGGGATAACCTCTGGGACAGAGTTATTTTCAGCTTGTGGGTCACCCACCCAGCAGGTATGGGATTTGATTATATCGTGAAAGTGCCCCTCCTACCATCTCATTGTGGCAGCTTCTTCATCTTTGGGTGTAGAATATCTTTTATGGTAGGTTCCAGGGTTTTTTTGTCCATAGTTGTTCAGCAGTTAGTTAGTTGTGATTTTGGTGCTTTCATGAGAGGAGAGAAGGTGATCTCAAGTCCTGCTACTCCACCATCTTGTCTCCAATCTCTGCTGTAGATGTTTTAATATAGCAGGAACTTCATTAACCATTTTATTGCCTGATAAGTTTTTAAAGGGTAATATGTTCTCATTTCAAACACAAAAACATCATTCGGGAATGTTTGTGTATTTGGGTGTATACAGGTAGTAGATATGAACTACCATGTCTATGATAAAAGCACAGAATTTCTAGGTCCTCCTTTAGAAAATGAACTCTAGCACACTATTTTCATGAATAGATTATCACCAGGATACTCCTTAAAATTATTTTCTCCTTTGTGTATAAAAAAACACATGACTTTACACCAGTGGTTCTCAACCAGGAGTGATTTTGTCTGCCAAGGAACATGCGGCAATGTCTGGAAACATTTTGGTCATCACAACTGGGGGTAGGGTGGGGGAAGTGCTCCTGGCACCTAGTGGGTAGAGGTCAGGGATGCTTTTAAACATTCTACAGTGAAGAGGACAGCCCCTGTCAACAAAAAATAATCGTCCCCAAATGTCAGTAACACCAAGACTGAGAAACCCTGCTGTAAACTGCATGTTCCCATTCCCTTCTGTACCAGGTCTATGAAAATGCTAAAGGATACTTTTCTCCACTTCCTCTCATTACAAATCAGGAACTTAAGGCTTTTATTCAACTGTTATAATCTTTCTTTTTTTTTATTTCTCTGCCACATTCTATCAGTCTTTTAGAAGTGCTAACATGGGAACTATTTCAGTTACTTGGCAAATACAGTAATTTCATTACAGGACCTGTTTAGTGTCTTGTATTTCCAGAAAGACTTAATTTTTAAAATATATATATTACAAATAATGTCTTTCCATGCTTTTGAAAACTCAGTTGAGGAAGCCAGTGCAGCTTTTTTATTCCTTTGTCATTTTTCAATGTGTGAGAATTGTGGTTGCCAAGAGTTCTAGGAAGGATAAATTGGGAGTGTTAGGGGTTGAGAAAGACTTGGTGTTGATGTTTAAAATGTAATGTATATGCTTATATTTATTTCCAGATTTGTTCAACATAATTTCTCATTTTTTCCTTAAATTGGACAAATCACTCTTGCTTAGACTTAACTACGTTTTTATTAGTGTTTCCATTTTTCTGAAGGACTCCCAAATCAATATCTAGGTAAACCATAATGTAGGCCTGTTGGTGGCTCTCTCATTAGTCTCACAGGATTGTAGCGCCACCTACAGGAGTCCTTATGCATACCACTATTTGACCAGCTCTGCTCCCAGCAAGCATTGATTGATATTTGTATAGTACAAAGGAGAAATGAACAAGTCTGGAAAACAAAGGCAGACAACAAACAAAAACCCAAGGGAAACACTTACGTTATACCATATGTCTTTCAAGTATGAACTTTACTGAAGACTTTTGAAAGCAAGTAATTTCTTGATTTCCAACACCAAAGGGAAATATTACTTTCAAAAATTTGGATTTTTAAAAAAATAACTTCAAGTTTAAAATAAAACTATACATTTATTTTTTAATGTGCTGAAAAGAAATGAGTGATGAATATTTAATGATACGGAATTTTGAAAAATCAATACAAAATTTTATAGATAAAATTGACCTGGAATTTTTTACAAATTAAAGAAATCCATAAACGACTGCCAATATAAAGAGAAAATTGGAATATGTTTATGTTTTCCTTTTCCATTCTCTTCAAAACATGGGTTTATTCAATTGAGTACCTTTCTCTTTTTGGCAAAAGCCAGTATATTCTGGCTTTAAACTCACACTGCCTATTTTTGATAATGACTGACAAAAGATATCAAGTTCATGTTCTTGTCCCCTGTGCTCCTCTGCTTTATGCATGTGGACTTTACTACAGAAAACTGGTATATAGACGCATCAGCATAAGATAGCATCTGTGAGAACCTTTAAGAGCATTAAGGGCAGATTTAGACCAACACACAGGTAGTTGTTTAGTAAGAAAGAAATTGGCATTCTAAAATCTACCTCTTATCTCCTGTGAAAAGGATACTTAATTCCTGAAGACCTAGTTTTTACACCAACTAAAGAGGTAAAATTTGGTAATTACATCATCAAAATCTGCCTGGCCACACTGCATGTGCCATGCAATCACACTCTTCTTTTTCACCAATAGAATGTTCACTGGTTCCTTTTGGTAACTTTATGTACTGTGGATTAAAATCAGGCCTTGTCTGTTCCTATCAATCAGTGAAGGAAAAGTAAAAGGAGAAGAAGGTATTTTTAGAGTGAAGACCAGCCAAGAAAATTAAACCAGACCATTGAGCTTAATGGAGTTGGAGAAACCAAGGGGCAATTATTAGTTCAAAATAATGACCTTCCATCCAACTTCAAGGAAATGTGGGATAACAGAATTCCCTCAATTCTCTCTCTGCATTTCTCTCTAACCACGGAAGGACACAAGGAATGAAGGTGGTAGGGATAAATAACCAACTATGCTAACCATGAAGTATAGTTATATAGCTTAAATATTTTTTCCAATAGTATCAATTCCCTCTGTAAGGATTAAAATAGCACATCAAAAGTTAGCCATATGGAGCTTTCTAAGAATATAGGTAAAATAAATCTCAGTTGGTCCCAAAGAGATTTATAGCTATTTATAACCTAAAACCAGCACACTGGCTGTTATAGAATAAAAGCTGTTGGGGGTAGTGTCATGAAAACAATTAAATAAAAGAGCCAAATAGTTTTAATGGGATGACACTTGTCTTAAAATTGGTGGGAGAAAATTTGTCCTTTCTCTGTTCTGTCATGCTGAAATAGTGTATATAGAACAGATTATGTTGCCCAGTTTAGGGAATTTTAAATTGCCCAGACAAGCAGGTTGGAAGTAGAATTATGATCTCCCTTTGTTGGTGAGTTTGAGATCTATCTGTATGTACATTTTGGGAGTTTATTTTCTTATTCAAATATAGTGAATAATAAAACTAAACCATTGAATGAACCCATCTCCCTATTATACAAAATTGCTTTAGTAACCTTAATATCTAGTTTATGTTATAGTGAAATATGACTTACAATATAGAGTTAATGTAGCATACTTATATAATGCCATTGCTATATACTTTTGTAACATACAAGCAGGAATTTCTCTTTTGCCACTTTAGATCAATTTCAGAATTAAAATAATCTACCTAATACATATTAAGTGAGAAAATATAGCATTAATTTCTTTAGATTTGGTCTGAAGTTGTATATATCTATAAATATTTCTTACATGAGCCTGAGAGATCCTGAGAAATAAATGAACAGTCCAAAAGATTCTGTGATTTGAAAAAGCAAAATCTGTTGTAAAAAGGAAATATAAATCAAGAGGAAAAGCCACATGAAAGAAGTATGTATTCAATCTTTGCTTGGGATCAAACTACATTTTTCACATAATTTAAACAAAATTCACAGAGACTAAGATGCCAAGTTGATACATGGCTTGGAATATATTGAAGTTATAACAAATTCTGGAACACTGTTGAAAGGAAAAAGAAAATGCTAATGTTAAATTTTTGATGCTACAAATGGGAATGCTTTAGTATCATAAAACATTTTAGCCTAAAAAGTGCATCTTAATAAAGGTAAGTATGTTTCAATCATTTTTCTGGATCTCTTCTTTAAGATAGATTCTAAAAACCTAGAGTCATGTCTGCCATCATGCTAGTATTACGTCCTTAATTGGGAAGACACTTCTCTTGGTAAAAGCTTGAAGCTACTTCTTCATGTGTGTGATTTTCTCTGGCACTAGGGACTCTGCCTCTAGCTTGTCAGAGGAGAACTTTAAAATGGGAAAACTTTAGTCAACCAACATTATTTTCATTGAAAAATATCCATCCTATTTAGCTTAACTTTTTTATTGACGGGACAGTTGTTTTAAGCTCAATTTATCAGTTACCATCATGTGCTGTGTTATAAGCATCTCAAAGCCAAATCCACTAGTGCCTCTATATGCAAGTTCATGGTTACCCCCTAAGAAAGTAGTACGTGCACTAAATGTAATTTTGACTTTCTCTATAAGGGTAAGTAAAGTACAAGGGCTTAGTCCCTTACCAGCAAGGACTCCATCTTACTGCAGAGATGATTAGGAATACAGTTAGAACCAGTATATTGTACAGACATTTCTCATTTTTCCCACTTGACTGACCTTTGGTTATGTCAAGGTCCCTGCTCATAAGCATCCAAAATGCCCTCTTCTTCCTATCTTTTTCTCCTTCTTTTATGACACCTTTTCTTCCTTCCTCTTCCTGTCCAATTACCCACAAGCACACACCTGCCTGGATTATTGGCTTCCTCCGGGCATCATTGTCTTTGAGATGCTAGCAATGATATTAAGCAATGATGCACTTTCCCTGGTACATCTTATGCTTTAGAGTGGAGTAAATATAAGATTGGCCTTTGGTTTCACTAATATGCATTATTCTTCTGTGTTATAAGCCTTACTCTGATGCATTAATACATCAAAAGCTATCCTTATTTTGAAGAGGACCTAAAAAGCCACTTGAACACTTCCAGGTCTTTTAAATGAAATGACCATGAGAAACAGGGTGAAAGAGAAAGAAAATTCTCTCACATATCCCCCTCTTCCCACTAATTACCAAAGGTTTCAGGCCTTGGAATCAAATCACTTCTGGGACCCAAGAGCTATTGGCCCAAAATATCTGGCAGTTAATACTAATACTTTTCATTTTTTCATCAGTTTTATAGTTCAGTCTTCCTAAGATGCCAAGTGATTACTCAGTGAAAATGTGTTTAAATTGCCAAAACTTTGAATTTTACACATTTTTCTTAATAGAGAAATTGAGACTAAGCCAATATTTCCTGTACCAACACTAAAATCTAGCAAGTATTCATTTAAAAGGAGAAGTGATTATTTTTCAAAAAGAATTCTACCCCAAATCCAAATTAAACAATTTGCTCATTTCTGCTCCTGTTTTCTGGTCTCCATTTTAATTACTCTTATTTGGGTGTCTGAATATACTCATAACTCTTACCTATCAGGAGATAAAAGGAACGAGAAAGCAAGCCTGCCATTTTTACTTCGAAGTCAGAATCAGCATGCTAAATCTACTTCCCAAGTCCTCCTTGAAAGCCTTCAGTAAATTATTCTATAAATTATTCCAGGGGTATTGACAGAGAGCATGGCTTTCATTTTTAGCTTTTATCCATAGCATAGAGGATCTTACTGGTATGGAGCTAACTCTTTAAGTTCTTTAACTGTAGTTGGGGTGGGAGGTGGGGAGAAGAACACAAATTGAATAAAGACTATCTCTGAGTGCATTCATCTACTGAATTTCCATTCAGAGGTTCACAGATAATCAACAACGTACAGAATAAATTTGTCTGTTGGGAGTTCTAATCAGTTGAAGATAAACCAACTCCAAAGTTCTAATAAGTTTTTAAAACACTGGATTATGGCAAGTCCATACACTGACTCTGACTCTATCAACTGGATTTCTTTGCATTGCCCATTATTCTGATCCCATTTCTAAACCCACACACAATCCTTTAGTTCTTAATTTTTCTATACAGTTGACCCTCTAACAACACAGGGGTTTGGGGTGCCAACCATCCCACACAGTTGAAAATACGCATATAGCTTTTGGCTCACCAAGGACTTAACTACTAATAGCCTACTTCTGTTGATCAGAAGCCTTGCCAATAACCTAAACACTTGATTAACATGTTTTATAAGTTATATGTATTATACACTCTATTCTTACAGTAAAGTAAGCTAGAAAAAAATGTTATTAAGAAAATCATAAGGAAGAGAAAATACATTTACAGTATATATATGTGTTTATTGAAAAGAATCTGCATGGAAGTGGACTTGCGTGGTTCAAACCTGTGTTGTTCAAGGGTTAACTGTACTACCAACAGTCAATGGCAAAGGTTTTCAAATTTTATAAGGCAATAATAGTTTTAAAATACTGATAATGGTTTTTCGATCCACCTCCTAGAGTAATGAAAATAAAAACAAAAATAAACAAATGGGACTTAATTAAACTCAAACCTTTTTGCACAGCAAAGGAAATCATAAATGAAACAAAAAGACAATCCTCAGAATGGGCAAAAATATTTGCAAATGAAGCAACTGACAAGGGTTTAATCTCCAAAATATACAAACAGCTTATGCAGCTCAATATCAAAAAAACAACCCACCTAATCAGAAATGGGCAGATCTAAATAGACATTTCTCCAAAGAAAACATACAGATGGTTAAAAAACACATGAAAAGATGCTCAACATCACTAATTATTAGAGAAATGCAAATCAAAACTACAACGAGGTATCACCTCACACCAGAATGGCCATCATCAAAAAATCTACAAACAATAAATGCTGGAGAGGGTGTGGAGAAAAGGGAACCTGCCTACATTGTTGGTGGGAATGTCAACTGGTACAGCCACAATGGAGAACAGTATGGAGGTCCCTTAAAAAACTAGAAATAGGGGCTTCCCTGGTGGCGCAGTGGTTGAGAATCTGCCTGCCAATGCAGGGCACATGGGTTCGAGCCCTGGTCTGGGAAGATCCCACATGCCACGGAGCAACTGGGCCCGTGAGCCACAATTACTGAGCCTGCGTGTCTGGAGCCTGTGCTCCGCAACAAGAGAGGCCGCGATGGTGAGAGGCCCGCGCACCGCGATGAAGAGTGGTCCCCACTTGCCACAACTAGAGAAAGCCCTCGCACAGAAACGAAGACCCAATACAGTCATAAATAAATAAATAAATAAATAAATAAATAAATAAATAAAAAATAATGATATTGCCTGATAAATTCTTGTTCAATAATTGGGATAAATATTAAAAAAACAAAAACAAAAAAAAAAAACTAGAAATAGTGCTACCATATGATCCAGCAATCCCACTCCTGGGCATGTATCCAGAGAAAACCATAATTCAAAAAGATACAAGCACCCTAATGTTCATGGCAGCATTATTTACAATAGCCAGGACATGGAAGCAACCTAAATGTCCATCAACAAAGGAATGGATAAAGAAGATGTGGTCCATATATACAAGGGAATATTACTCAGCCATAAAAAAGAACAAAATAATGCCATTTGCAACAATATGGATAGACCTAGAGATTGTCAGACTGAGTGAAGTCAGAGAAAGACAAATATCATATGATAACACTTATATGTAGAATCTAAGAAAAGGCTACAAATGAACTTATCTACAAAACACAAATAGAGTTGCAGATGTAGAAAATAAACCTATGGTTACTGGGGGGTAAAAGGCGAGGAGGGATAAATTGGAAGATTGGGATTGAAACATACACACTATTATACATAAAATAGATAACTAATAAGGACATACTGTATGGCACAGGGAATGCTATACTCTATAATGGCCTATATGGGAAAGAAGCTAAAAAAGAGTGTATATATGTATATGTATAACAAATTCACTTTGCTGCACACCTGAAACTAACACAACATTGTAAATCTACTATACCCCTATAAAAATTTTAAAAAATAAAACAAAACAAAATAAAATTTTGGTACTTTCTAAAATAAAATAAAATAAAATAATAGTCTCAAAATAGCTTCACTTATAGGAAAGTCACATATTATTAATGACTTGACAAGTGTGGAAGGACAGGATTATTCAATAAATGATGTTGGAAAAAACTGCTTATCTTTTTAAGATCTTTACCTCAGTGTTTTCAAATAAATATAGATTAATCAAAAAAGGTAAATATAAAAATTACAGAGAAATTAGAAGAAAATAGAAATTAAAAATAAATGTTAGGAATGGCATAATATCTAACATTAGAGATAATGGGATAAAATCCAAATAAAAGATAAACAATTTTACACACACACAATAATTTTTGATCATTAAAAAATAAGAGAGGGGGCTTCCCTGGTGGCGCAGTGGTTGAGAATCTGCCTGCCAATGCAGGGGACACGGGTTCGAGCCCTGGTCTGGGAAGATCCCACATGCCGTGGACCGACTAGGCCCGTGAGCCACAATTGCTGAGCCTGCGCGTCTGGAGCCTGTGCTCCCCAACAAGAGAGGCCGCGATAGTGAGAGGCCCGCGCACCGCGATGAAGAGTGGACCCCACTTGCCACAACTAGAGGAAGCCCTCGCACAGAAACGAAGACCCAACACAACCATAAATTAATTAATTAATTAATTAAAAAAAAAAAGAATAGACTTTATTAAAAAATAAAAATAAAAAAATAAGAGAGGAACCAAGATGGTGGAGTAGAAGGATGTGCTCTCACTCCCTCTGGCCAGAACACCAGAATAACAACTAGCTGCTGGACAATCATCGATAGGAAGACACTGGAACTCAACAAAAAAGATACCCCACATCCAAAGACAAAGGAGAAGCCACAATGAGATGGTAGGAGGGGCGCAATCACAGTAAAATGAAATCCCATAACTGCTGGGTGGGTGACTCACACACTAGAGAACACATACCACAGAAGTCCACCCACTGGAGTGAAGGTTCTGAGCCCCACGTCAGGCTTCCCAACCTGGGGGTCCGGCAACAAGAGGAGGAATTCCTAGAGAATCAGACTTTGAAGCCTAGTGGGAGTTGATCACAGGACTTTGACAGGACTGGGAGAAACAGAGACTCCACTCGTGAAGGGCACACACAAAGTAGTGTGCGCATTGGGACCCAGGAGAAGGAGCAGTGACCCCGGGGCAGACTGAACCAGACCAACCTGCTAGTGTTGGAGGGTCTCCTGCAGAGGCGGGGGGGGTGGTGCTGTGGCTCACTGTGGGGACAAGGACACTGACAGCAGAAGTTCTGGGAAGTACTCCTTGGTGTGAGCCCTCCCAGAGTCTGTCATTAGCCCCACCAAAGAGCCCAGGTAGGCTCAAGTGTTCAGTGACCTCAGGCCAAACAACCAACAGGGAGGGAACCCAGCCCCACCCATCAACAGTCAAGTGGATTAAAGTTTTACTGAGCTCTGACCACCACAGCAACAGTCAGCTCTACCTACCAAAGGGTCCCTCTCATCAAGCCTCTTAGATAGCCTCATCCACCAGAGGGCAGACAGCAGAAGCAAGAAGAACTATAATCCTGCAGCCTGTGGAACAAAAACCACATTCACAGAAAGACAGACAAGATGAAAAGGCAGAGGGCTATATACCAGATGAAGGAACAAGATAAAACCCCAGAAAAACAATTAAATGAAGTGGAGATAGGCAACCTTCCAGAAAAAGAATTCAGAATAATGATAGTGAAGACCAGGACCTAGGAATAAGAGTGGAGGCAAAGATCAGAAAGATGCAAGAAATGTTTAACAAAGACCTAGAAGAATTAAAGAAAAAACAGAGATGAACAATACAATAACTGAAATGAAAACTACACTAGAAGGAATGAATAGCAGAATAACTGAGGCAGAAGAACGGATAAGTGACCTGGAAGACACAATGGTGGAATTCACCGCTGCGGAACAGAATAAAGAAAAAAGAATGCAAAGAAATGAAGACAGCCTAAGAGACCTCTGGGACAACATTAAACACAACAACATTCGCATTATAGGGGTCCCAGAAGGAGAAGAGAGAGAGAAAGGACCCGAGAAAATATTTGAAGAGATTATAGTCAAAAACTTCCCTAACATGGGAAAGAAAACAGCCACCCAAGTCCAGGAAGCGCAGCGAGTCCCATACAGGATAAACCCAAGGAGAAACATGCCAAGACACATAATAATCGAATTGGCAGAAATTAAAGACAAAGAAAAATTATTGAAAGCAGCAAGAGAAAAACGACAAATAACATACAAGGAAAATCCCATAAGGTTAACAGCTGATTTCTCAACAGAAACTCTAGAAGCCAGAAGGGAGTGCCATGATATACTTAAAGTGATGAAAGGGAAGAACCTACAACCAAGATTACTCTACCCAGCAAGGATATCATTCAGATTTGATGGAGAAATCAAAAGCTTTACAGACAAGCAAAAGCTAAGAGAATTCAGCACCAACAAACGAGCTCTACAACAAATGCTAAAGGAACTTCTCTAAGTGGGAAACACAAGAGAAGAAAAGGATCTACAAAAACAAACCCAAAACAATTAAGAAAATGGTCATAGGAACATACATATCAATAATTACCTTAAACGTGAATGGATTAAATGCTCCAACCAAAAGAAACAGGCTTGCTGAATGGACACAAAAACAAGACCCATCTATATGCTGTCTACAAGAGACCCACTTCAGACCTAGGGACACATACAGACTGAAAGTGAGGGGATGGAAAAAGATATTCCATGCAAAGGAGATCAAAAGAAAGCTGGAGTAGCTATACTCATATCAGATAAAATAGACTTTAAAATAAAGAATGTTACAAGAGACAAGGAAGGACACTACATAATGATCAAGGGGTCAATCCAAGAAGAAGATATAACAATTATAAATATATATGCACCCAACATAGGAGCACCTCAATACATAAGGCAACTGCTAACAGCTATAAAAGAGGAAATCGACAGTAACAAAATAATATTGGGGGACTTTAACACCTCACTTACACCAATGGACAGATCATCCAAAATGAAAATAAATAAGGAAACAGAAGCTTTAAATGACACAATAGACCAGATAGATTTAATTAATATTTATAGGACATTCCATCCAAAAACAGCAGATTACACTTTCTTCTCAAGTGCGTGCGGAACATTCTCCAGGATAGACCACATCTAGGGTCACAAATCAAGCCTCAGTAAATTTAAGAAAATTGAAATCATATCAAGCATCTCTTCTGACCACATTATGAGATTAGAAATGAATTACAGGGAAAAAAACGTAAAAAACACAAACACATGGAGGCTAAACAATATGTTACTAAATAACCAAGAGATCACTGAAGAAATCAAAGAGGAAATAAAAAAAATACCTAGAGACAAATGACAATGAAAACAAGATGACCCAAAACCTATGGGATGCAGCAAAAGCAGTTCTAAGAGGGAACTTTATAGCTATACAAGCCTACCTCAAGAAACAAGAAAAATCTCAAGTAAACAATCTAACCTTACACCTGAAGGAACTAGAGAAAGAAGAACAAACAAAACCCAAAATTTGCAGAAGGAAAGAAATCATAAAGATCAGAGCAGAAATAAATGAAATAGAAACAAAGAAAACAATAGCAAAGATCAATAAAACTAAAAGCTGGTTCTTTGAGAAGATAAACAAAATTGATAAACCATTAGCCATACTCATCAAGAAAAAGAGGGAGAGGACTCAAATCAATAAAATTAGAAATGAAAAAGGAGAAGTTACAACAGACACCACAGAAATACAAAGCATCCTAAGAGACTACTACAAGCAACTCTATGCCAATAAAATGGACAACCTGGAAGAAATGGACAAATTCTTAGAAAGGTATAACCTTCCAAGACTGAACCAGGAAGAAACAGAAAATATGAACAGACCAATCACAAGTAATGAAATTGAAACTGTGATTAAAAATCTTCCAACAAGCAAAAGTCCAGGACCAGATGGCTTCACAGGTGAATTCTATCAAACATTTAGAGAAGAGCTAACACCCATCCTTCTCAAACTCTTCCAAAAAACTGCAGAGGAAGGAACACTCCCAAACTCATTCTATGAGGCCGCCATCACCCTGATACCAAAACCAGACAAAGATACTACAAAAAAAGAAAATTACAGACCAATATCACTGATGAATATAGATGCAAAAATCCTCAACAAAATACTAGCAAACAGAATCCAACAAAACATTAAAAGAATCATACACCATGATCAAGTGGGATTTATCCCAGGGATGCAAGGATTCTTCAATATATGCAAATCAATCAATGTGATACACCATATTAACAAATTGAAGAATAAGAACCATATGATCATCTCAATAGATGCAGAAAAAGCTTTTGACAAAATTCAACACCCATTTATGATAAAAACTCTCCAGAAAGTGGGCATAGAGGGAACCTACCTCAATATAATAAAGGCCATATATGACAAACCCACAGCAAACATCATTCTCAAAGGAGAAAAACTGAAAGCATTTCCTCTTAAGATCAGGAACAAGACAAGGATGTCCACTCTCACCACTATTATTCAACATAGTTTTGGAAGTCCTAGCCACGGCAATCAGAGAAGAAAAAGAAATAAAAGGAATACAAATTGGAAAAGAAGAAGTAAAACTGTCACTGTTTGCAGATGACATGATACTATACATAAAGAATTCTAAAAATGCCACCAGAAAACTACTAGAGCTAATCAATGAATTTAGTAAAGTTGCAAGATGCAGAATTAATGCACAGAAATCTCTTGCATTCCTATACACTAATGATGAAAAATCTGAAAGAGAAATTATGGAAACACTCCCATTTACCATTGCAACAAAAAGAATAAAATACCTAGGAATAGACCTACCTAGGGAAACAAAAGACCTGTATGCAGAAAACTATAAGACACTGATGAAAGAAATTAAAGATGACACAAACAGATGGAGAGATATACCATGTTCTTGGATTGGAAGAATCAATATTGTGAAAATGACTACACTACCCAAAGCAATCTACAGATTCAATGCAATCCCTATGAAATTACCAATGGCATTTTTTACAGATCTAGAACTAATCATCTTAAAATTTGTATGGAGACACAAAAGACCCCGAATAGCCAAAGCTGTCTTGAGGGAAAAAAACGGAGCTGGAGGAATCAGACTCCCTGACTTCAGACTATACTATAAAGCTACAGTAATCAAGACAATATGGTACTGGCACAAAAACAGAAACATAGATCAATGGAACAAGACAGAAAGCCCAGAGATAAACCCACACACCTATGGTCAACTGATCTATGACAAAGGTGGCAAAGATATACAATGGAGAAAAGACAGTCTCTTCAATAAGTGGTGCTGGGAAAACTGGACAGCTACATGTAAAAGAATGAAATTAGAACACTCCCAAACACCACACACAAAAATAAACTCAAAATGGATTCGAGACCTAAATGTAAGACCGGACACTATAAAATTCTTAGAGGAAAACATAGGAAGAACACTCTTTGACATATATCACAGCAAGATCTTTTTGATCCACCTCCTAGAGTAATGGAAATAAAAACAAAAATAGACAAATGGGACCTAATGAAACTTCAAAGCTTTTGCACAGTAAAGGAAACCATAAACAAGACGAAAAGACAACCCTCAGAATGGGAGAAAATATTTGCAAACGAATCAATGGACAAAGGATTAACCTCCAAAATATATAAACGGCTCATGCAGCTCAATATTAAAGAAACAACCCAATCCAAAAATGGGCAGAAGACCTAAATAGACATTTCTCCAAAGAAGACATAAAGATGGCCAAGAACCACATGAAAAGCTGCTCAACATCACTGATTATTAGAGAAATGCAAATGAAAACTACAATGAGTGAGTAATATTCCATTGTATATATGTGCCACATCTTCTTTATCCATTCATCCGATGATGGACACTTAGGTTGCTTCCATGTCCTGGCTATCGTAAATAGAGCTGCAATGAACATTTTGGTACATGACTCTTTTTGAATTATGGTTTTCTCAGGGTATATGCCCAGTAGTGGGATTGCTGGGTCGTATGGTAGTTCTATTTCCAGTTTTTTAAGGAATCTCCATACTGTTCTCCATAGTGGCTGTATCAATTTACATTCCCACCAACAGTGCAAGAGGGTTCCCTTTTCTCCACACCCTCTCCAGCACTTATTGTTTGTAGATTTTTTGATGATGGCCATTCTGACCGGTGTGAGATGATATCTCATTGTAGTTTTGATTTGCATTTCTCTAATGATTAATGATGTTGAGCATTCTTTCATGTGTCTGTTGGCAATCTGTATATCTTCTTTGGAGAAATGTCTATTTAGGTCTTCTGCCCATTTTTGGATTGGGTTGTTTGTACTTTTGTTATTGAGCTGCATGAGCTGCTTGTAAATTTTGTAGATTAATCCTTTGTCAGTTGCTTCATTTGCAAATATTTTCTCCCATTCTGAGGGTTGTCTTTTGGTCTTGTTTATGGTTTCCTTTGCTGTGCAAAAGCTTTTAAGTTTCATTAGGTTTCATTGTAACATTAGGTCTTCAATTTGTTTATTTTTGTTTTTATTTCCATTTCTCTAGAAGCTGGGTCAAAAAGGATCTTGCTGTGATTTATGTCATAGAGTGTTCTGCCTATGTTTTCCTCTAAGAGTTTGATAGTGTCTGGCCTTACACTTAGGTCTTTAATCCATTTTGAGTTTATTTTTGTGTATGGTGTTAGGGAGTGTTCTTATTTCATTGAGTTATTTGTAGTGAGGTGGATGGAGTTAGAGTCTGTCATACAGAGTGAAGTAAGTCAGAACAAGAAAAACAAATACAGTATGCTAACACATATATATGGAATCTAAGGGAAAAATAAAAAAGGTCATGAAGAACCTAGTGGCAAGACGGGAATAAAGACACAGACCTACTAGAGAATGGACTTGAGGATATGGGGAGGGGGAAGGGTAAGATGTGACAAAGTGAGAGAGTGGCATGGACATATATACACTACCAAACGTAAAATAGATAGCCAGTGGGAAGCAACCGCATAGCACAGGGAGATCAGCTCTGTGCTTTGTGACCACCTAGAGGGGTGGGATAGGGAGGGAGGGAGATGCAAGAGGGAAGAGAGATGGGAACATATGTATATGTATAACTGACTCACTTTGTTATAGAGCGAAACTAACACACCATTGTAAAGCAATTATACTCCGATAAAGATGTTAAAAAAAAAAAAAAAAGGAAAAGGGAGGGAGGGGGATAATTTAGGAGTTTGGGATGAACAGACATACACTATTATATGTATATATATAAATAAACAACAAGGACCTACTAACCAGTTTAAAAAAAAAAATACAATGAGGTATCACCTCACACCAGTTAGAATGGGCATCATCAGGAAATCTACAAACAAAAAATGCTGGAGAGGGTGTGGAGAAAAGGGAACCCTCTTGCACTGTTGGTGGGAACGTAAATTGATACAGCCACTATGGAGCACAGTATGGAGGTTCCTTAAAAAACTAAAAATAGAATTACCATATGATCCAGCAATCCCACTACTGGGAATATACCCAGAGAAAACCATAATTCAAAACGACACATGCACCCCAATGTTCATTGCAGCACTATTTACAATAGCCAGGTCATGGAAGCAACCTAAATGCCCATCGACAGACGAATGGATGAAGAAGATGTGGTACATATATACAAAGGAATATTACTCAGCCATAAAAAAGAACGAAATTGAGTCATTTGTTGAGACGTGGATGGATCTAGAGACTATCATACAGAGTGAAGTAAGTCAGAAAGAGAAAAACAAATATCGTATATTAATGCATGTATGTGGAACCTAGAAAAGTGGTACGGATGAACTGGTTTGCAGGGCAGAAGTTGAGACACAGATGTACAGAACAAACGTATGGACACCAAGGGGGGAAAACCGCGGTGGGGTGGGGATGGTGGTATGCTGAATTGGGCGATTGGGATTGACATGTATACACTGATGTGTATAAAATTGATGACTAATAAGAACCTGCAGTATAAAAAAAAAACTAATACT